>NW_010972573.1:658993-672247 GCF_000737465.1 Haliaeetus leucocephalus | reverse complement strand
GGTGTAGCCGCCATAACGGCCGCCGAGCCGCCCGCCAGCAGGCAGGCCCAGGGAGTCGCTAGGCCTCACCTCAGCGGGTCGGGGTCGCAGAGGGGAGGGGGCAGCAGGGCGGCTGCGGGGGGTCAGGTCACTGGAGGAATACACGTAGCAGAGGGGTGCAGCCTCCGGCGGGACAGCGGCCTGCGACAGCCACCTCAGCCGCTGCCCTGAGGAAAGGGCTCCTGTGGCCCGTCCGCCTGCCAGCTCCGATATTCCTTTTGGTTTTCTCAGAGGTCACGCGCAGCTAGTTTGGCTTGAAACTAGTTGTGACTGACTTCTTCATTAGAATGTCAGTTTGCTAAGTATTTACTGAACTTTGGTGGTCAATAAAATCTGATGCAAGGTTTTGTGCCAAAAGTTTCATACAGATGAAGAATCTTCACAGAAATATTGAATCCTTAGATGCTACAGGCCAAGTTCTGCCTTCATCCTCACTCACGCCATTTCAAAAAAGCATCAGTTACATTAGTGAGTGCTGAATTTTACTCTGGGTTGACCAAACCGCATGACTAAGACAATAGTTTCTTAACCATTCTTCCAATTAATTTCTAGAAAGGAGTCAGATGCTGTCCTTCTATTCTTTCATAAGCACTTAGAGACATAAAATCCATATGCCTTTCACTCGCTCTACTGTCATACATCACAAGCTTTTACACTTCTTTTTACAGTTCCTTTTATACCCAGAACAGCTATTTCACTGTGTGTAAAAGCTTGTGGTGTATGTAATGGTAGGATAAACAATTACAGACTATAGAAGACATATTGTACAAAAGGAGGGAAGAAACACAACCTGAAAGACTGTGAAGAATAAAGGGGATAATAGCAGAGGGGCACAGAGGAGGGAAACAAGGGAGGCAGAAGCAGGTGTTAGATTTGGTTCATCAGTCTATTTTCTAAATAGTGTGAACTGACATTAAAATTGACAACACAATTTTCCCTATTACTTAAACCCTGCCTAATGATAAAGAGGATAGTTTACTAGGAACTGACTTAAATTAGACACGTAAACCCAGCATCTCCAAAGTATTCATACACCTAATTCCCTGTTAAATGAATTAGTTAGGTTTATGTCTCCTTAAGCCTGAGTTCATCACCTGTGAAAGAGGAAGAAGATATGAGGCATAAAAAATTTCAGTCGTCAACACTGCATCGCTGTGATAGGCAAACTGAAAATTTGTGCTTATAGATAGTGAGTATAGAGGGAGGTCTGTATAGTTACTGAAGGGGGCAACTGGTACTGAGGTCAAATGGAATTGGCAGGGCTGAGTGAAGGCCAGCCAAGGGGAGAAACCAATATGTCTGTCACATTATATTCCCTCTAGCTCCATGGGTATCAGGAGCTGCATTTTGGCAGGACAGGATCCAGAGAAGCTCACCATAGGAAATCCTGTTAGCAAAAGGGTAGGCTTGCTTTGCGTCAAAACTGTTTAACCTCTTGTTTACCCTTCATGTCCCAGGCTTGGCTACTATTCAGTGAAGTGGGATCTAGATTAATATTGTCCTTTCTTACTTAAAGATGTTTTATTTTCCTGGTGACAAGGATTAAAACAATTTCTCCCTCTGTTTTGCAAGCATAAGAAGCAAGGTAATTTTTATATCATTATTATACAAGGTCTGTAGCTTGGTTTCCCAAGAAAATAACACTTCTTTCTGTCAGTTTGTCCCTGAAATCCTTGGAACTTCTTGGTCAATTTTGATCATGTCTAACAGAGGTCTTGGCAACATGAAGATCAGGTAAGCATCATAAAAATAGGAAACTGGAGAGAGAGAGACTTTAATAAAGTCTTCACTGAAGGGAAGAAGGATGAGCTTGTCTTTTTAAATATTAGAGAGCAACTTAGGAGAAAGCTATTATAAATGCCCAAACCACAGGAAAATTTCAATAGAAGTTCACTATATTATACACAACAGTGAATCTAGCCACAGGACATGAATATTTGAGGAATCAGGCTTCATAACTTCTGCTCAGAATGGAATTACTTTCTTGGTTGTATTTCACTGGTATTTGGTAGTCCTCATCATGAGCTAGGCATTGTACAAGACACTATATAAACACAGATCAAAAATGTGTTCACTTGCCAGAATACTCACTATCCTGAGTAATTACCTGGCTTTGTATGAAGGAAACAGGAAGGGAAGCAGGAGAAAGAAAGGAAGAGAGAGAGAGAGGAAGTGTACAAGACCCATTACTGTGTTTTTGCAGTTTTATAAATGATTTTTTATGTTCTCCTTTTTTAACAGTTATAAGATCGATGTTATAAGTTACCGTCAGTTGATTTTCACCTAGTTGTCCTGTGACAGCTACGATCAACTCTTGACAGAAACTGACATACAGGTTTCCAGTTGGATGTAACTACAAAATTCAAAATATTGACAAATTCATCCCTGGCAGAACTATGTAAACTTCAGCCAAGCACCCAATTATACTTATGTGAATAGTCATTTTTAAGTAGTCAAAACAAACAAACAAACAAAAAAAGAATACACTTCAATCTTAAAAAAAGAAAATGAGGATTTTGGTTCCTTCTTGTGGAAAACAAATCTATTTAGATTAAAATATTAACATTTTAAAATAATGTCTAAAAGCACACAGTGTATTGAGAAGGATACTTGCTCTTCTAAAGAACCCACTGAATAAACTGCTGAGAGTTATCAGCTTTTACCCATGCACACACAATCATGCCACTGATTTTCAGAACAACTCCAGACTCATGTGACTAGGATTTACCCACAGTGGAAGACATTATTTTTCATATACACAGGAGGGAAAGTTAAAATTTCAGATGAAATAATTTGAATTATTTGATTTGTCCAAGTTTGCAGCCTCAAAGCTAATGTCATTGTGACTTTGTTGTTTCTATCCATGTATTTTCTGCAGTGCCCTAAAGAGATTTCAATTAATGGTTCAAGCCCTAGCTACATTAAAGATAACATAGAAGTCTCTGAACCAATAAGACAGTTGTAGTCCTCTAGGACAATAAAGATTATAAAACTCAGGAAGAAGAACTTGGCGGCTGGGAAAAGAAACCTCAGTGGCCAGGAAGAGATCTAGCTATACAGTGTTTTTCTAGAGCTTATTAAACAAATCCAGCGTGACCATTTTAGAAAACACCAGAGAACTGTATGATTCCAATGGACCTTTCCAACACCACAGGAATGACCTTCAAAACACTCACACATTTGCATTTGCCTCACCCGTGTTCTTTCTTCCCTTAAATCAGGTAAGAAGCAAAAAAAAAACCAGAAAAAGAACCACAACAGATGAAGCAAAACATTTCCTCTTGCCCCTTGCCCTAGGCTCCGACAAAACTGCTCCTTCCTAGCAGGAGAAAATACAGGTCTGTACATTCACCAGGACCCTGGTTATTTGCCAATTATTTTTATGTATATTATTACATACTGTGGTGATTAAATAGATAGACAGGCAAACTGGTGGTCTAACTACAAGTTTTGTCAAAAAACTTTAAATTACTCTTCCTAAAAATTAAAATGAAATAGTTCAAATATTGCTTAGGAGAGTTTTGGATAGTCTCAAGGCTTTTCTTAATATGTTTAAATAAACAAAATTTATTTCAAAGCAAGAAGTCGGAATGGCATTTTTTCCCCTTTGTAAAACATGCTCCTAGAGAGTTACACTGATTTTTATTAGTAAGTAAAAGACTCAGGAAAATGTTGACAGGTGGCTGAACATGGTATTTTTCAAAGCTGTTTCATTAAAGCCGTGTCAATAAAAAATCACAAATTTTTCACTGAAGATTATTGAACCTTAAATTCTATACTACCAATTCTGTGCTAATGGAAGTGTGTCACTTACAACAATAAGTTGCAGTGAAATTACAAGATGTTTAGAGAAGCAGTGCTTCAAATAAAGCCATTGATACTGGAACTGCTTTTCATTGTATGAAAATGAATAAACTGCTATGAAAATATTAATGTGAAACTTACTGTAGAACATTACTTTTTTCTGTGTAAGCCTGTCATTCACTTCTTAGAAAATACCCCTGCTGAAATAATTGGATCAAGAGTTTGACTTAAAACTAAGCCCTGAAATATAGACCAGAAGTGCTATCATTCGGAGGAAGTAATTGGAGAAAAATTTCTGCTTAATTCCATGAATTCTGCATCAAGACTGAGCCAGCATCAGGTGAGTTACCAGCGTGTACTGCTGAGGGACAAAATCCAATGGTGTCTTAAAAGACATTTATATTTACATTAATAATTTTAGTGGCATAGTTTTTACAAATTGCTATGTTTGGGAGATTTTAGTAGATTTCATCTTTTGTATATAATCATTCTCATTTAACATTCAGAAAAATAAGATTTTAGCCAGTTACAAGTAAGCATAATAAGTAGACACTAAAAAAATTAAATTCCATCCCATGAAGAACAATGAGGTCTTACATTTTAGTTTCATGTTGAATTGGAACGAAAGCCAAATTTAGGATTTTTTGTGCTACATGAAATATTTTGAACACATTCTTTTCCAAGCTAATGGAAATATTTTACATTTTACCCTTATAATTCTGAGTGTTATTGCACAGATGTTATTCCAGTGATTTTACAGAAGCATTTAGATGAAACTGGTTCTTGCAAAATTTTAGTCAGACTAGCAGCTTCCAAGGGACTTTTTTAAAACACATACTTCAAGCATCACTAGTTCTATATAAATAACTTCAAAAACTCTTTCTGTACTCTATTTTCCATACAGCAAGACCATTTATATATATATGATATACAGCTATATTTACTTCTCGCATATGTAGGATCAAATTGTCTGTTATATTAAGTAGACTCTCAGATTTCTATACAGCTGCATCACTCTGCATCAGGCAGCTCCTTCCTTCACAGCCACCGCAAACATGCGCACACATATCCCTGTAGGTACAAGTCTGCTTCATAGGAAGTATATTTCTAATCCATAGATTCTGATGGAGGTGGCACATACACAACATCAATTTGATCTCAAGTTTTAGTCTGAGGGATTTTAAGGCCCGCATCTTACATTAACACTGGCAGAAAGATGCTTCTTCTAGAATAATGGGCCCACATGCGAACTAACAGGTATAGATAAGCAAATAGCAACAAGACATCAGTTCTGAGCCTTTCTGTTCCTCATATAGTCCCAGATTATTCACTCTGATCACTCTGCTTTTTTGTATGATGCAGTTTCCTGCAGGGATTTTGAGATGCAGGTCAAAGTGAGAAAAATCTTTGAAGTGTTCAATTTATATGGATGAATTGTAGCCAACCAAAATGATTCTTTGACAAGCTGTGTGTAGAATTCATCCTGAAGTGCCAGCAAATCATTCCAGAGGGGAAGGATGGATAAACTATTCAATTCCCTTCTTGATAAAAAAATGCAGGGCAAAGGGAGAGAAATCACATTTTAATATAACATTCGATATAGAATATAACGTTCTCTATGCTAACAGTGTATCAACAACAAAATCCTGTAATGGATCTCACAGAATCTACCTGCCTATGAAAACAAGAATTCCTTTTTATGACAAAACCACCTCAGATCAGCATGGAAATGAAAGCACATAGCTCAAGGTAAAAAGGTAAATAAAAATGCACTCTTAAGATTTTTCACCTTCAGCATCATCGCTACCTTAATGTAAGTAAAAACACCTAGAAACTGACTTGTGGTGATCACACACATACTGAGAATATCCTTGTTTGTTTTTTTTCCTTCTCAAACAAAGTTTTTTCTGTCTTAATGCTACAGTAGCACCTGGTCATTTACCTTATGAGCATTCCTGAGCAGAACTGAGGACTACAGAACACCGAGGAACTGAAAACACCGACTGGCCAGGAGTGCAGAGATGATTTATAACAGATTTTTCAATTACTATTTCCAATAATCCAGACTCATGAAAGAAAAACAGTATAGATACGCAGTCAGGATGGTAAGTGCTCCTGCTTCTTGTGGGATTGGAAACCAGAGAAGTGCTTGAACCAATATGTTTTATTAATTTAATCATGAGAGTATCAGGAAATAGTATTTAATTTCTATATTAAAAATTGTTTCCATATTTACATTTTTTTCAAATCAAGAAGTGAGTTAAAAGGAAAAAGTGGTTGATAGGAGATGGAGAAATGAGAGTTCAAAGAGCAACAATGGACTGTAGAGATCATCACTCAGAGATGCCATTCAGACCAGATATTTTTATATTCACTGCTTCCATATACTTGGTGACATCCAGTGACTCATTGACACTAGATGGTGACTGATTATGATTACATGCCATTCTTGCAAGAATCACCTTTAGAAACTGTTATTTTGCAGACTGATTCTAACGTGTCAGCAAATCGTTGTCTCCCAGAGCTATATTTTATAAACAAGAGACACTGCTCTCTGGAGATGGAAATGATTATGTGAAGCTGAAGTTGTTGCAGGGAGAGGGGAAGAATGCCTCCCTAGTGGAACAGAGAAATAAACTTTCTTTTTTTGCAGTTAACCAAACCTTTGCTGAATACAGCTAGAATATTGAGTTCTGGGTTGTTTTTTTCTTTTTAATTAAGACTTTGGGACTGATGCTGAAGTGCTTCTAATTTCTGCTGTTCCATTCCAATGGAATTCACTGAGTAATGCCAGGTTTTTTCTGAGCTCAGACAGTGGGCAGTTCTGCCTGTAATCTCCGAGGTAGATTTTAGAGTTCCTTGGATATGCAAAGAATGAGAAATGTACAATGTGATTTAGACATCAGAACCTGACTATCAATTAAATTTACCTTTGAAAATACAGTTCAGTAATGCATATTCATGTATTTAGATTTTAGTCTTTTAAGATGACTGGATGGAATACAGATTATTTATAAGATACAATTTTCATGTGGTGTTACTTTCCAAAATCCAATTTCTATTTGATAGTTGGTTAGTTTTTATATTCAATAAATTGATCTTACCTTTACATTAAAAACATAGCTATAAAAATATCAAAGTCATCATGAATATTGGTATTGATCAATTGCCACTGCTAGCAATAAACAGCAAGAATCTCAGGCTGAATAAGTAACCATTCCCTTAGAAATTAGTGAGGAAGAGTGAGCAGGCAAGGGAGAGTGGAACAGACTGATGGGATGTTAAAAAGACTATTTGAAGTGTGCTTGTTAGGATTAACTTTGATTTCATCCTTTGACTTCTATGAAAAACAAATAAAATATATGGATGTATTGCAAAAATGTAATAAAAATGTTAGGGAGCTTGGACTTGGGTAAAAGTCTGATGCCCCTGGAGTCAACAGCACCTATTTAATTTCAAGTAACAGTAATAATTTGTAAATTTATGTAAAATTATGTAAATATGCTTAACTACCTACAACAAAAGGATGTCCAAGATAACAATCAAAGATGGACAGCAGTCAAATACAGTTCCCCAACAGGTTTAGGTTCTCAGAACTATTATTCTTTTCAATAAAAAAGGATGGTTCTAGTAATTCCTTATTTTATGAATTCAACTGCATTCTTGAAGACAACATTTAATGAGTTTGATGGTCACGGCATAAATCTACAGTAACAATCCACTGAATTACTGATCCAGAACTGGTGTTCTCTGTTATTTTGTTAATATGAACAATAAAGAGTGTTACCAACAATCTTAAGAACAGCCTCCATCTAGTTTTCTTTTAAAGAAACTGAGGACATTTGCTAACATTGTAAAGCCTGAATGGAGACTGGGGTTTTTCTGTTTGTCTGAAATAATGTCTTCTGTCAGAAAATAATAATCTATTAATCCATTGATATAAGAAGTTAATTTAAAAAGCTTAAATAGCTCAATAAAGTAAAAAAGTGTTGGTTTGATTTCTCCATATTAAAAAAAATTTAAATTCTAAGTTCTTTGTGTTTTGACGTATAAACCAGTAATTTAAATAAAATCTTCTAAATAAAAACAATATTTTAATGTAATATCTTTTTTCTTAACTTGTATTTCAGATAAAATCATAATGAAGTTCAATATTTTTATTTATATGCCCATCAATATTAGGATATTTGAAATTTCAGAAAAATAAGTTAACAAGATGGATAAACTGTACTTCTATCTGTAAATTCAAAATTCTGATGCATTCAATTTTGAAAGTTCAAATTCTAAACACTTTTGGTTATCATTGGTCAGATCGTTAGCATCCATAAAGATTCACCAATACAAGTCATGTCAAAGCTATGTTGCACATCTCCATGCTCACTTCAAAATTTTGCTTCTTAGATGTATACACACTTTTGAACACAAACTAAAAAGCGAAAGAAAGCACTTTCTTGCCCTAGAATGCAAATTCAGTTCTATGGAAAAAACACCTGATGAAACAGAGCTACCTCCATTACTCCATTTATTTTCCACTCCATTATGCAATGCTAGAAAGTGAGAGGAGTAAAGGCAGCAATATGAAGAGTATGAATTAAAAAGTATTCCCCTCCCCCTTTTCAAAAACAAGCAAGCAGCCCCCATAATACCTGAGAGAGTGGAATACTGACCTTCCGTTGTCTCCAAAGCTCTCTTGTGCTCCAGGTTTTTCCAGCTTGTGAGAACATTCAAATACTGAAGATATCCTATGTTTTGTAATTTCACAGCAACAGTAAAATGTGTAGGCCTCTGCCTTTTTCTCATTTCATTGCTAACCTGATCTTTGCTAACCCATTGTGTCTCCACATACAGATCACAGTTATAAGGCAGTCATGAAAAGCCATTAATGAGGCAGTTGAGAAGCACTAGTCACTGAAACTTTTAGTATAATGTAAGGGGAAGAACACATCTTTCTCTCCCACCCTTTATATGCATTTCCTCTTCAAAGTCAATCTCTGTCAAGCTCTTGAACTACACGAAGGCATGCATACAGGTTATATAAAGGTTTATGATGAACAGATACACATTTTTACCCCTACTTTAGTTGAAAGTGCAGTAGCATTTACAAATTATTTCCAACCCAAGGTAGGGATTACCAGTTGATTAGTTCAGAACACTAAACTAACCTATTTGATTTCCTGTGGGTGTCACCAAAAAAAAAAAAAGGAAAAAAGAAATTTAAATTACTGCTTATTCAAATAATTAATGGTACTGGATCTTTAACTATTCAAACAAGCCTACTTACAAGCCACTTTTTGGTAGTTTATACATAAAGTAGACCATTAGCAATTACAGAAGCCATTAAGCAGTTACATTCCAAAAGGGGGAGGGAGGAGAGCTGTATTTTCTCTTTCAATGAATCTTACTCAGTAATCTTCTTTACATTTAATAATAGCAATAATCTGAGGAAAAGGGCTTTCTTTTTTCACTGCGATCTTCTGTATTAACTGTGATTTATTTGAAAGGTACAAGTCCTTGATTTTTTATTCTTCACATGGTACTAGGAGCACTATTTTAAAAAATTTCATTTCCTTGATTGCATTATTTTAAAGAAAGATTCAAAATTGCCAACAAAGTTTTTAAATTTAACATTTTGAATACATTTGGATTAATGCCAACAGACACCCCAACTACCCTTCATAGAGGACTAGGATTGAGTAATCTCTGACTACAGTATTTTGCACCCTCAGTGCTCTGTAGCCTTTACTCATCAGCCTACACTCTAAAAAACCAAAGCATACATTTTCACATCTATTAAACATATGGTTAACTATTTTGCACTAAGCAAATGCATATTTATTAGATGGAACTTATGTTGCTGATACCCTCAGAAAGCAGGAGACTACCATTCATTGTCACATGGCCAAAACACTTCCTTGAAGAAAAGCTCTATAAAACAGCTGTCCCAGCTCCACATGTCTTAATCAAGTATGGTGGTGTAATCTTGTTAGTTATTCATTTGTCAATATGTGAGAAATTCTTGTGACAAACAAAAATAATTCAACAGTAGCTAAAACTATGTTAATTACATCCACCAGCAACAAGGTAACCCTCAAATATTTCCTCATACACTATTGAGTTTACAAATCACAGTGGTTGAGGTTGGAAATGACCTCTGGAGATCACCTGGTCCAACTCCCCTGCTCAAGCAGGGCCACCTAGAGCTGGTTGCCCAGGTCCATGTCCAGATGGTTTTTGAGGTCCAGAGAGAAATTAGAATATTTCTAGTGTCAGAGGTTCAGAAGAACCCATGAAACGTGGGTGTTACCAGGGTTGTGAAGAAAACACAGAATAATGTGACATTTTTGTGGCATGCTTTACATTCTCACACAAAGATTACATAATGAAAGTGCTATAGTAGTAGATAAGGAGGAGAAAATCTGAGTCTGATAGGGTTAAATCTGTCTGCAAATTTAAGATTACAAGAAAGCCATCACAAAACATTTTAGAATTGTTCTTATCTGCTACATTAACAAAAGAAGATTCAAACCATAAGAATATTTCCTAGGTCAATCTAATAACCTGAAATCGCACACACCAATTTTAGTACTAACTAGTCTAAAGCAGACCTTCATGCAAAGTTTCACAAGATGTCCACATAAAACATCAAATCTTCTTACTGCTTGCATATAAAAATAACATTCTTGCCTTCAGTTGCTATGTGTATAGATATAAATTGGCTGAAAAAACAACCTGAAATCTGTGGTGTAACATGGAGAGATTAATTAATAGTTTGGAGTTGTAATTCACAACACTTTTGTAGATAAGTCACTCTTGGAAAAGTGGCCATTTTCTGCTCTTAATGGAGCTTGTTTCCATATCTCATCAGCTATGGGGTGCTCATTCCCTCCTGGCTGCCATCATTTTTAATCCAGCAAAAACAGTTCTGAGACCAATTATGTAATATTCAAAGTAATATTTGACTCAAAGTCATATAAAAACTATATACAGCTAAAATAAGCTATACCTGTGCATTTTTAATTCAAAATGTTGGAATTTGAAATTGCTAATTAAAGACATTAGTGAATGTCAATACAGCATTATTTTAATGACTCTGAGATAATCCCAGAGCAATCAATTTAGATCAGAATGAGTTTATTGTAAAGTGCCAAAGGTGGGGGGAAAAATGCTTCCTTAGCACTACAAAGTAACGATTTCTCAAATGAATAATGCCTGTTCAGAATTTAACTAGATAATTACTTCATTTGCATTTGCTAAGGTGATAAGAGGAATGGAAAAGACAGCTCAGTGGGAAATGATGTAAGTGTTAAAAGGTGACATGCAAAAGACAGTGTTCCTCAAAGTGCTGGTTTACCAACAGAGTCCATTTTAAAAGGAACACATTTATTAACCTAAGCATCCTGGTGGGAAAGAGACAAAGCAGAACAGATATGTAATAGAAAAATACATTTCATCACACAAATCTCCGACATGCAGTTCAGAATGACTGGAGGCTGGAGCAACCAGATGTATTTCTGTTCTTGTTTGTATATAATGAATTTGAGGAATGACTAGAAGCCAGAACACAAAACTGTTGAGGTCTATTTCCGCATCTCCTATTGCAGTCCTGCAGAAACAGAAATTGTGCAAGTCATGGTCAATCCTGCAGAAATAATATTAATTCAAAGCAAGAAAAATCATCTCAGCCATTTGTAGTGGCGCTGGAATGACTCTGTTTTATCAAAGGTGGAGAGTCCCTCTGTTTTTTTCAGCTCCAGGCTATCACATTTAGTTTTTGCAAAGGTGATTAAGCACCTGCCTGTCTTTAAGTCTATGACAAACAACTAGGCTTTTGACATACTTAAAATCATGTGTGTGCTGTGATGAGTTTCTCCTCTAACGCTTCCCAGCTGGTGGGGAATATCCACAAGCACGTAGAGCATACTACTGCTGGTGGTATATACTTTGAACTGGGCGCAGTGCTAGTGTGTGCTCCGTCCTGGCTTAGTGTGCAATGGAGACAAAATTCAGATTTCTCTGAGGATTAGAGAGTTCTGGTGAATGTGGACCCTACTATTTGTATGGTAAGAGACGTCCCTCGTTGCAATATTTACAAACTGAGTCTCATATGTGTTTAAATATGCAAACAACAAAAAATACAGATAAGAACTTTGTAGGTTTTAGCTCATTATCCAGTTGTTGTGCAGGGGTCTGGCATATTTCACATTCTAAAACTGAGGTAGCTTTTTACACTTCAGGATACATGTAAATATCTTAACGTTGCAAAAATATTTCTCCTTTGCAACTGAATTAATTTGTCATTCATGTTGGGTTGAGCAGCTTTGGTAGTAGCTAAGGTTCTGACTCTGTTGTAAAAAAGGGGCCAAGCATATCTAAATGAAGCATTCTTGAAACTGATGGGGAAAAAACAAAAAAAACCTCTTGAGGCTCCAAGTAGACAAAGAGTTGCCCCAGAAATTCACTCTGACTCTCCCTCTCCTCTCACCCCCAGACTTCCCCCAGTGTCGATCACTTTGATCAGTTAAGTAATACTATATTGCTGAAGAGGGGTTTTTTCCTTTTATGCTTCTTGTTCTTCTCTTCCTCAAGCTTATATGATATTTTAGAAAAAGTACACTATTTCTGTTGTTTACATAGTGCATTTCTTTTAGTCAAAGATCCTATTCCTCCATACCCATTAGTCAAATCATAAGCATAGTTTCCCATTGTCATTATTGTTATCATTGTCTCAGAACAAGACCCCAATTCTGAAATGTTAAAAATCTATCGATGGACTCATTGAGGCAAAGTGTTTCTGGTTTGGTTTTTTTTTTCCTTTTTCAGAGAAAGGATAGGATAAGGAAAGGAATTTTATATAAGTAAAATATTATTTCTTTGAAGGAATTTCTGAAAATGACGGTGATATGGATATATTTCTAGATCCTTCAAAATCATGACGAAAATCTATTTGCTCTCAGGTATGGTCCTCAGAAGGTACTAGAGCTTTTGACTTTCACTCACTGTGTCAGGAATTCTGAATACTTACCTTTTATTTCCATATAGATGCTAAAGAGATACATCATAGAGTATATTAGTTGAAGTGACATTTTTGTCATCTATTTTATTTCCAAGTTAAATGTGTAAGCAGGGAAAGCAAGAACATTATTCTAAACATGATAAGAAAAGATCTCTGTTATCCACATGATGTGTCTACCAGTCTTTAATGAGACAAGATTAGAAGGCCTCAATAAATAACAACTTGGAAGGCCGGTAAGGTCATTTCTGGCTAACATCTGAGTTGTTTTCACATTGTTACAGCAGCGTTCAAGCTAAATATTCTGTGTAGATAGTCAAGGAGGCACAAGAACCATTTTTTGGGGGGGGGGGGGGGGGGGGGCGGGGGAAAACAGGACTTTTTCTTGTCCACGTACGAGG
>NW_010972573.1:579327-658983 GCF_000737465.1 Haliaeetus leucocephalus | reverse complement strand
GGGGGGTGCCAGTAATAACACTTGACTTTTATCTACCAAAGTGGAAGACTCAAGAAACTACTCTTAAAGTCAGAAAGCTTTCATTAAAAAAAAAAAACCAACTCATCTAAGACTAATTACAATCAATGATGAATTTCAGAAAGTCATGAAAAAATTCAAGAAGCAAGAAATAATAATGTGAAAGATGAAAAGATGACTAGCTCAGTTGAAAGTGAGCCTGGTGGAAAGAGAGACTAATGTTGGTTGGTACTGATCAGAGAAGGGAAGCCAAAGGCGTGGCATGTCACATCAGAAAGTGACACTGTCGGCACTTAAAAAGAATATTTCACAATATTTTTTTCTGCAATACTCTGTTTTGCAATAATGGCCCAAATGTGGTGTAACAGTATAACAGTATGGATTTGGAACGATTTTTAAAATGTCTGGTAGTTAAGTCTCCATTTCTCTTAAATGGGACATACTGACTGCTAGTGAAGGAAGTTTGCTCCTCTACATACAGCAGTGAATTATTAAGTTCAGAAAGCTGGTGGGGGTGGGGGGCTATGTAGAAGAAAAATAACAATATATTTATTTTAGGATAAATAAGGTTTCTTAGATGCCTCAGCATCTTTAGCATTAATAGCCTTACTTCTCAGAGCAAAGCTTAGAAGTTTTTAGAATTATGGCATTAGTGAATAAAGACATACCCAGAGTCACAGAAATATGCTTTCATATCAATGAACAAACTGTACTGCAAATGACAAAACATCAGACCTTGGAAATTTTAAACTTTTTCACAAGCTACTGCTCACCATAAACAAGACACCCACTCTTCCCTATTTTCTTACTCTCTCTGCCTTTTGTGGGATAAGGTTTAAACAGCACCCAAACTCCCTTAATATGAATTGAAGCCAATGTTCAAATCATGTGTGTATGTGTGTGTGTACACACATGCCTGTATGTGTTTGCATGTGTGCATATGCACGTGTGTGTGTGTGCATGCATGTATAAAACAAAGAAAATGTCTCTATAGTCAGTAGATGTCAAGATCAGCCTTGTGACAGTGGCAGTGGCAATACTTTTTTTCAGGCTTCCATTATACAAGCAGGTACCATAATAGGTGGGAGAGAAATCAAGATTACATAGTTCCTTGGTTCAAGAACAAGTACCAGCAACATTGAGAGCAAAACATGTGAGATAAGTAAAACAACTTTTGCACTTCCAGCACCATGCCTTTGGTCAAAAGTCCTCAGCCGCAAGTGACCTCTCATAAATGTTCACTCTAGTCACATCAGCAAGAGAGCATTTGATCTACTGATGGCTTATATACAGTCCCAAACTAGGATTCTACCCAAACTTTAATAGTATATTTGTTCAGCTGTAAGTTATGTGCACTGTTGTACTCTTCTAGCACTTTTTATTTAGTCCTTAATTAGAAAGGATCCAGCACTTCCCAGGAAATTTCAAAGGACTTTGCAGCATGTGTGCTGTAAGCCTAATCTTGATATTTTCTCCATTATTCTCTAGTGAGAAAATACATTGGGAGAGTCATAGAAAAATTGGATATATCATAGAAAATTTTGGGTTGGAGGGGACCTCTGGAGGTTGTCTACTCCAACCCCTCTGCTCAAAGTAGGCCTAAGCTCAAAAGTTAAATCAGGCTGCTTAGGCTGTTGTCCTATCCAGTTTTGAAATCCTTTGAGAATGGAGATAACAATCTCTGGGAAATTTGCTCTAGTGCTTAACCTCCTTCACTCTGATTTTCTTTTTCCTTATGTCCAGTCAGAATTATCTCTGTTGCAACTTGCGACTTTTATTTGTCCTTTCACTAAGCATGTCTGGTATATTCCTCTTCAGCAGTCTATTCCTCCTCCCACCTCCAATTCCTTGTATTTTTATGTTTGAGATCAGTCAGGAATTTCCTATTCAGCTACTGTGGCCCCAAGCTATGCCTGCCCATTGTCTTGTGCAAGGGGATGGATAACTCCTGTGCTTTGAGAAGGCTGTCCTTGAAAATTGGCCTGCTCTGTCCCCAGGGCAGCCACCCAAGGAATCCTGCCTACTTGAACACTGTGAAGTCTTCTCCTGAAGTTCAGGATCTTTGTTCTACTACATGTCTCTCTCCTCTCCTTTAACATCTTTAACTCCACCATCTCATGGTCACTGCAGTCAAACGTACTCTCAACTTCCACAAACCCAACCAGTTCTTATTTATTTATGAGCAGCAGATCCAGTAGGGCACCTCCTTTAGGACGCCCATGCAGCATCTGCAATGAAATACCTCCCAGAATTTCTAGCCTGCTTGCATCTCGTAACCTTGCCCTTCTAGGAAACATGAGGGGGATTTAAAGTGCTCCATGCTGTGATCATGAAGCTTCTTTCAAAGGTGTTTTTTTTGCAGAGTTACCCTCCTGTTGAACTCTGAGAAAACCCTGTATCTTTTACAAATACAAAAGAGAGTATTTAACAAACTTGCTAAACCAATGCAATTTATAATTTTTCTTCTTTAGTAATTACGTTTAAATAAAGTATGATATATTCATTCTGTGACCCATCAGACAGAGGAGATGGTCAACATGCCCTGCTGCTGAATCATTTTTCAATACTCTGTCTCCCATTTGGTTGAATAATCACCTTGAAAAGTCAATAGTACAAGAGATGGTTTCTGTTTCTTGATGTAGCAATTTAAATCATAATATAAGCATCGGATATTACAAACTGATTCTTTTGTGATCAGGTGGAGGGACAATAGGCTGTGTTAGGGACAATGTTTGGTGTTATTCTTCAGATTAAGGCTTACTGGGTATAGGCTGCTGTCTCTCCTGGGTAAATTTATTCTGTGTGCGTAAACCAACTTCCATTAAAGTGGCAGCAGCTGCTGCTTCAACTGTTTGGCTAGGAGCTGGGAGGAGAGCTTCCAACAGTAGACAACTTTGACCTTTCCCAACAGGTTGCACTGAGCTCTGTATCACACAATGAAGAAAAAGAGTGGTTTGAATAAAAATACTGATAAAAAAGCAGAGGAAAAATAGCCTGGTCTGAGACTTAGTTTGATAAAAGCTAGATTTCATTATGTTGATCATCGGTTTGATTCAGGGTACAACAAAGTCACAATGTTGAGACACTTTACTCACATAGTGAAAATACAACTAGGTAGAGGGGGACAACAGCAACCTCTTTTCTGAAAACCAGAGAGTAAACAACTGGAGATCCAATTCTACCACCTATGCCTTTTTCAAAAATAAGTCTGAGTAAACATGTCTTTCAGCATGCTCTAAATGTCAATGGAGCCTGATATCCTGGGCAAACTAGAAGGTAGTCTGCAAAATGAGAAGTTTGCAATGGACTCATGGGGAAACTCATGGGGTAGCTTTTTTTTTTTATCAAAGACGGCAGAAGAACTGTTGTATTTTGACAATGTCATCTCTGGGTCTGTGGCATCAGAGACTGCTTGTCTCAGTGTATATCATCAAGATAATTCACTTGTGTATGCATTAGAATAAAAACTTATAGTAGTGGAAGACTGCAGAGCTGTTTGTGAGGATGCCTTTGTGGACTTTTTGCCAGTGGACTGTACAAAGAATAGGTAAAAGATAAGTTAATAAAAGGGTAGTGGTCTGGACCTCATAAACTTTGATCATTCATTAATTTTCTCTGCAATCTTGGGCATATTATCTTAATCTACAGTTTACTTCAGCCTTGCAAATGCAGTATCAAAGACAGATGTGTCCTTAGCACTTCCTTGTCTTTTTCACAAGTATTGTGAAGCTACAATTCTTTACCGATTGTGTGATGCTCAGATAATTTAGTGACACATTTGACAGAAAGAATCAATCCTAGCTGAACTGTCAGACCATAAAATTGAGCTTACATGCTGAGCAGTTAGGGGAGGGGGGAAAAAAAAAAAAAAAAAAAAGGGGGTGGTTTTTGTTTTGGTTTTGGGTTTTTTTGGGTTTGGTTTTTTGGGGGGGGGGATTCTTTTTTTTTAGTGTGAAATGGTCAGCTCTGGTTCAAAATCAACAGCATCTAAATGTACTTCACTAAGTTTCCCTACAGGAGTTTTCCTCAAAATAATTATAGGGAACGACCTGTCTATTTCAGACCATAAAATTGGTTTGATTGGGAAGTATGTGTCATAAATGAGAGTGAAGATGATGTTGGCAAAATTGGCCACAGCTGACCGATAAATAATTACCCGAGAGAGAAAGAGCACAATATGACTGACCCTCATCATGCATTTTAATTATGGGTTTTAATTGCCTTTTGAATCCTATAAAAATCAGTGGCCTACAACTCTTTAGCTGTTTTATTTCTTAGCTGTACAACTGTGCCAGCATTTGTCTAGTGCCTGTAAAACAGTAGAGGACACACTGTCTTTTAGCAGGGGATGAAAAATTTCAGAAAGTTGTATTAGCATATCCTCTTGAATTTTGTCCTATTAAAAAACTCAGCTTGGCAACAAAGTTCCTTAGATTTATCACCTAAGAGAAACACCAGAATGAAGATGATCTAAAAAACAGAAAACAAATAAAATTGAAATATAAAAGAACGTATAAAAATACATATGCAGCTCTCCTTCTTGCAGTATTTGCTTGTGATGAAAAAAAAAAACCCCCACAAACAACAAAAACACAACCCTTAACTGCTGCAAAGAAAAGTAACTGAAGAGAAGCTTTCTTGTTTTATAGACCATTCAATACCACAAGTGCAATGGCCCCTAAAATTATTTCTACTTATTTAAGAGACCTTTGATTTCTGAAAACTCTAAGGAGTTAATTTTGTGATGTTGAAGATACAAGTTAAACTGTGACAATTCAAAGATCCTCCAGGGTCCCACAGATTCATTATGGAACTAATTTCTTATTTGTTATGTGAATGAAATGCAATAAGAATTTCTCGGGTTTCATAAAAAAACGCATATGTGTGCTTATATTTGTATGCCTTAGAATAACTCTTGCAAAAGCTGATAGAAAATGTTTGGAGGGGTTGTCAACAATGAATTCGACAATTTAGAATTCAATTTATTAATTCTTCCATAAAAAGTTCCCACTCATATCAGAAGCTTTATTGCTTCCTTTTTGCAGTTTGGTCATAACATAGATCTTCAGTTCTGACCCTCAATGTTCTTTCTTTCCTCTGAAGTTACCAACTGTGCTTCTTATCTCCATGTGTCAAATATTCAGCCTGCATTACTGGAGTAGATGTTATTCATAAATAGTGTTAACTGTGCTGATGAGGTTAAACTATCTTCAACAGGTCCCTGAAATTGCAGGAAAGGAATAAATGAAATAACTGAAGGATGTATATGGTTCGAGTAAGCCATTTTGTCTATAATCCAAAGCAGAGTTGATCATTCAAGTGTATTAAAAGGTTTTGAGGCCGATAGATGACCCTGTGAAAATATAAAATATTCATCTTTATTAAAAAAAAAAAAAGACAAAAGGTAAGGTAAAAATGTCTTTTTCATAACCGAACTTTGAATTTATTTTTAAATATTGGGAGTGCACTTGAAATTCCTGTTGAAGGAGTGGAGGGAAAGAGGACTTTCTGTGCTTTATCAGACAGTGTAAGAAAAAGATTTGCTTTCCAGAAGCTTCTTACAGGGTAGTTTGGTCTCCATGAAGTTGATTCAGATTCAAGATTGAGGAACTAAATGAAGTTACGGAGTCAGGCAGAAGACCCACTGCAGTATAAAGCTGCATTTCACTCCAGGCTGCTCTGTGGCCAGCGGATCTTCTTTTTGATGGAGACTCTCTGTTCCCATCTGCTGAGCCCAAGCTATGGATAAATGATTTCAGGTTTCTAGCCATTTTATCTCTCTTTGGATGCCTGATATTTTTACTTATCATGTCTCCATTTTATCCTCAGGTCAGCAGTGAATAAGCCAAGAAAATACCTATCACTTGTCTATTTCTTCAGTTTGCCAAATCCTAAAAGCATAACCCGGTCCCTTTGCCTTCTCTCCATGCTTGCATTCACAATGTGAAACTTCTCATAAACTGTTGCATTGAGTAATGGTATAGCTAATGTAAATTTGGATATTTTATGCATATAAATATTTTCCCTTACATAGCATAACTGCAAACCATTTCTTGACAGAATGACAGAATTTTTAATTTGGTGTGTGCCACCCCACCCTGTTACTACTACAAACAAATCCCAGCCAAAATTAGTGTCGTCAGATACCCACTCTCTCTGCAAACTAGCTAAGCAGCTGTCTTCGGAAGAAAAAAAGATTTTTAATGGAAAGTATGAAACTTTTTTTTTTTTCATTGAATACATTAAACTTAAAAATAAAAAGAATCCAGTAATCCTTTTGGGATTATTTAATTCTTCTATATAAACTGAGTTTTTTGTCTGATATTTATCTCCCATAGTTTATCATGACACAGAGAGAAGATATGTAAAAATTATTCTCACAGTGCAAAATGGAAAGCACAATGGGAAACATAAATAGAGAAGGAATAGAAGGGGAAAACTAAGTACCCACACAGAATTCCTGTGAAGTACCATGAAATAATTTCCCAAAAAGGACTTTTTTATCTTCAGTTTAAAGTGTAAGGACAGCAATTTTCAATTTGGGGACAATCATCTTTCACTTCCAAGCTTTTATTGGAAGAAAAAATCAAGAAGTCATTTTACTCTGAATGAAACATGAAAAGCAACTAAGGAAGGGTACAAAGTACCCATTCATACTCTTCTGTCTCTTGGTCTCTTGAGCCATATGCTATTACTTGAAAACCTGGCAGATCAACATCAATGGTGAGATCCCCTTTTGCATAGTAGAGAACAGTCACATACAAGTTTCCCTTATAATATGAGGCATGGTCCTTCGTTGTTTGGCTTTATTTTCTTCAGTTTCTGGAAAGTAAATGTTCATACCCACATCCTGTAGATATAAGTACAGACTTCTCATATGAACTATCTACATCTCATACAAACATAAGTAACATTTCTTATGACAAAAGGGTGTCCTGCTTTATGTATGCTGTGAGTCAAAACTATATCTATGGACAGATTATCAGCTGCAAAGATTTCTTACTGGGATCTACAATAGTGCAAGCTGGTCCAGACGGTGAGCTGTATTTAGAGAATTAATCCAGTAACAGAACGGTAAAAAGCCCTTTGTATTTTTAGTAGCTTAAATTCTAGTACTTGTCTTGCAAAGAGAACCCGATGCTCAAATATTTCCTGACCTCCACTGTATGCAAAGGCAAAAACAAATTTATAACCATAGCCAAAACCCTTATGTTTATTCATAACTAAAGTACTTACAGACTGCTCATTAAATGCAGCTGTTACTTATTAGGTTGTGATCCCTGGCTCCTAGGTTGCAGAGTATGTTTTACCCTCCCCCCCCAGTTTTAATTAATCTTAGGAAAAAGATCATGATTTTGTTTAATGTGCCTGAAGGTGAGTAACTGACTGCACTTCTGAGGCTTGTCAGCACAGAGAAACGTACAGTTTTGTCAACTACCGACCACTAGTATGTCACAAGAAAACCAGCTCCCCCTGTAAACCACAACCTCCCATCCCAGTAGTGTCTAAGACCCTCTGTAAGCAAAGCTGTCTTAAACTGAGCCATGGATGTATTCACACAAAGTCTTATTGGGAGTGCCTACAAGGCCCACAGGAACAGCCTCAAAGACCAGCTTGCGTTTATATTTGCTGCCTGTCCATTTAATTTATCTACTCTACTCTTTGCGAATGCCTTTTTGTGCAATCGGCACCCTGGAGCATGCACAAGCAGATGCTAAGTAAAGGGCCTCTGGTCTCTGCTGTCAGATCCAGGCTACCCTATCTGGCCTTGCAAAGAGGGGCAATGAGGACAGGTCTGAATCCTTCCCACCAGGACCAGGACAGATCACCTGCTAGCAGAGCAGATGGGATTTGTAGACAGCCCGAATCAAGCTGCATCCTGGCAGCCTGCAGAGGAGACACAGAGCCAAGAGACACGCTGGATCGTGAGCACGCTCCCAGGTTTGCCTTGTCAGAGAACACAACAGTGATTAACCTCAGTGGTGTCTCACCCACAAGGAGCAAGATCACAAGTTAGTAACACGCAGCATATGGAATGAATGCAGAAACAACACAGTGGAGCTGTATAGCTAGGAAGGTTTTCTGGTTAGGGACTTTTAACACAGATTTGTTACTCTAGGGATGAAATGTGTATGTTAGTAATATTACCTGGCTTGACTACAGCAGGCATGAACTAATTCTCTGTATCTAAACACATAGTGGAAGAGTAAGTAGAAAGTTTGAAAAATGTGGGATGAATGTAAATCAAGGCAGTTTCTGACTTTACTTCAGAGAGAAAAAGAATTTGCTGCAATATCAAGACGACTCATTCTCTCTCTAAGGAGAAGTCTTTTTCACCCTCAACCACTCCTGAAAACAAAAAAAGAAAAAAAAATATCCAAGAGATGAGTACATGCTAGTGTGCGACTGAATTTACCGGCTGGGACAAAACTCTTTTCCCAAGAGCACACATAGAAAAACACAACAATTCTGAAGGTGAATGCTTATGGGAAACACCATTAGTGAAAAAAATACTTTTGTCATCTTGTAGTGTGTGAATTGATAGTGCTGGGCTTGACAGATAGCTATGAAGTTAACTTTGTACTTTACAACACAAGATGATGGTTCAAATCTTCTCTATCTTATACATTAAACTAGAAGAGTATAATGGTCTTCGCAAATAAATAGAATAGTTTTTGTTGAGATTAAAGCAGAAGTGAAAAAGCAGTTGTCTTTACTAACAGCAAATGGGATGGTTTCCATCAGCACACGGTTTTCAATAAGTCAATAGACTTTAAATAAAGATGAAAGCTTGCCAATACAAACTGTAAGCAGAGTATAATTGTCCTATAAAAAAATGCAACCCCAAAATTCTTTTACTCTTGAACTTTCTCTTTGTGACTGCCTGTACTCAATTTTATATATAGGTTAAACCCTGCACTTTACTAATGTACATTTTCTGATTAGTAATTATTTATGTAGCTTCTACTATCTAAGAATTAAGGACAGTATTAGGGTACCAGAGGTTGGCTAATTTAATTCCATACCTAGAAGATCTATTAATGACATAAAGGAGAGAAAGAACATGAGCATTAGAACAGTAGTAACTTATGGAAGGGTGTGGTTTTTACTTAGTTTGTCAGATGCCTCACAAAAGCCTTGGTGTAGCAGTCTTCTCATTCCGTATGCCAAAGAGCTCAGAGTTGTGTTTCTCACACTTCCAGCTCATGTTTTCAGTTTGGTCATTTTTGAGTGTGTAGTATACTGAAGCAACCAAAACTGAGTAGGCAAGGGGGCTTTTTTGTTTGCTTGTTTATTTTTAAAATGGTTGCCAAAATATCTAAAACAGTGTGAAAAGGTTCCACAAGTCATGCTTCCATGGAATGGTTCCCACTCAAAAGCAAGTCATAGGTACTCGTAAGGGTTTATTCAGTAAAATACTGACATGGTGAACTATCAGTTCTACTATTTTATTTATTTAATATTTACAGGTTCTAAAAAATGAATTTACCTCTATAAGGAATAAATCACCATTTGGAAGTTTGAGGGTTGTTTATTATTATTATTATTGTTGTTGTTGTTGTTATTTTTTTAGATTTGCTTATGAAATTAAGGTATGCAAAGATTTTCTCAGAGCTTACATAGGAAGTGTAGGAATCCCAGTAGAAGCCAATGAGATGCAACAAAATTACAACATAGCATTTAGATGGTGGTTTTCATCTTTAAAATATTTACCGTTCTTAATTAACTAAACTGAAACACACCCAATAATATGCCATACTTTTTGTTTATCCCCGTCATTTTTGATAGCTAGGAAAATACATAGGAAAACAATGTTTATCTAGAGTTGTGGAGTGTGTCCATGTCAGAGATGAATTTAGAAACTGATATTATTTTATTTACTCAGGAGCCTTGATGTCATTAGAAAGACATTATCTGATGTTAACAAATACAGTTGAAGATGTTTTAGAATAAGAAAATGTAGATCTTTTCACTCTTGGAATGCTTCATCTTCTTCTACACATGGAATATTGCATTCCTAACAGTATATTCTCTGGTGCATTAAGTAGTTTGCTATTTGCAAGTAATTTCCAATTCTTCTGTTCCAGGGAGTGGCACAGATATACCAGATAAAACCTCAATGTTTCAGTTTGCTTGTTTCATAATTTTCTCTCTGTGCTTTTTTCCCCACTGCACTTGTTCAACTCTTCCCACAAATACTAAATCACAAGAGATTTTTTTTTATTAGGTTAGTTGTTTGTTTAGTCATTAGTTATTTTAGTTAAAGGTGTTCCTTCACATTGTGCACCAGCTAGAGTTGATTTTATGTTTTTTATGCATATCTGTATGCTGTCCTTCTGCTAGCTATTTCTTCGGCTTCATTATCTCATTGAAAGATCAAAAGCAAAATTTTATATGCAAGCAGTATGATGCAGAAACATGCTTATCACACCTCCAGATCATGTCTACCTACTAAAACAGAAAGACTTGTATATGCTGTATCCAAATTACTACTTTAGCCTGTTCACGCACCACTTTTCAGAGAACAAAACAGAACTGTTTTCCTTTCTTAATTCTGAAAACTCACTTTTGTTTTCCTACTGTTCATGACCAATGAACCGACATTTTAGCAGAACAATCTATCATAACCCCAAAATATCAGTCCTGAGTGCTAACAGACAGTGTAGAGCCCATCCAAGTGTGTTGAAGTTAAGACTGCATGTTTCCATATGCACGGCTTATGTTTGTCCATACTAAATTTCATCTGCAGTTCTATCACCCAGGCTGTGCAACTGGCCTTCACATTTACCACTCTGTACCTGTTAGTAACAAGAAGCTTTGTCATCTATTTCTTTGATATGGAGCAAAAAGCCTCCAGGGCATACTCCTGTAGTCTCCACTTAAAGGAAAAAAAAAAAAAAGAAAAAAAAAGAAGATCATTTATTCCAGTGCTTTGTTTCTTATCTTTTAATAAGTTATTTATCCATGTGGAGACTTGCTCTCTTATCTCATGGCAGCTTAGTTTCTTTAAGAGCCTTTGCTGAGGGATTGTGTTGATTGCCTTTGGAAATCAAAGGATGTCATATCAACCTTTGTGCACAGGCTCATTGCTTCCTTCAAAGAACTCCCATAGATTTGTGAGTTCTGACTCTAAAGAAGCCACTAGTTCTATTCTTTGCACCAATTCTTACCAGTCTTCCCAGAAGAAACAAGGGTGACCATCACTAGTCTGTTTTATGCAGGTGGAAGCTGCCAGGGTCTGCTTTGGAATGCTTTTGAAAATTGGTGGCATATTTGCTATCTTCAATAGGTTGGACACCACAATCAGCAACTCGCCTGTCACCAACCTGAGTTCCTTTAGATCTGCTAGGTGAATATTTGCTGGTCCTCATTTACTAATGTTTAAAAAGACAGGTAGTCAAGAGTCAATTACCTTACATATTTCTTAGGCTAATTCACAGATAGACTGATAGGAGATGCACCTAGTAAAGATTTAGAGGATAATAATATGCCATCCAGCATGGTGTCTGGAAACATTTGAAAAATAAAACTCATATTGGCTTTAACTGGTTTTGCAAGGTTGATTTATAAAGGTAACTCTTTGATATAATAGGCTTCTATGGGGCATTTGACTTAATCCCGCATAACACCCTGAATGAAATTAGCATCATACAGTATCAGTGGAAACCCTATTAATCATTTTAAAAGCAGTTTAATGCTAGGTCTCAATGGTAATTTTAATGAGAAACAAGGATAATGTTAATAGAGTTCTACAGGAATCTATTCTTCCCTCATGTTATTTTTATCTACAGTTTAAGTAAAAATTTGTAGAATAATACTAAATTTTTAACACTGCCAAAAGCCAGCTGAAATACCTAGAAGGAAAATCTAATTCCTATAGGTAAAGGTGGAAGACAGCATCAATGAAAAGACTTTCAAAAACAATTGCTAGCTGATGGTATTACACTTCAGATTAAAGAGTGAATGCAATGCAAAGATACCCAAGTAGAGTAGTGTCAAATAAGAAAGAGGAGCTACATTCTGTGGAAAAGTCTGTGACAAAACCAGCACTGATTAAATTATTTCAGGTTTGACATCAATCATAAAAAAGGGGGCCTGAATAATTGGAAATTAGAAAAAATGGCAGCAGAATAACTTGAGATAGAGAAAATTTGCCTTCTAGTGAAAAACTTGGAGAATTCTATTTGCTTAGTTTACCCATGAGAATATTAAGAGGTGTTTTTATCTTAGCCTTGAAGTACCAACTCAGGGAACTCTTGATGACTCTTTAATTTGGATGCAGGAAAAAATGTATCGAGGCACAATAGCTGGAGGCTGAACACAGTCAGACTAGAAAAAAAGTACATATTTTTAACACTACAAATAATTAACTGGTAAAAAGTTGCCTACATAAATGATTAGATTTTTCATGATTTGAAGTTACTGGTTCAAGATCAAATGTCTTTTTATAACTCAGAAGCTATGAACTTCAATTTGTTCTGTCTTTTGCAGAAGTTCATATGGCCCATTTTGGCTTTAAAATGTACACATTTCCAGATACATTGTGTACATGAAAAAGAAATTGTAGCATATGGAAACAGAAGTTTTAAAGTAAAAAATTTTACCATTTTAATAACTCTTTTCCATTTATTTGCCATTTCTTTTCCTGTTTTCATACCAGAAAAATATTTAAATGGAATCAGTGTTGTTTCACTGGAATATAATATGGAACTAAGTAAAATATATATCCTGATTAAGTAGAACAGTGTGTGTTAAAGTTCAGACAGAATGTTTAACATTAGAAAAATTTAGTCCTATTTTCATTGTTTGCCTTCTCTATAATTATTTCTGTTTATATTTTGCTGTTGCCAAAGGATCTGAACAGGAGCAGAGCCTCATTGTTCTAGGTCCCAGAAGAGCTTACAATTAACAATATAACCCATAAAGAATATTAAACACAGAACTCTGTGGCTGCTTTTTTGTTTGTCTACATTCTTAGCAGTGGTTAATGGTTCCCATGAGGAAAAAAAAAGTCCCAGAAGTTGGAATCTTTAAGGAAGTTGCAGCTGATGAAGAAGGTTACTGATAGCAGGAATTTTAATGGAAAAAAATATGAGGTCAGCATTGTTACAGTGTTAATTACCTTATCCATGGATATCCAGTTCAAGAATTTTATTTTTTTTTGCTATACCATGAATATTATGTATATTTTAAGTCTCCCCAACAAGTTGCACAGAAGAAACTAAACTGCAGGGTTAGAGAAAACCAGTAAATATTCATAATAAATCTGTGGTTGGTTTTGCCTACACAAGTATAAAAGTTTTTGCTAAATGCATGCTGCACCTGCTCTGTCTGTACTGCATGTGTATATACGTTCCATGGATAAGACTGGACCAACTGACAAAACTGTAAAAGACAGTAAGAGGATTTAATGCTGATACCTGTTAGATACCATGAAATAAAGAGATCCCAAACTCTAAAGCTGTTTTTATGCCTTTCCTGAAGCAGGCTCTGACAATGATGTCATTCATTCTAAGGAAATATTACAGCAGCTGTTCAGGGTAAACACCAGGCAAACTCACATAATGATAATATGGACCAATAAATAGCATTTTCTCACTTAGTAATATTCCCAAATTGATATGATACCTTTTACTGAAAATCTTGCATCTTCTCATTTTCCACAGTCTAAAGAAAGTGGCCTTTCTCATCCATAACCAGCTGCTTTATTGCACACCAGAATAATCAGTGGTTTAACTTTCTGGAGCAAACACCCAAAGGACAAAATCTGTCAACGAGAAATGTCAACTCTGAAAGTTAGAAAGGGGAGATTGACTGCAACTCTGCCCCTAAAGGACAGAAAACATTGGAGAAAACAGAATTTTAGTAACATCATTAGTGTGCCCAATTTTTTTTTTCTTTTGTTGAAGTGTTAATTTTAGAAAGTTAAGGCCTTCCATAGATTTTTGCATATATTCGAGCATTTCCACATGTGCAGATACTGAAGGTAATTATTCAAATGCACGCAAAGAAAACTGAGGGGGTGGAGGGAAGTGACCTCAGCACTGAAGAAGAGCAATAAAAGATGGGAAGGTATGAAGGAAAAATAAGAAAAGTTAAAAGATCAGTAAGAGTTTGTTGTGAAATAACATGAAAATAGAAAACTGAAGAATCTTGAAATACACCATTTATTATATGAACATGCTGGTCACCAGCACAGAAATGGCAGGTGTTTTGTGCTTGTGATCTGATAATTTTTAAACTATGATATCCTTTGGAGTTGGAATGAAAACCAACAGCTAGTGGAAAACAAGCTCTCTTGAATTGAAAGAGATCCTTGAGAAAGGCATAAAGGAGAAGCCTTATGATATCTCACTGTGGTATCAGTCTCTGCTACAGTTTCTATTTTCATGAGCTCCAAAACTTGTCCTGCTTTTCTAGTTTTATTACTTGGAAAGTTGATAAAGAAACAGCTGTAAGGTTTATACCCAAAATGATAACTATGGGTTTATATCTTTCTCTCTTTAATCTGATATTCTTCCTTCTGTCACTTGTGCTACAGAATCTTTTTCTAAGTACAGTACAAACATAATTTTGGGTTTTCACCAGGAGTCATGGCCTCTAACTGCTCTAGGCATTGCAATTACTTGCTGCAGTGTAGCTTAGTACAGGGCAAATGGAGATCCTCTAAAGCTCACTACATTTGACACCACACAGCATCCTTCATATGTTATATTCTAGCGTAAGATGTTATTCAACCAACAGATGTACTTAACCAACTATAGGCAACTTTCTGAATGGCAGATATTTACTTAAGGTATCCTATTTGCAATTCTATTTACATTGGAGCAAATTTTATTCTATAGCATGCTTAAATATATATTTAGATTTTATTGAAGCTAAGTACTCAGATAAACAGCAAACATAATGGTTAAATATGACCTTGTCACGAATGAGTGATTTAGATCACTTAAAGAATTGCCATCAAAGCTATTAGCAAAAGTGATTTTAATGTGAATTTGTAAAAGTGCAACTTAACAAAGTTTGATGGCAAGGTTCACTCTATTATGTGCTACATGGAAGAAACATACAAAGGAAAATCAAGTTAGAATTGATTTAGAATGATTTACACAGACTGGAGATGCAAAAGGGTAAGCATGACCCTCCTGTTTGTCACAACCCATGCTGGATAGACCAGGGAGGGGTTGTGGTGAGTTCGGAATTCCCTCAGCAGCTGAATAAGCATCCAAGTGAGAAAGTGGGAACAGGCTGCAGAAATGTGTCTAATTTTTTTTTTTTATCATACTGGTTTTAGCTGAGATGGAATTAATTTTCTTCATAGAAGCTATGTTTTGGATTTGTGACCAAAGCAGTGTTGATAACACAGGGATGTTTGGCTGTCGGTTTCTTAGGGAAGCATTAATATCCTCTAAATTTGGATATGTAAATTTAGCTGTATTGTTGTAGTTAGTCATTGAAACTCCCTCAGTAACAAGTGAAGTATATGAAGATTATTTAAATAGCCTACCTGTTTTAAAATTCTGTTGTAGATCAATAGATGGGATAAGTCACTCCAGAAATGCTAGGCTATCTGCATTAGCTTTGGAGACATCCCACAGATCTGGTTTAAATTAAACTCCTGGCTTTCACATAACAAAATGTAGGCAAGATAAATCTTGACCTTTATGCACTATTTGTAAAACATAATAATACGTCTCCGTATTGCAGGCTCAAGACAGTAAAAGTAATGAATCTCTTGGTGCACAAATATTATGCAGACTGAAGCCAGAAAAATATTTAAATATTAATTTACAGATGTGAATAAATTCTTTATCCATGTAGGCAATTTTCAGAAAGCAATATCTCTGTTACCTTGCTTGGTCAGATCCAAGAAAGACTTCAATATTAAATGACAGCTATTTTTAGTGTAACTTTCGAGATTTGGACTCCTGTTTCTGCGTTTCTCTAACTAAAATCTAGCCTTGTTAAAATTCAACTCAGGCATATGTTTGCACACAAAGTATACAAAACTAAATAGGTATAAAAATGTGTCTTCTAATCGTTCTCTCACCCTGTAGGGTTAAGACTAGATAGTCAAAATTCCTTTGCAATATGAAGTATTGCAAGTGTAAGCAACAGAAACGATAGAAATAATAATTTAAACAAAGTCTGTAGTACTACGAACAACTAGGGAGTGAACACATTAACAGACTCAGAGTGAGAGAAACTTTGAGTGCTTGAAAGTACTGAGAGATTGGCACTATACATTATGTCTGAAAATTACTAAGCGAAAGTTTAGAAGTTAACAAATGAACCCATTTCAAGGGAAATAGGACCCTATCTATTTCCTTTCAAATGTGGTAATTTAATGGTTTTATAGTGTGCTTGCATGTATGAGATAGAGAAAGAGGAGGAAAAGGTGATCCTTTCAGGAGAGTAGGACTTGAAAGACGATGCAGAGGTTTATACACTAGCTGCAGTTTCCCCTCCAAGCAAATTTATATAACTGTAAACAAAGAATTCCACTTATGTAATTAGGAAGAAACAAATGCATGTAATAAAATCTTAATTAGTAAATGTAATATAATTTGGTTTTGATTAAAAATCTAACATCTAAATCAACCCTTTGTATACTGGTAGGAGCTCTACCTCTTTCATTTCCGGATAATAACATCAGTTTTATGTGGAAGAAGGGTCTCTTTTATGGGTCCATCTTACCATTTCCTGGTTTGCTGATTTTTTGTTTGTATTTCTTAGAGAAACAAGTAGAACATAAAGCCAGTCTAAAATTAGAGATTTGATTTTGGAAATTAATATATATTATGCAAATTATTAGAAAATACTTAAGTAGGAATTTAATTTACTTTTCACACAGTGAAAATGGGCCTAATTCATGAGAAGCCTGCCAAGAAATTATTAGCTTTTATACCCAGCCAGTGATTGTTTTCTCATCTGACTGACTTCACAGATCTAGCCAAAAGCATTCTTCAACTGAAACAGTAGCAGTAGGAGTCTGTGTACAGATCCAAGGAAGAAAAAGAACCTACAATAGCCAAAATAAAGTGACTTAAGCCAATCTTTTGCTCACCTCAAACTTATACCAAGCCCCCTGAAATCAGATGAGCTATTTATGTGAATAAAGACTTAGCTTTACCTTAAAAGGAGATTGTTCTAGCTTTCTTTAAAAATCCTGCAATGTATTCTTAAAAATATTGATTGGATATATAAGAATTAGGTTGTTGGTTTTTTTTTTCCATTTCCCATGGAAAACAGAGGGAATTTGGATGTCTGGAAAAGCTTCCAAACCTATGAAAGGGGAATTTACATACTGCTTTCACATATACATCTCTGCAAAGACACTAATGATGGGGCCATGCTGTTACAGCTGCAATGCTCAGAGATAAGGTAGCAGTGATAAACATTCTGTGGCAACATCTCCTTGGAAAACACAGTGTTAAAAATTTAGAGCCCCTAGATTATGTTTTCCTCTAATAACTATGTCAAGAGAGAACAGCAAGTGGCCAGGCCACAGCAATACAGGTCACTAGTCCTCCTTTTGAAATCTGTACTCACACCTACAGGAAGGGCAGTATTTTGTGATCGTTTAAAACATACATCATTAAAAAAAGGAGAAAAATTGGTTGTCCTCTAAGTGGTCTTTCCAATTGCACAGTTTCAAAAGAAAACTCTGATTTAACTCTGAATCAAAAGAGTTGCCTCTCTAAGAACATAATCTCTCGTATCAGAGTACTGTCAACATTAAGATCTGGTATAAATCCTGACATCTTTAAGATGTGCTCACGTATGGTACTCCAACCACGTACAGTTATATTGTAGTAGAGATCTAGTATTGCAGTCACCTCACAGTAATTAATTTTCTATCACAGTTTTTGTTGCATATTGTGTTTCCTAAGGATACCTAATATGTCTACTCTAACATTGTTATAACACATTCTGGTGCATAAACTTTCAAACAGCACAGCAGCAGAGAGCAGCTCCAAGATCTTGATTAATAAAAACACATGCCTTTGCTATGTAAGAAAAAAAGTCTTCTGGCAGTGAGGAAGAAATGAAGAATTGAGCTGTTTGCCCTGTGAAGCAACAGGGATAAAAAGTGTGCATCCATTAAGACAGTGTTTGATACGATGCATACTTAACCCCTGTACTGGTTTAGGCTGGGACAGAGTTCATTTTCTTCATAGCAGCCCCTAGGGTGCTAAATTTTGGGCTTGTGACTAGAACAGTATTGCTAACACACTGATGTTTTAGCTATGGCTGAGCAGTGCTTACACAGCATCAAGGCCTTCTCCATTTCTCACTCTGCCCCCCACAGTGAGTAGGTTGGGGGCAGACAAGAGGCTGGGAGAGAAGACAGCTGGGACAGCTGACCCAAATTGACCAAAGGCCTAGTTCATCCTCAGCAATAAAACCAGGGGGGACAGTTTATTAGGGGTTGCCATTGCTCGGTGACTGGCTGGGCATCCATTAGCTGCTTGTGAGTGACTGCTTTTACATCCCTTGCTTTTCTTTCTTTTGTTTTGTTTTGTCTTTTTCTCTTTTACTTATTAACTGTCTTTATCTTGACTCATGACTTTTCTCACTTTTGCACTTCCACTTCTCTCCCCTGTCCTGCTGCAGGGGGAAGTGAGTGAGTAGCTGTGTGGTGCTTAGCTCCTTACTGGGGTTAACCCACAGCAGCACCTAATGCTGTTTTGCTGTTAAGTATACAGCTAATAAACCAGAAATACATCATTACTCTTATTCATTGGAGAGGATTTTTTTTTTTTTTTTTAAATAAAGGTCTGTAAGAGTGCAAGTAATTTTTAAAGTAAGTAAGACAGGGAAGGAACATCAAAATTATACTGGATTCATAAAACCTTTTGTGTTACGCCTTTTGTGGGGAAGATGCATATGCACAGTGTCTACTACAAGATGAAGCTGATCTCTGCTGAACTCTTTGAACACTTCTAGAACACTACTACTGTTACTATAAAAAAAAAGAGGAAAAAGTTGCATACCTAATTTGCTGAATTTAGATACAACTGTCAGTAAATCATCAGACAAAGGGTCAAAACTACAGACATCAGAGCACTTACTTTATCTCAGTTGTAGCATGTGCAATTTAAATATGTGTCTGGTAGCACTAGGAAATGGGTAGGTTTAATAATGACTGATAACAGTAGCTGTTAGAGAGACTAGAACTGGATAGAGCATTTTCCTCTTTGATCTACCTTGTTTGTAACCATTTGCTGTAATTATCTTATGGACATCCAGAAAGAGAGACCTGGTATTGACTCTGAAATAATTTCAGTGAACACATACATCAGCAGCAGCTTAACCATGTCCTGGCTAGTGACCCTCTACATGATCTAGCAGTAGAACATGGCAAATTCCTGTTGTGTGTACACCTGACAGCTCTAAAAAAGAAATTTGCCAAGCATATCAGGTTAGTGAGTGATTGCTTGCAAGCAAGTGATTAAATGGCAGATTATTTTCATTTAGCAAGAGGAAGAATCATGAGTCAAAAGTGTTTCAAAGGGCTGAGAGCCGTGCAAACTGGCACCTTCTGCCTGATGCAGGACGAAGTCACAGGAGCATGATTTAAAGGCAGAATGGACTGGAATAATTACTCCCTGTTTAGAAAAAAATAGTTAGCTGCTGAGGATTTGAAGGAAATCTCAGCTGCCAGAGGGACCAGTGTTTCTGCTATTTGTGCTGTATTTGCCTGCTTCAAAATGTACGGAGTATGCTTCTTAGTTATCACAACACAGATATTCACTATTCATGCTCTCAAATGCAGTCTTGGCAGTGATACAATTCAAGACTTGGCATTGTCATGTAACTTTTGTAACTGAATTGTAACTGAAAATAAGACTAAAAGTTAAGTTATTACACTAAATAAAAAGTTTTCCCTTGGGTTTTGTCATGAGAAGAGGGGAGGTTGAAGTTTATCAAGGAAATATGTAGAGCTTGACAAAAATGTTGACCAAATAAGATTATTATCTAATGGAAATTATTTATTTCATTACATTTTTTAGTGAATGTTCAGGTAGGAATGCTTGATGAAGCAGTGACTTCCTACTAGCATTTTTATGAAATGTCATTAAAAATATCAGAAAATATAGCTAGTCAGCAAATGAATAGCAAAGGTCAAATCAGTACAAATCAATCACTTGGCTTTTTAATGACAATGCCCCGATGACGTCAGTGATGTGCCTGTGAGATACTCAGAGAATGAATGTGGCATCATTTCACAGGATTTTTCCAGTCTTACTATACAAACTTCTCAGTCATGGTGGTTACTTACTGCTTATGACCTCGATTCCCATTACACAAAGATCCATGAAGTTGAGCGTATTTTTCCCATCTCAAAGTTCTTTTGAGAAACTAGCCAGAGTCATGTAAATCAGCAGGTATCCCATAGTCACAACAAAACTGCTCATGTACATCAGCTGACTATTATTTTTAACTAACTTCAAATAGAAAAATACATTCAAAATAAAGGAAAGAGTGGGAATGACCTTTAGCTTCCAGTGCAAATTTTACAAAAGAAAATTTGAAAAGAAAAGTCCATTATTTGTAACCCTTCCCTGGGTTCCAAAGTTTTAAGGAGTGTAAGAAGTATTGTAATAAATCACATGCTATGAGTTATTTATCAGTTTGTAGAAATATATCTGTACTGACTATAGACTGGAAGTATTTGAATACGTAGCATACATAGAATATATATATATATACACACATACATACACTCTCTCTCTTCTCCCAGAAGGAATTTGACTCGTATTCCTTTATGACAATCTAAAGTACATTCAGTGAATTTCATTGTTTTCCAATGGCAACTGTATTGAAACTATCACATGCAATTACTTGACTGGCAGGAGAAATGTCCAAAGTATTTTAATCTATCTCTGTAGTCAGTAACATTGTACACTGCACACAAGAAGGTACACAATGCCTTTGTGGGCATATTTGTTTCCAAATAAAGATATAATTTGTAATTCAGCTAAAGGACTTAGGGGAATCTGAGTCTAATCAAATATGACAGAACAAATATAAAAGTGAATATGCTGGCAACAATCCACGTTAGTGGATGTATGTCTGACTGCAAGACTGACTTTCATTTCAAAGCACCTCCTTACTCATTCCTGTATTGCTGGTACTATTATAATTGCGTGGAATGAAGCTATTTTATATTTTCACTCAAAACTACTGATGGTGGTCTACATAAAAGTCAGTCTTGCTTTTACCGATTCTTTGCACATGCTGCATTGTGAGTATGGGAATAATCCCCAAGGCTTTAGTAAGTCTTACTGCATCTTCATGTTGAGCTGGCTAGTTATACTGCACTTATCTTTCTTTTTCTTTCCTTTTTACACAAAAATACCTGTGTTAGTTGGGGTAGAAATACAGTATGATGTTAAAGGAACAGTGCAGCTGTATGAGATGATGCTATTATTACCATTACCTTGAATGACACTTGATACCCCAACAGACATGCTTAAGATACAAGATCTTTCTTTCCTGATATTCTTGTGCCTTATTTTATTCCATGTTGTTTTCTAGCAACGTTTTTGTTGCATTACACCCATTCAAATATTTATTCTCCTTGAAGCATCTGTTGAAAGAAATCCACTCTGCCTCCTTAACTATGGCGTATCTTCACTATCTCTTAGGAAGCCATGTTTACACTTGAAAGATTTGGAAAACAATTAGTTATGGCAAAACTCTCATTTTCTAGCAAGGATGTCAAACCAGTAGTGAAAGTCCAAACTGAGAATTAGTATTGGCAAAAAATCAGACTTTTCACACGCTGATATTTCTTCTTTTCCAGAGAAAACATTCTAGAGTATGCATTTTCCCATGGAATAAGTATTTAGGGGGGAAAAAAAAACCAAAACACCACACCAAAAAAAAAATCCCAAACCCAAAATCACACAACATTTTGTTCCATCTGAAATGTTTGGTTTTCCTAAAATGAAATGCACTGTATTGTATCCAGCTACAGAGAAGCACATGGAATGTTTCAAGTATCCAGTCATAGTACTGGGCTGCCATGCCCACAGAAAAATCCATTAAAATGAAATATGTGTTTGGAAAGGTATACAGATTTTGACAGGTAAAAGAGACAAAAATTTGACCTTGTACACAGTCCAGCAGTGGAACAGGCTGCCCAGAGAGCCTGTGCAGTCTCCACCCTTGGAGGTTTTTAAGACCCAACTGGATAAAGCCCTGAGCAATCTGGGCTGAACTCAGTGTTGACCCAGCATTGAGCAGGAGACAAAGTGACAGCCTCACAAAATCCCTTCTCAACCTAAATAATCTATGATTATCTGACACAGAAAACTAAAACCAAAGATGGGCACACAAAACTCCCAATGGTATATACAGGCTTGTATTTCTTTCACTTAGGAATGGAGCTTATAATTTAAATATTCAGTCTGTGTTATGGGATGTTATCTTTCAACATCAAAAAGTCAACGACCCAGAGAATTCCAGAGAAAAACCTACCAGTTTTTCTCCTTCTAAAATAATTTTGCCTGAAATGTTCATAAGACATATATTTAAATCTATTAACTCCATATATTATCTTATTGTACTTACTAAATATATGTTATTTTGCTGCATATATATAAACCATAATGTGATAGTTAATGTACACTTAATAATACCTTAAAAATGCACTATAATAAGTAGATGTTCAATAACATTTCATTTTCTATACCCAGATTATATATCCTTGCAGTTAGAGTAAACCATTTTAGAAAAAGCACTGTAACTCTTAACACTAGCTCTGATCTTACAGCATTGCCAGCTTTCCAGCATTCTGTCCAAGTCTTTCCTACCTCAGCACCACCAACATACATGCACACAAACTTAGGCTTGATGTTTATTATTCTTCCTGCATAGTGCTGGAAGAAACATTATAGTCACTCATGTTCTGGAAAGTATAAAGGCATTGATGCAAGAGGAGATTGAGATCGTGCAGCTAAGATAGAGCATGAATAATATAGTAGATCCTGTTTGAACAACAACTGCAAAAGACCTTATTAGTTTGACTTGAGCTTAATGTTTTGGAGATAGTTAACTATGTCAGAGCAGGATCCAACAGAAGACTTGATCTTTTATACATCATTACAAAGAACTTCAGAAGGGCTAGGGAGCCCGTGGGTGAGAGCACCTACTGAGGTTGTAGGAGTTCTACCTATAATTGCTTTGCAGCTCAAATATACAGTTTTATTATGACCTATTCAGAAAGCTGTCAGGCATTGTCGATATAGGAGTTTAATTCCAGTCTGAAGAACCTCCAACACAGGCAGACTATCTGCTCCATAAATAGTTGATATTCCATAGTTGTTTTCTCATTTCCTTTTTTAAATTTTCTCCATTTTGCAGTGTAAACCACACTCACATCCATATGCTTTCTCTCACAACAAGCCCTTACAGAAGGTTCATGTAGAATCAACTGACCATGATTCTGCAGATAAATGTGAGTGAAAGGTATATGAGCTTTATTTCTTTAAAAGGGTGATTGACAGAGTTGGTGCTTACATATGAAGACCACCAAAATGGAAATTAATGTGGCTGATTACAGAATGAGCCAACAGTGTAATGCAGTCGTGAGAATGATAAGGCTGTCTTGTATTTTAACTGACACTACAGATATAGTCCTACCAGTGAGTAAGGAACCAGCAAGATGTTTAAAGTACTCTGTACAGGTTTCGTCATCTTTTAAAAAAAAATAAAAATGGTGACAGGAATGAATAGTTAGAAGGTTGAAAAGCCAAATAGGGAGTCTTTCTTCAATGAGGAAAAATTTTGTCCCAATACCTATTGATATCTGGATAAATGACGTAGAACAGCAACGCCATTAAATTTTGCAGATCTGTAGTAAATAATGCTAAGAACAAAGTAGTACAAAGTTTGTAGAGAATATGCCTTACTTGGTAACAGAGCCTCAACAGATCTTATCTGTGCACGTATGTATAAAATCACGTTTGAAAACTAAGAATGAAAATTACACTTACCAGCTAGGTTAGCCTGTATTTTGGAAAGCAGCAAGTCTGGAAAGCAGGAAGTCTGAAAAGGCCTTTGGGAAGATGATATATAATTGACCCAAGGTGTACTCCTGGTGCAGTATAATGCTAAGGTAGCAGGGAGTGCTGTGAGAAAACAGAGTTGTATAAAGGAGAAAATACTCAATGAAAATGAGGACTAGACTTCACAAAGGTCACGGAGGACAAACATATGGGACACATTTTATGGTGAGAGTGCTTTGGCTGCATGTGTGTAACAGAGCTCCTTTCCTGCCCTTACAGCTACTCCAAGAAATGGTATCTCAGACAATTCCCTTGTTGACCAACTATACCAAACCAGCAGAACCCACTGTGTGTGGCACATATGCATTCTTGTACCATATGCATCTTTGAAAGCAGCTGATTTAAGTGATGCAGAAACTGCATATTGGTACTAGCTTTCAATTCTCAGAGGGTACACAGCATGCTACATAGTGTATATGCAGCACACTACAGAGTCCCAGCTGCATACTTTTGTACTTTTATCTTATATAACCCAGCCTGTTACGGCTGTTTCCCTCTCTCCATGTAGGGAATGAGAGTAATGGCTGCAGACCTTCAGTCTCCTGCTCAGTCTGTGCTTTACTTGCAGTGTGCTGACAACAGGTCATCTTTCCCAACTAACATTTTTAAACATTTAAGTCCTCTTTGATTTTAGACTCTGAGCTTTGGAAATAATTAACCAAATGTAAAATATGCCAAGCTATATATAACTATTTTCTATGCTATGGGCATAGACGCTCTTATCTCAAGTAGTTTGCAGATGCTTACTCTATACATCTTGCCTTTGCTATTGTTTGCTCCTTATCTCTGAACAGCCACCTTTGGTTTAACTCCTGGAAGTCAGATTAATATAAAACAGATACATCTACAGACTACTGTATTTATAGAAAAATTGCCATACTTACTTTCCTTTTTTTTTCCCCCATATCCTGGCATTTAAGATCATCTTTTAGAATGGTACATCTCTTTTTGGTGTCCACGCCTTCAGAAAGCTACAGACAAACAGAAAGCTTCATAAAAATCACAAGTTGAATAACCTGAAGGTGGTTTGCAGAGTTTCTAGTATATCCAGGGAAAGGATAAGAGGTGACTTGATTACAGCCTACAATTACTTACAATGAGAAGATTTCTGATTGCCCTTTAATTTAACAGATGAAGCATAACGAGATCCAATATTTGAAGGTGGAAGCTAGATGATTGATATTAGACTAGGTGCATATTTTTATCAGTGAATCTAATCAACTATTTGGACTATTTACCTAGGGAAATACTTGGTTCTTCATCACTGAGAACTTTAAATGAAAACTGTGTTCCTGAAAGATATGTAATAGCTCAAGCAGAAATTATAGACTTTATGTAGGAAACACTTGAAGGAATTCTGCCTTGTATTATGCTGTAGTTCTGACTAGATGATTATTATGGCTCCTTCCAGCCCTAAAAGTTGAGTGAAATTTAGTTCCATTAAAATCAATGTGAATTTTGTCAGTGACTGGAATCAGGATTTCACCATCTGAGTTTACACTAGACTACTTTACAGCCTCACTAGCACTGTAAAGATACCTTCAAGTATGCAGAAAAGTAATCATATTTAATTCTCCTCAACACTTCTAGGGTGATGTAAAAAAGCCTTAAATATAATGCAAATTGGGTATTCCTAACAACTAGAAATTAGTACTTTTAGCAACTGGGGCTGAAAGATTGTGCCTTAACTGGTCTCCTACCACGAAGTTTGAAGAAGCACATACAGTTGCCAGCTGCAAAGTTTGCTGATTACAAGTTAAGGCTGATACAGCTGTATATCAACAGGAGAGCAACTGCCTCCTCTCCCTTTTGCTTAAACTGACATTCTTTTTGAGGACAATCGCCTTGGACAATATAGAGGAGCCTTTACATAACAAAAATTGTTCTTTCCTCATCTGTAATAAAATAGTAAGCCAGCGTGTCGGAAGGCTGTAATAAAAAGTTTATGTGGTACAGTGACATTAACAATTAGATGTATTAAGAAATTTCAATACAAGTGAAAATCAGATTTAGATTTAGGATTTTCTTTGCTGCAAGCTAGACATGATACAGTTATAAAAAATAATCAGGGATACAGACAAGCCAATCTGAGTTATACTGCTTACCTTCTCTCTTAGTATAAAAATAAAAGGATATACAGTGGAGTGAAGAAGAAAACCACAGATAATTTCATTTCTTAGAGTTATTAAAAATAAAAAAGACAAAGAATGCAGTCACAACTCATAGATATCAAAGAGACCACAGTGCTTAAAAGCATGAGATATGATGTCCATTTTGTGTATCCAGATTTTCAGTAAGGGAGGGTTAAATTGTTTAAAATTCCATGTTACTAAGTTTACATAGGCTAAATATGTCACTGTTACTGTGGAGCTGGAGCATCATGTTTACCTATACAACACCTTGTGGGGTAGGATATAGCTGTTATCTCCTGTTCTGCAGGTGAGGACTCATGTGCAAAGAGCCACAAAACTAGATACCCCAAGGATTTCAGCACCTGGCTGCGGCCTTTGTCAAGAGACACCCAGAAGCATCTGTCAAGACGTCAATAGAGTTATGCATCCAACAACTGAGCAAGCAATTCAGCCACAGGGACTGAGAAGCCAAACACTGTAAGTGTTCAGCGCCAGTGTTGGCTGAATATGACTGTCCTTAGAAAACCACAAAAGTGTCTCATCTCAGCTGCAGGCATCCTACAGCCAGCAACGTTGACACATGGACTGTAGGATAAAGAACATGTTGTGCTTTAGCCCCCCCTTCTTTTGTGGTCTGGTAGACAGTAGAGACACCGACACAGTGGTCGCAAGACCACCTCTTACTAAAGGGGTGAGGAGCACTGTGGGTATTGCAGGAATTCATTCATCAGATGGATTAATTATATCATGCATCTGTATGACCAAGCAGACAGAGGAAAAACAGCTCCCTTATTCACCTCAAATGCCATTAAAAGCTTAGCTGTTGAACAGGTGCATAATGCAGAAGGATGAGGAATATTTTCTGAGAAAAGCAATGTCTGGCTGCCCATATCTGAAACAGTTCAGGGACAGGCATCCTGTGTGGGACGAGGCCCCCAGAGTCTAAGAAAGCTACAATGAGTAAGAACACATCAGTATGGCACTTCCAGCTGCCTATATAACACACCATACACAGCACATCACCTTCCTGCAACCTATTCTGTAGTTGCATCCACTTAATCAAGAGAGGAAATGATGCTATATGGTCAGACCTTTTTTACCTGTTTTTTTTGCTGCAAAGTCTGTAAATCTCTGTCATAGCAGGAATGTAAGTGCAGGCTTCCTAAATCTAAGGCTGGCACTCCAGCATTCCAACTTAGGAAATTTAAATTTTCTTTACAGGTAAAAATAACAACTGTCATCATGTCCTTTAGGGACAGATTACATGCTAATAGTCCACCATGAGATTTCTTGTATTGAATCATCTAATACTGGAAGTATTTTGGACAAGAAGATAGCAGACTAGGGTCTTTTGTCTCTTTGTGAAGATAAGTCTAATTTTAAAATACAAATAACTCAAAGACATTTGTATGCATAATCTTCTCATCATTCTAAATGCTACATTATTTAAAAACCCTCAGGTAGGTGAGATTAAAAAGTCCTACTGAACTACTGCAATGAATATGACTTTTATTTATTATTAAATGGATATTAATGGACTGAAGTGATGGTAAATATATTTTACATAAAAATCATTTAGTTCTAATACAGCAAATGGAAAGACGACATGCTAATTTCTAACTTGAAAAATTCTTCCTTTCACATCTTAGCTGCTTCGCTTCCTTTTATATTGATTTTGGGTTTCCAGACAATGAGATTACATTTTGAAGCATTCACACAGCAGAGCATAAGGACAAGGCTATAACAAAACAATTAGATTCATATAAATGAGTCTCTAAAGACTTGAGTAAAGCATTATTCTTTGCCCAGAAAGTTATCAAATTTCTCCTTTCACCCATCCATCACAGCAGGTGGTGAGGAAGAGTTTTAAGAAAGCAGGTAAAGTTTTAGTCCATCAGAGAAGAAATATTTCAGACTTTTGATGACCCTATGCTGAAACACCCTGTTAAAAAGGAGAAAAAAAAAAAGTTTCCATTATGCTATCAAACAATTCTTAGACAACTCTGTCATTGGGTTACGCCTGTTATTAACAAAAGATAGAAGAGGTAACATTAAATATAACAGTATCCTCTATATCAATTACAAGACCGAGTACTCATGGAAAACATTTATGTCAGTATTTCCCATAATTTAGTACTCATGCACTTGAGCAATAGGAAATGCAGCAAGAATATAAACTATACAGAGGAACTCATTTGGATAAAAATGAGATCTTGAGTGCTTGGACTCAAAACTGAACCATGTGCAGACTGAATTTTTTTTTTTTAAATCTAATTTTGTCATTGAAGGCAGAAGTTTCTTGTATCTCTGCATTTCCTTGTTCTCTGCTAGACACATCAAGGGACAAAGATGAGGTGGGCACACAGGAGGGGAAAAAGGAAACAGTAGAACTGTGTCAAAGACTATTGCCCTGAAACAAAGCCTTGCCTGTGTGAAATGTCTGCTTCACAACCAAAACATTTTAGACAGACAGGGTGGACAGAGCACAAACTGAATGCAGGGACAAATGGAGCCTGCACTACACTATTTCATGTACTGGAAAAGCATTAAGGGCAGTCCTGAGGGAGATGCCTCAGGCAATTTTTTTTTTTTTTTTTTTTACAAATTTATGGCCATAGGTGTCTATACAAACAAATAAGATCACGTAATAGTTGCAAAACCCATTGTCATTTTTCCATTGAAGTATTTTACTCTAGTCAAATTATCCTTTCTTTATTAGCACAATAATAAAATATATTGATTTTTAAGTATTCAGTGGCCATAGTAATGGTAAGAAATGCCACAGAAAACATTCCTATTTCCTGCATTTGCTTATGCCTTCTCTCAGGTGACTGGTTACATTTACACTGAGGAAGCAAAACATAAGAAACAGGATCATAGCAGATCACAACAGAGGTCAGAACCATAGCATTTATTTGGACTCCTAAAAGGTAGGCATTACAAAAGCTGAAAAGTGGGCATGTAGTTATACCAGGAATATTCACTGAAGCACAGTCATGCTCCTCTGCTCTATGTAAAATTAATGCTGCCTGAAAAGCCCACATATAAATGAAAAGAAGAAAGAGCTGACTGAGAGCTTGAAACTTTGTCCTGCACAGGTACTTGGGACAAGTACACAGAGGTGCATATCAGGTACCTTTGTATGCTTTGAAAGTACCAGATCAAATGCTTCAAGGGAGGTAAGTGGCAGAATACATTGTTTTCAGGCCTTGCTATTGTCCAGAAATAAAATAAGTAGGAAGCTCTATAATACTGTCAAGATTGAGGCAATGCAGGACATGCGTAGGAGCAGAAATGCTGATGTTGGAGGTTATTTGATGTAAAAAACCCAAGAGGTATTCATTGTTTTCACACATCTATAGGACTGCTGAGTAAGTGAATGGGGATTTGAGAAGTTGGAGAAGGATGTCAGAATTCTGTGTGTAGGCTTTACCTTATATTTTCATCCAAGTTTACTAACTTCTTTTTTTGTAGACCTCCACTTGCATAGCTGCAAAAGTAGAAGGAGGGACATGACTTGCCCTCCCTGGTCAAAGAAACTGTGTGTGAGTAGGGCTCATTTATTATAATTACATCTGCATCACCCTGCCATTTGGTCTTCTATCTAGGGAAATGTTGGCTACTTAGCATCAATTTTTGCTTCAGCTTTCTGCTGTATCCCAGCACCACCACTACACCATGCAACAACTAGCTTTGATGTGTAAGCCAACATATGGCCATTAAACTATTGGCTTCAGTTATGAACATAAGGACTCAGAAATATGACTTATTAGCATGAAATTATTAAGTTCCTCCTAGAAATGTGGCTTCATCTTTTCAGTCAAGCAAAAATACACACAGAACTAGACTTCCAAGATGCAATTCTCTCAGATGATTCCATTCTAATTTCTTTTATTGCCGTATTATGGGCACAGTTTATAACCCTTCCTTTAATAAAACTTTTTTCATATTTAGATCGTTTGAACTTCCTCACGTTTCTGTGCCTCTCTTTTGATAGACGCTATACCTTGGGGTTTTTTTTCAAAAAAAAAAAAAAAAGGCCTGTAAAAGACAGCCTCTGAATCTTCATATGTATACAAGATGAGGTTTCATGTCAATTTTCCCCCCAAAATATTGCCATAGAAAGAACAAACTATTTACTTCTAAACACTATTCTCAGGAAAAGAAATCTGGAAGTACTTTGGTCTCCTGTTGTGGTGAAAACTCACCCAAAGTTTTTGAATTGCTTGTTTTCTAGTGATAAACCAAGAATGTTTCCTGTAAGGTCTCATCTTGCTTTCTCTATTCAGCATAATGAATCTTTCCTGTCAAGTTTACCATTTCCCTTTGGTATTCTCATTAACATTAGTCATTAAAACAAGATTGGGCAAAGCGCTCTAAAATCTACTCTCGGGAAAGACACTGGTTGTGCTTTGTATCGTTTTATTCAGAAAGCATACACTATTCTACCAAAGTAGTTTAAAATGCTGCAGTTATTTCCCTGCAAGCTTCAGTGTTTTTGATTATTAAAATAGATTATCACAGTATTTTTGTGACCTGCTGTAACTGTTCCTGTCTATTCTGTCTTTATAAAGACACAAGGACTAGGGCACCTAGGCTCACCTACTTAGTTCCAAAAAACTTAGAGGGGCAAATAATGGAGAAAGTGCCACAATGCTCCAGACAGCCCTTGAAGCTTGATTCCAGGTTCCTAAAATCATAGAGAAATAGGGTGAGGGACTAAAAACTCACCTAGCTTCCCTCTGCCCCCAGAGCAGGGTTAACTACAGTTACATATTTCTGATGGATGTTTTCCAGTCTTCACATATGTTTCAAAATATTTATTACCTTCTCATTAAAAAATAAAAAGATTACAAACCATAAATTAAATACCTTTCTGTATGTGAAATATTATCATTTATTTTGACTTGTAGCTAGTTCTAACCTCTTCCTCAGCTAATGCATCTTGGAAAATAACTACCTGCTGCCTTTTTACAGAACTCAATAAATTCACATGGTGGAGAATGTGCTAGCAAAGATAGTTTGGTGGGAGAGTTAGAAGTTAAGAATAACCTGTTCTGATGCTCTGAAAAGGAAAAGAGAAAGAAGAAAATCTTTTGAGCTTTAATTTTCCACTTTTCTCAGACAACTTCTACATAGATTGTGACTGAACAAACATTAAACAAAATGGGGTTTGGCATGAGCTTCCCAGTAGCATATATTTATGACAATTTAATTAATTCTAAGCAGAAAATCAATTGTTTTGATACTAGTAACTTCCAAATACTTCAGACATTTCTGTATCATAGCCAGGCCTCTCCTTCTCTTTAAAAAATACTTCCCTGAATTAACAATTTTCAATAATGTATCACTTTTAGAATAGAAGGTTGGTCATACATATGAATGGAAGATGGTTTGTATTGGAAAGAAAATTAAGTGCTGCTTACTTTGCCAGAAATAACGGCCTCTGCCTCTCCTCCTCTGAAGCAGATTTATTATCACCATTATTCATTCCTGTATGTTTTCTTAGGGAACACTTTTATGTGGAAATGTCACTTATTTTCAGATGCCACTAACTTAAATTGCTTTACAGTTTCATTAAAAGCCACCATTGCTGCTGGCTGCTCAGTAGACATCTCAGATAGTAAGCTATGATGTGCTCTTTAGAGCCAAGTTGAGAGGTAGTTAACTTGTGCTTTCCAGTTTCCCTATAAATTAAACATTTTTAAGAGCTAAATGGTCCTGTCTTCTCTTTTTCATTACCGGGCTATGAGTACCTGTCATTTTCAGAATGCTGCAGGACTAAGGACCTTTCCAGTTTCTTACGTTTGTAAGCCCCGGCATGACAGCCTGTGGCTGTGAGCATGCAACAGGCTCACTTATACTAGATGTGCTGCTAGTATGGATAGTGTCTACCTAGGCCTTTAGACCAGCCAGCCTACTAGGGGACACTGAGTACTTTTCCATTCTGTTATACCAATGTAAAACATTTTTTTGTCTGTGTTTTAGAGAACAGGGATGACCAGATCTATTTTTGACAGCTAGCTTTTTACTTGACCTGGCTTCTATGCTAAAATTTATACTAAAACAGGCAACATACTCATGTGGGTTTCAGCTAAAATGAAGATTTTCTTATTGGTTTATAATTGCCATTCTGGAAATAGAAATCGTCATTTACCTGTTTCCAAATGTAACCCAATCTTACATGTTAAAAAGTGAGGTTAGTCTTCACCCCAAGCTCTACTTAAAGAATTATTTTAGGTTATTAATTTATGTACTATTGATTTATGAAAAGGGTTATTGACCAAGAGGGAAGAAGCCTTCAGGATTATCCAGCACTAATTCCTGTCAGATATTAAATTGCATTTTTAATGGACTGAAGTCTGGTATAATAGACAAATCATACATTTCTCTCTCTAGCTGATGAGGGATGCAGGCAATAAGTCCTGTCAGGAAAATTACCTGACTAAATGGGAGACTTCCTAAACGCCATCAGTAGATTCTTGATTTGATTCTTAAAAGCATGCGAGTACACACATATAAGAAAAGGTGGGGAAGTGCATTTTATTTGTTTGTTTGTTTATTTTTTAATTTTCTCCCATTGGCTTTAGATAATCAGATTACCATGGGTTAAGACGGGTGGAGAGCTTTGGTTTTCTTTTTTTCTCCTTATACTGTTCTGTGGACATCATAAGCTGTCAGCAATTCTATTTTTAAAACAAAGAAATCCCATATCCAGAAAAAAAATATTATTACTTCCAGATAAAATGTCGCAAGGCTGAAACTTTCTGCAATAAAAACATTTCAGCTGTTCTTGCACCTGACTGAGATGAAATCAATTGAGCCTGTGAATCAGCAAACTCTTTATATGCAGAGGCATCATATGACTTTGTTTGTCATCTCTCCATCTGCTGGCTGGTTAAAACTTTACTAAGCAGCTTGGGTAGTGCAAATAAAGAGGGAATTCAGAGTGTTTGCAAAAAACTTTAATGATGGCATACAGCTTGTATTCAGTGTATGTAAGAAAAGAACAAAACTGTTGTATATGTTCAATATACCATAAATTAAATGTACTTCCTTTGTTAAGTTATATAGAGCATGATGGCAGATACTGAGCAACGGAAGCAGTAAAATAATATTGGTCATTGCCTATTTGCCACTAAATATTATGCCATGCTGGGTGATTCTGGTCTTCCAAAGAGTGTGTTTAATGGGATACAGTGAGCAAAAAATAAAGGCAACAGTGAGGAGGATGGTGTTACAGGAATAGGATCACACATTGTATTATGTGATCCAGGGCCTCATGGAAAATAATAATAGTAACCTGTTCTTACATATGTTTCATAAAAGCACTACCATTTTTTCTATTTTATAAGTGTGTAACTTGAGCTACGAAGCACTGAAGTGACAACAGGTCAACAATACTTCATTAGGCTGTGCATCCAACAGGAGTTCAGCAGCTAAATCCATTTTAGCTGACATACCTTTATACTGTACAATATTCTAAAATTAAAAAGAGAACATTATTGAGGCATTCTTGTTGACAACATGGAATTAGTTAAACCTGAGTTTAATGACAAGCTCAGAAGTCCAGTCTGCATGACTTTAGCCAGACAAATCAATGTAACAGCAAGATACTCCTTTTAAAAATACATGAAAGGGATATGAGTGTGACATCACTGCAAACTGGGAGAGGCAAGAACATCACAAGTTATGGCAATATTCTCTACCTTCATGTCCCTTTTTTGCTTACAAAGAGCCACTGGCTTACCTCTGCCAGATACACAAGCAGATGCTGAAAACACATAAGAAATCCTCAAAACAAAAAGATACTCTGTTGAGATTTTAGATTTCCACTACTGTCACTTAAATTGACATGGTTATAGCCAATATGTCTGATGTGCTGTTGACTATAACTGTGGAAGAACAAGCACTAAGAGAATAAACAGGCATCTTAACTGTATCACACTGCCTCGTGGAAAACTTGTGTCATTATTACTTTCCAGAAAATTTACTGGCCTTATTTAGGACTGACAACTGCTGAGAACAAGCCACATGAACAGCTCTTTGAATCAGATTTCATTTTATTAATCAGATGCTGCTGTACATTGGCTTTTAGGTCAATTCTAAGGCTCAATGAAGCTGTGTTTTCTGTGACTTTAGGACTACTTCTTTCTGCAACCCTATTTTTAATAAAAAACTTCATTTCAGTAGGCTCCTTGACGTGTTTTTGTGGGAATGCCTTTGACATCTCTTCTTAAGTTGAACTGTAGATATATTTTATTCATGTTGGCTTCTTCCTACAAACACATTTTAAAAGCAACTGGCCTCTTTCCTCACCTTTTAGTGCACTTTCCTAGCACCTGCCATTTTTATAGTGTTGTACAAGTTAAGGATGGTCTTTGTTTATTTGTGTTCATATACCACAGACTAAGATCACCTTGCAGTCAGAAATAAGAAATAAGCATGATTACTCTAGGCTTATAGGATGCCTCTTTAAGTAAATAAAAACATGCATGAAATAATTGCCCATTTTTCTTCAAGCATTTTGGAGCAGACCAGGAGTAGCTCCACAGAGATTTGTGAAATGACGTTAACATAAAAGGCTAATGAAAATGGATGCAGTGCAAACTTGGATTTTGAAGCTATTCCACAACAGTTAATAGTAGATAAGACAATCCCTGAGGTCCCCTTTGGATGCTTCCCCAAAGCCAGTATACTCGGTGGATATCACTAAAAGGAAACAACCTTTTATGAGACAGGAACCTAACAACAGTGCTTTCTGGTGAGTGTAGCTTGAGACTGTATGTCAAATAAAATATTGTTATCTTCTATACAATCTAGCTATAAAACAGCAAGAATGTTTGGCTATAGAGAACCTAAACAACTCGATCAGCCACAACATATAGTTTATTTTAAAAAGTAGCTGTAGGAGATTTGCTAAAAGATTAAGAGCATAATGCACAGTAACTTGAGTGTTCATATCCAAAATACTAAAATATGGAAATCAAAATTTTAGCAATGGTACTTCTCTGCCAATGTTACATCTACCATTCATTACATGCCATCAGTATAAAATTCTAGTAATAGCCTCCTATATTATATATGGTCTCCTTACCACTGAAGAAAAGAAAAAAAAAAAAAGACAGACTAATAAATCATAAGTAAAATAAGATCCTTGGCCAAAGCTTGGAATAAAAATAGTAATAATAATATTAACAATAACAACAACAACAATAATAATAAATCATTAGGTCCCTTGAATGAAATATTCATTTATTCTACCTAGTATATGAACTTTTGCCCTCTGTTGATATCAATAAAGTGTGACACTGAAATGCAGTTAACATGACACATCTTGCCCAGATTTTTAAGGAACTCTCTTTAGTATTCCTGCATAAATTCCTGTGGATATAATGTTAAAGAGAGTTTATGTGTGACTTACGAGATAAATCATACAGTTTCATTAGAAATCCTTTCACTCTGATTTTTAGACTTTCTGCTTATTTCTTTTGTCATTCCAAAAGATATGTTGCTAAATGTATCTCTGATTTTTTTTTCCCCTAAGGTCATCATTCAAATTCAACCATGCAGCAGACTTTTAATCTATGATAAAATATTATCTAGGTAGAAAATATTAAGAGTCAGGAAAAGAATGTGAGTGTCAGTTTGCAGACTTAGATGAGCCTGAGATTCTAAGAGCAACACTGGGGACAAAGCACCTTTGTCCTTCACATTGATGGGCAAGAACTGAGTCTTTCAATAGGATGTGTGTGGTGATCTACATCAAAGAAAATGGGTACAGAAAGCTGATGATTGTTTTTAATCTTTTCAGATTACTACTATAGCACCTAACATTTCCAAGGCTGTAATAGGAAAAAAAAAAAAAACATTCTTCATATGTAATTTTTAAAACTCATGTGAAAGAGGAAAAGTTGCCATATAGGTAGAGGACTGAGTCTTCTCCACTTCATTTCTATTCAGGATTACATCACATCTTCCAACACAGAAGAATTTTAGTCCTATTAAATAAAAGTGCCTTTAACTGCTCTTGGAATAATACTTTGTGTTTCATAAAAGGATGCATATTTTATACAAATAGTGCCAAACATGGAAGAAACAGAAATTCTTCCTCATTCTAACAGTCTCAGCTCTGATAGGAAGGGACAACTAGCAGTGAAACAACTGTATTTATCCTCGCATGCCAGAAGTTGCAACGATATGCATGGTAAGCAAAGATTATAATCGGAAATCTGGAAGTGCCCATCTAAGTACAACACTCTATCTGTACCCATAGCAGTCACCAGTGCTTCAGAGGGAAGAAGAAACAAGCACTCAAACCCCAAACCAAAACAATACCATCCCACTTAGTTCTGCTTTGTTATACCAAAGTGACATTGCATAGTCAGAAGAAAAAAAAAGGCTTCCATGTGATCAGCCAAACCTAAGGCGTAAGATTCATGCAGAATGGATACTGGATGTCAGCATGTTGGATGTTCGAGGATTCAAATCACAAGTTTTTTCTGTGCCACCTTTTTTATCTCTTAAGAAAATTCTACTTCCCTCATTCAAGCATTCTCCTCTTTCACTGAACAGTAAGTTTCTCTGATTCTTTGTCGTCGCTCCACAGTGAGACAACATTTGTAATTTTACGTGATTATAACTAAAGATATGATATCCCTGAAGAAGAAGGCCATGATTTAGGGAAGGTGAGGTAGGTCCCTTTGACAGAGGTCTACCTTTCTACCTCCTCCTTGCCTGCAGGACATTCATACAGGGGAGGTGAAGAGAGAGGGCCATGACCCAATGCTGGAAACCTGCAGCTTAAGGAGAGATTGAAAGACTGCAGAAAGGTCCAGAAACAGATAGCTTGGCTTCCCAGGGGTTAGAAAAAAAATAATTCCTGAGGCTAGAATGCACTGAGCACAGTTGGCTGCAACTCAATAAGCCACTGGGTTAGGTGACCCCAATTTAAAGAGCATGGACGCAGTGGCCAAGGAAAGATTTAACAGAAACCCTTTGTATTTCTCTTCTGACCTGGTCACTTTGAGATTTTGCTATTTGGAATGTAAATATTCCAGTTTAAATTCTAATTTTCTTTTTTTTTATTGTTTGAAAGCCTCTTGGTTGATTTCAGAAAGCGCATGCTAAGAGAGTCTAGGCTGTTTTACTCAAAGCACAGGGGTCTCGACAACATCACAGCAAGTGCCACCATTTCCAGTCTTTTAGTTGTTTTCCCTCTCAGTCTTTTTCTGGATGGAATCCTACTTGTTTCCTCTAACAAATATGAAACAAAAAAGTTGCTTTTGCCTCTCCACTGGTTGATTTGGAGACACATAAAAAAGATAACTGGGAGGAATAAGTCACTGAAGTCCTTCTGAATGCTACTGGCATTGGTCCTGAAAATCCTTGCTACAATTCCCCTACAAGAGCAACTAATCTTTTATGAAATGTTTACTGCTTTTCAAAAATTATTACAGTGGTGTAGCAAGTACCTTACATACAGGCCATATGCTTTAGTGCATTGTTTGATGGCATGTTGGCATCCTATTATGGAAAATACAAACTAAGGTAAAATAAAGTTCCCCAAGATTTGATAATTTATTTTGTATAAGAATATAAGCAAGGAAGATATGAAGCAGACTGTTTTTCTTTAGAAGGAGATGACATGAGAGCAGAGGAACTGAACTTGTACTGAAAATCAATGCAATAAATTTCTCACTGTTAAAAGACTTTAGGAGTGGAGAGCGCTAGTGATCATGTTCAACAGAATTTCCATTTTAACTGTGAAAAACCTTAATAAGTGGCTTAAACAGCAACCTGAATTGAACCTCTGGTCACATCTCACTCACAGTGGTCATTTCAGCCCACAGCAGGACTAAGAAAGCTTTTTATACTGTTTTTCTTACATTAAAATAAATAAATAAATAAACAAAAAAAAAAAACAAAAAACCACAAGAAAAAAGGCAGTTTCAAGTGGTTATGCAGAAGTAATTGACATGAAAACCCCTGCTTTCTATTATATAATAAATAAAATCATCTTCATTTTCCCTTAGAAGCTTGGATTTCAGTGTTTCTGATACCCTAAGGGACTTGTTTATTGTAATAATTTCCCGTAAGTCATATAGAAAGGTGGTTTGTGTTTTTTTTCTTTTTAAATCAAGGAACATCAACTGTTCTCCTGAAATGAATCCTCAAAACAGAGCCAGTTCACTCCCTGCCAATGAAGAAACAAATAAAGAAAGTACATAGGGGTTATGCAAATACAGATCAAGAGAAAAAATGTGTAATCCTGGTTCTGCAAGAAACCAGCCAGTTTTTGAAGGACCTGTTCAACCATATGATTGTTGAGTATTACACAATAGTGTGTATGCAAAGGCATAGCACCTATCAGGACATATCTTGCTATGATATATGCAGTCTCTGCAGAAAATTTGAGAAAGTACTCAGCAGAATGTAAACAAAATATACTGAACAGATACAGAGCAGAGAATTCAAGATTAAAGGAAGATTTTGATCCAAATATATAAGCAGCATCTAACTAATGTGAGCTATATGGTGGAGGAGAATAATCCATAAAAGGATTAAAAACAGCTAGCAAATGACAACTGGGAACCCTTTCTGCCAGTAGGAGGGTGATGTTTACACACAGGAGGGAAGCAACCTTGAGTCCCCCAGGGGAACCTGCAGGACTGCCCTGAAGGTTTTGGTCTGAAAAACATGGTATGGGTGGTGTAGGGGAGCACGGACTAATGGGACTGATTCGCAAATAGGAAGTGTCACAACCTCTCTGTTTTGTCTCAAGTCAGTATATCTGAGGGGAAGAAAAAATGGAAAGCAACATTGCCACAGTGAAAAATGAATATTTAGGAGTCCCATAGTCTGAAAGGATAGTCACCTTTCATAGGACAGTTTTTATATTTCCCGAGATTTCTGTGCCTGTTGCCTGTTGCTGTGTTGTATATCTCAAAAAAAGTTATTATCCTCTTCAAAGAGAAAATTGCAGGCTATTTATATAGTCCAGTCTTCATTCAGTTCTTAAAATATTAACGGCTAATTCATGAACAGCAAACTGGCAAAACTCAACACTCCTGGAAGAAAATGTATTTTCACTTTGAATTACAAAAGTATTTAAATTATTAAAGAGGTGTAATCCTTATGTCATTACATCATTTCAAACCCTAGTCCTGTCTTGCCTGTGTTCTCACAAGGGGAGTCCTTACCATCATCCTAGGAATTCTAACTGTAGTAGGTTGACCTTGGCTGGCTGCCTGACACCCACCCAGCTGCTCTCTCACTCACGCCCCCCCAACTGAACAGGACAAAAGAAAATGGAAAAGTTCATGGCTTGAGATAAAAACTGGGACACTTACCAATTCATGTCACAGGCAAAACAGACTCAACGTGGGGAAAATTAATTTGATCTATTTCCAAGTAAAACAGAGTTGGATGGTGAGAAACAAAGACAAAAACTAAAACACCTTCTGCCCATTCCCCCTTTTCCCAGGCTCACCTTCACTCCTGCATTCCCGACAACTTGATCTTCTCCCCTTCTTCCAAGCAGCGCAGGGGGACGGGGAAGGGGCGTCCGCGGCCAGCCCAGGGCGGCTCCCCGCTGCCGCTCCTGCCTCCTCAGGCTGTTCCCTGCTCCAGCCTGGGGCCTTCCTTCCCCGGGGCCCCACCGGGGGCGGGGGGGGGTCTCTGCCGGGGCCGCAGGGCCATCTCTGCCGGGGAGGGGGGCCTGGAGCACCTCCTGCCCTCCTCCCGCTCTCCCCTCGGGGCTGGCAGGGCTGTTTCTCACCCCGTTTCCCTCAGCCCTTTTGCCCTTTCTTCCCCAGGCTTTCCCCGAGGCTGAGGGGCTCCGCTGTGCCCGGCGGTGGGGCCGCTGGAGCCGGCGGGAACCGGCTGGGGGCCGGCTGGCCCGGGGCAGCCCCCAGTCTCTCCTCACAGCGGCCGCCGCCCCTGCAGACACCCCCTGCTCCTGCCGGCACCGGGGCACCTGCACCCGGTACAGACACAAAAGCAAGAAATAAGGACACATTTATTATTTTGCTTTGCAGGAGGCAGGTATTTTGGGAGATAGGGGAAAGACTCCGGTATCCAGATTCTCAGAAGAAGCAACATCTTAGACCTGCTGATAATAACTCTAAACAAACTTGCTGCATTCAGAATTACAAAGCTGTAGTCATTCTTTCTTTCTTTTATAGGTAATAATTTTTATTATTTATTACTATTATTTCATTATATTACAGTATTTTCACTGTAAAATAACAAAGGCAATGAAGAGACCACATGAAAGAGAACATCAATAAAACAGACTCATCATAAAATCTGTAAATAAAACAATGTTGTGAGGAAAATATCCCAGCTTGAAAAAGAAACTGATACAACCATCAACAAAAACAATAGATATATTAGGAATAACAATGCTACTACCTGCAATCAATATGTAAATGCACTTTCTGTGCCCAATCAGAAATAACAAGTTGAGCAGAATACTTATGAACTCACATGATTAGGCACAGCATACATAAAGCTGACCACTTCCATTACAGGGGCATTATAAAGTGACAGTGGGGTACATGCGGGATCCATGTTTGTCTCTTAACGCTTGAAACTCATGTATAAATTCAAACTGAAATTGCAAGAAGTCAGACTCTGATATTCAAACACCATTAGTGGCAGTCGCCTCAAAAGTAATTTTATTATCTTACGAGCCATGTGATTCTAATATAGTAATATAGTTTGGGGTTTTCTTTGCCTGTTTTTTTTTTCTTCCTTCCCCTGACGGTTTCTCATTCTCAGCATTCAGTGCACATAGAGGTCAAACTTTGATCTGTAGACATGAGGCCTAAAAGCTTTCATTAAGAATTAAAGCAAAAACAAAGTGAAAAAAGGTTAAGATTATTCCACATCACAGTACTCGTGAATTTAAGATAAACTTATAACATTGGGAAACTTCTAGAAAAATTGTGAGAGCTGAAGACACTGGAAGCTTAGTAGCTTTGAAATGACTCAAATGATACACTTACTAAAGGAGGAAAAGAAAAATAACAGACTCTGAATTTTCTTCTGAGCAGGCATTTCCTTTCCATCAGTTTTAGCATAAGATCTAAAACGTCATGTCATATCAGCGATACCCACTTCACTTTCTGTTTTCACAAAGCTTTTCATTCAGGCTTCAGCTGGTGTTACATATGAGACACCAAATTATTTTTTATCTGCCTGGCAGTGACAAGAGACCATTCAACCTAAGATGTCCAAAGCAGAAATTACAGAGTAGAAAACAAATAGAGGCTTTAGAATATTGTGTTTTCTGTGGGAACTAAAAAAAAACCTTCCTAAAAGTGAAGGTTACCTGCATATTTCTGTAAACTCACTTCACTCAGACAATTTAATCACCTGATGAGCACTTGCCAAGCCACAAAAACACATCTGATATTCCTTTCCTGATGTCTTTTACAGTATGATCTCATTTTGCCTTATACTAAGTCTGTTGCTCTCTGGGATATTAGGGTCTCCTTCAGTTCTGCATTCATTCCACTGTGGTTTCTGATGTCTTTGCAATTTTACTGTTGTGCAAATGTTATCTTGAAATTGTCTCAAGCAGAAAGTGCAGCACGTGAAGCCTGTAACAATACCATGGCATTGTAACCTTACAATTCCCATACCTAAGTATTTCCCTCAACCAAAGTAAAGGATTGTAAAGCAACAAAACCACAAGAAGGATTTCTTCATTAAAAATCCTATGTTAACTTTTTATTGGAAGATAGTTTAAGAAAGAGAGGAATACAAGCTTCTGCTCTCAAAGAAAAGAAAAACAGCTATATGTTTCTCATTCCAAAGGATGCCATTAAATGAAAGCTACAGACTTTTGACTGAGCAGTAAGAAAGACAGTTCATTGCTGTATTCTCAATAATGGTATTAATTACAGCAGAGCTTAAATGTTCTACTAACATTGGACTGGCAACTTAATATTTATAATATATAAATATAATTAACTGGTGCAAAGTTTATATATATAATATAGCTATAAATATAAATAATGCTTCATACAACAATGCTAGAAGTATTTTCTTTTTTGGAGAGTTATCTAGACACCTGTTTAACAAATACTTTTAGAGAACATATACAGGAAACAAATTCGACCATCTAGTGTAATTTTCATACATTCTTCTAACAGATTCTATATTATACCTGCTTTTTGGCTAAAGCAGAGCACAATAGTTAACATAAATATATAAAAATACTGAAAAAATGGGATTTGGGGTTAATGGGAGAAATAGGTGTGTTTTGGAGAGCATCTTCATTGCCTGCTGTCACAGGCCAATTAATGTGTTTGTATGTAAATTAATGTTCTTGTACCCATTAGGTCACAGCTGTTCAACAGATATTCAACTTCCATGCTCCTGAGGTGAAAAAGTAGCTGAGTGTAGCTAGTTTCCCTGAATTTTTACTGCAGCTGCTTTGTTATCATAGCATGGGGCTACCTGATTTTTTTTTAACTGACATATGAACATAAGTGATTGACCACAGATCCAAGAGACCAGTCTGTCTCCCCATCCCTGCTGCAATTTATGGAAAAAAAAAAAGTCGTAACGGGAGGATAGTGAGCAGAAATTTCAAATCGCAATGTTTTGCTTTGGTTAACAAGATTTAGGCAGTGGAATCAATAGACTACATCCAATAAAATACAAATTCTGTATCCACAATTTTTTTTTATTATTATTTTTAGCCCTAAATCTCTGAACTCTGATAATTTGTAATTTTAACTGCTATGTCACAAGAACAGAACAGAACAGAGCTGCACGTTCAACCTGTCAAAGCTGCAGAATTTCAGTGTAGCGCAAAGAAGTGAGGAGGGTCGTATTGCAATTAGACCTAGAAAGGTTCTCACTTTTTAAGAGAGAGTGCCTCTACTGAATATAAAACCCCATACAGTCAACCTGGTAGCCTGTGAATGTATGCAGGACACATTCACTGGGCTGCCTGGCTTGGAGGCAGAGTTCAGCCGTGACCCTGTCTTTCCTCATGTCCTCCTACTGACAATAAGAGGCTAAAATACTCTCTGTGACATTGGCCTGGCAGCTCCGCTCTTTGGACACGCAAGATGGCCACATGATCAGGGCAGACTTCTACAAGCAGGATCTTAGTTACAGCTGTTCCAGTTTTAAAAATCATATATACACTTCAAATTGTGCATTTTACTTCCATCAGGTCATTAGAATTTTAGATCACCTACAGTGGACTGTGACCTAAATATTTCTTAAATCTATAGTGGGTTTGGGTATTGGTTATACTGTGTTTTTACTGTGATTAATCTTATAATATAAGTAAAGGATCAAGGCCATACTGCACTAGGCACTATGAAGAAGAAAAAAAAAGTATTTCCTTCTTTATTTCCCTAATAACCTTTTTTTTTTAATTAACAATAATGACTACAAAGCCACTAGAAACTAATGTGTATGGACCTGTGCTACCTCTAACACTACATTACACTTTATTATCACCTGCAACACTGATCTGTGCTTGTCCAGGGATTGAAATCTTCCTTTTAATCCAGAAATTTGCAATGCATGCTTCCTCTTGAGGCATTGCCATGCCACATACATTATTACTTCTTGTTCCAGTGTAAGGAGCTCTGAACTTCATTCATGTTTCCACTTTTTTTAAGAACAGAACTAAACAATGCTATAGAATCAAGAAGTTACAGTTCATATTTGTAAGCATTTGTATTATGACCACACATGTTTCATGATCTTAACCAGGTGGCTGTTTTCCACAATACCTGAATCTCTGCAGGGTAAAAGATTGTGGTTTGGAGCTGCAAGGCTCTATGTCACTTTGCTGTTCTGTGAGGGCAAGGAAGAGTAGCTCTTCCACCTGCCAACTTGCCTTCAAAGTAAAATCCCTCTGGGAAGGAGGTTAGCAGGGGACATTCCCTAATGCCACAGGAGGAATGCACTTAATTCAGTGGCAGGCATTCATCTGCTGAGAATAGGCACAAGGAGGTAGTGAAAAAAGCAAGATTTAGCCAACTTGCAGCTCCCTTGGGCAGGCGTGTCAGAGAGCTTTTCACCTCCCTTTGATCCTTTTCATATAGAATGCCCCATGTTTGTATTTGTTTGAGTTTATTTCCTAGGATCCAAATCGGACAGTTACTTTTATCTATCCCTGTCTCATAAAGTTTACTACCATTAGTACTACCGTATGTAGTGATCCACATTACTACCAATCATGTAAACTGATAACTCAAAAATATGAATGGGGTGCTACAATAAAACAAGAACTTTTCCAAAGTTAGAAAATAATGACAATAGTTCTCCCACTTCTAGTTATTCACTAAAGGGTCTAAATGTTAAAATTACCTTCATACATCAGGGCTACTGTAGCATTTATTTTAAGCCAACTTAAACATCCTGAAGTTTCTGAAAGAAACTTTCTATTTTTAGTGGTTTAATACTATTTTATTCTCATAATAAAAAAAAAAATACTATGGACAAAATTACCACAGTAATTGGGTACAAAAGTATCTAAGTCCTTTAGGAGTCTGAGGTTCCATTGACTTCATGGAAGGGATGTAGGTACTTTTGAAAACATTGACCAAAATCATTCCTCCAAAGTCACACATGATGTTAGTCAGATAACTAGAGTCTCTGGAGTGTCAGCACAGTCTCTCAACAACAAGACCATCCCTACTGGAACAATCATAATTGCAAACAGATTACCTTTCAATTAATTGCAAAAAAAGATTTTGCAAAGGAACTGAATTGTAACAAAGTCTACAACATTTTTCTCCTACAAACAATCAGTTGAAGAAAATGTCACGTTTGTATAGAATTAGAAAGAGGATCTTCCCTTTGAACAGAGCACACTATCATTGCCAGATATGTACCTTGGCCAAAATTGTTGAAGGATTTACATAAAGTAACTAAATAAATAATTAAAGAAATTATATTCTATACCTTATCAGGAGGCTACTGTTTTTCCAGGTGTATTAAAGCATTGAAGCACTCACACTAAGGGAAGCATTCTACCTTTCTATAACATTTTTCAATGTTCTTATCTCCTCAGATGGGTTTCTACACAAATCCGGATTATGTATGTAAAGATAACATTGGGTCAAGCATGTGTGGTGCAACATTCTGAAGGATAAGTAAAAGAACAAAAAAATATGTTTCCCTGTAAATTAACTTACTGTGTACAGGAGAAAGACAGTAATAATTAGCAATTATCTACACATATATACTTTTCTTTAGGTTTAGGAGAAGGCAGACTGAAGCATGAGAAGACTTGCACAAATAAATCCCGTTTATAAGTTATTAAGAAATCAAGCAAAAGCTTTTAAATTATGTTTAGTTTTCCATACAATGCCATTAAAACATATCTCTTAACTTGTAGCTTTCTAAATTCATTCTGAATCATTGTCTCTAAAGGTATGCAGAGGAAACAATTCCCTTGTATTCTGGAGTATGACTCACGTAAAGAAAAAATTCCTAAACCATAGATGTGTTCAAATCAGACTTTTTCTGCAGGCTTGAGTACTTCCATGGTTGCAATAGCAGGACTGATGGCTTCAGTCCTTGATCTTCTGCCTTTTTAAAAGCATCATCTCTGCTTTTGATGAACTACAATTCTTAGTTTGTCAACAGAATCCACCCAACTATTTCCCAGCTAAATGAAATCCTAATTGATCTGTGACGATCTTTGAGCAAGAAGTGCCAGCATATTTCATTCTGGTTCCATCAAACGTAACACTAGAGAAAGCTTTCTGTTTCTCTCTTTCTGTTTTGCCATATAGTCCACTTCCCAAAGGCCTCTGATTTTCCAGTATACATATTCTCTCCTTTTCCATACAAACCTGCATTTTAAGTCCATAGAGAGACAGTACTGGCATCATTATAAGCCAGCCAGCACAATGGTTAAAGTACCACTGCTCAGATTGGGCTTTCTCTATTTACTGCTTGGGATAATTATTAACACTCTAAAATATCTAGTGACCTCCAAATACTAGTGTAGTAAGAGATTTATGCAGCCTCTCCTGTCCAAATACATCAGTGTCTTGATCTACCTTGAGTTCACTAAGGCAAAATCCTCCTTTCCTTTTGTTCAGACTTCTGTTGTTTCATGCCAAAAATCTGAATGTGGCTATTTTTACACAACAATAAAATGTTTTCATGTTTGTCCTCCCTACTGCCCCAAGGAAGAACTGGTAAAAGCCAAAACCCTTCAAACTAGGTGAACTTTTCCTTTAAACTATGGCTTAGATAGATAGGTTTTTAGTTCTTTAAAAGTTCTCAAATTATTTTTTGCCATTAGCATCTTTCATGGTGTAAAAACCTGACTGCACCCTAATTAAATGTAGCTACTTTATAGATTATGATATGCTCTTTATTATTGTAGCAATTTAAAATTAACTTTGCTTTAAAATTTACTTTCTATTAAGAATATTAACTATAACATTTTACCATTTTTTTAATTCTTCTGGGCAGAAAACAAAAAGATTAAAAGAAAGGAAAGAAAAAAAAGATAAATGGGGCAAGCGGAGGAGATGGAAATATAAAAGAACCCAGCTACTCTCTTTAAAACCTTTTATCTTTAGTCTCTAGCATATTGTCTCAATGCCAGTGACGGTTGTCATGAATCAGTAAGTTTAAAGTGTACAAAGCAAATAGATCTGTTAAATAAATACTGAGCAATGAAAATAGCAATGGGCAAACATTTAGAAGTGGAACGTGCAGCCAGGGATTTTGTCCATAATAATTTCCTGGAGACATCCAACATGCACTTGAACATTATCTTTCCAAGCAGTCCTCTAGACTGCAGCTCCTGAAAAAAAAGAAAGCATTTCCCAATCCTCCAGATATAAAAGCTGTAGTAATGAAATGACTCTGTGTGCCATGTTTTACCATCTTAAATACCATGGGAGTAACCACTGTAACTTTTGAGGGCAAAACTGACAACTTCATAGCTACACATAAAATATTGTCAACAAATACTTTGGTTGACAAGAATGGTTCATCACACAAGAAACAGTTTTATAAGCAGACGTTTCTCACTTTGAAGGCTAGACAAACATCTGCAGTAATGTGGATCAACCATACTGTTGTTTAGTTTCGGAGGTATTTTTTTTAAAATACACACGCACACACAGAGAGTTGCTTGGCCAGCTCAGAAAGACTTTCAAAGTAATAACGTTTTGGCAAGTTTCTTGACTGATGTGTCTTCAAAATTCTCCAGAGCAGAAGGGAGTGTTGTCTTAAAGACAAAATATGCTTCAGTGGGATTTCACCTGCCCAAAGAAATAAGCGTGTGATTCTTTGTTTCATCTGGTCACACAGTAAAGTTTAGTAATATAGACGTTCAGCTGGAGGTTCACTGGGTAAATGTTAAAGCAGGGAACTGTAAAATGCCCTTAGACCTAACAACAAATATCAGTGCTGTTTGATGGCAGAATTCAGTCATGGCCCTGATGAACTTTACTGGTGATGTATTTTTAGAGTCTAGACAAGTGTCTCAAACTTTTAAAGGCTGAGCCCAACCTCTGTAGGGGAGTTACATCAATCATGTCATCATTCTATCTCTGTAAAGACCTATCCCTCTGCCTTTATCCCCTCTGCATTCATTCTCTCTCACCACCACCGTTATTCCAGCCAATGTTTGTGTAAGATACTTCCTTCTTTCATACTGCAATGAACTGGTGAATATTAATAGTGACATTTTAAGTATTACCCATCACATCCAAATTAGTGCCCATTAACTACGTAGGGAGGTTCACACAGCAGCCCCTCATACAATGAAATTAGATAAGATGGTGCTTTCTGGCTTTAAAAAAATCAGTATTGTCATACTGATTAGTTCAGTTATTTATATTATATTCACATTCCAGCAGCTGGGTTTGTTGAGGGAAACAGAAGACTAATTAAGAGCTGAGAAAAAATATTTGTAGAACTCATAATTTTCATATGAACATTTTTAAAGCACTTGTGCTAAATTGAAAAACCAATGGCAGTGAGCAAGGCAAATCAGCAGTTTTGAATTGTAGTGCTTTGCAAAACTATCAGGGATGACTTGTAGGGGCAACAATTAAAAACTCCTTTGGTGAAACACGAGGTCCACCAAATTGACATAAATGCATGACCTACGCTGGCTGCCTCTGACCTTGGAGTCTTATGGCCTCCTAACTCACGTTGATTTTTCATGTTTATTCCTGCTAATAGGTTTTTGTAATGTTTATTAAGCAAATAATTGTGTTTATTCCTTTTTTTCCAATCTGCTTTCAGTCTGTTAAAAATGGACAAAGAATGTTTTATCAGTCTTGTTTTTATTATGGAACCAACACCAAAAACATTTATTAAGTTTTTGCCCAACTTGCATTCTTACTCAATTCACATAAACTCAATAAATAAGTTCTGAAAAAAGATGAACATATATTTCAGAATTTGGCTTCCAGTGTAGGATTATTTTGCTGAAGTTACTTCAAACTGATGTGGGTAAACTGCTAAATAATTTTTCTAAATGTGAAAAAATCCATATCCTTTTAAGAAAGTAATGTTTGAAGTGGTAAAATACTAAGAAGTCCAGACATTGCTCTGAAACAGTCATGTTTACATCATTGTACAAAAAGTTTGTCTTGCCAGCTCTGAAAAAAATTATCATCATTGAGTTGCTTGGTGATACTTTCCCTTGGAATTTTATGGTTTGTAAAATATTGCTTTATATAATGACCTACAATTATTTATTATCTTGTAAAAGATAATAAGAAGAAAATTACTTCTTGCTCAGAACACATGTATTCCTTTTGTGCATGTGGAGTTATGTGCATTTTTTTAAGTAAATGTATTTTATTTCTCATTACTGCACACCAAACACAATTTACTTTCAACCTAAGGTTATATTTTATTTGGTAGATGATAGAAATTGTTTGCTAGATTCGTCAGTCCTATCACATAGATTCAGAAAATGTACAGTAGAAGATGACAGTTTTAAACACACATGGTTAAGAGCAAAGTTGGATTCACAACTAACATTGTAATGTGATGGTGTATAAAATGAAAAGAACTATAACCAGTTGAAAAAGAATTTTCCATTTTAGAATAATCTTCGCTTCCAAGAACATTCTAAGCTAGGTCCATCAAAACTTTCCAGTATTGGCCTGTAATTACTTTTACAATTATTTTTTTTTTAATTCTTGTATATTGCCCCTTCAAACGAAAAACCAAACTAAAACAAAATCCCTTAAAAAGATCCTAAGTAATTTCTTTCATTTTTTTTCCTCTCTCTGTGAAAAAGGAATTTTATTTGAACTGATCCATTCCTAGAAATATTTTATTTTTCAGTGACCTGGTACCTTCTGACATTCTCAGATTGTAAATGCAGGGCTACAGATATTTAAACTAACATCTTCTGAATGGAAAACTGCATATATGGACACAATATACAGACAAACAGAAAAACATGAGACACTTCCTGCTCAGAGCAAACTTTACTTTATCGTCTCACACTGAAGTATGCTGAAATAGTACAGGATTGAAACTGAGGGACAAGTGCCAGTCAAATTAAGGTAGAACAGAAAATACATATAAAATGCTCATTAATTCTAAATTATACACAGACCAAAAATAAAATCCGTATCTGTGAGTTCATCAAAACTGTTCAGTGTCTACCAAAGATAGCAGTAAAAACCCTTTCCTGCTTTCAAGGCAACCAACCAAGATATGGTACCAACCAACATGTAGTTTGGACTAAATACTTACTCAAGCACACAGGCACAAGATTTAGGTGGACTGCCTGGGGCAGGGTCTACAAATATAAGCAGAACTGCCTTCAGGTCAGCTCTGGCAGAGTAACTGTCACATCAGATGAAACAGCCAGGAGGGAGCGAAGGGGGTTATTAGCTTTTTCACTTAAGGGTGAAAGACTAGATAGAACCAAGTGAAAAGATAGCTATGGTCCTGCTGTCTGCTTTGTATTTATCAGAGGTCTATAAAGCCAGGCTTACTTTTACCACACAGACAGAAACCAGGGAGGATGGGGGGAAAAAAACAGAAAAAAAGTTTTCTTAGAGGGGGCAGAATTTGGGATCAGCCAGAAGCAGCAGATGCTACTGCTGGGTTAAGACAAATCTGTTTCTTCAGAATTCTCCCTGACTCACTTTTACCCCCTTTTGTTTCTCCATCTTTCTGATATTAGGATAACTCAATCTGCACCCTTCACATTTGCGGTAGGGATAATTCAATTTTGCTTTTAGTGCAGAGATGTCTTGAGCCAGATCTGGCTACATACTGGCTTAACCCCCTCCTTGGAACAGGTGAGCAGCAAAAGGTGAGACTGAACCTGTCTCTTTTGTGTTCAGAATAGTTGATTCAGCTGGAAGAAAGAACTAGATCATATACACTTGGCTTTGATAATTAGTAATATTCTCACTTCTGTCCACTGATATTGGGAAAGTTTTTGTTTATTTCAGTGGGCACTGGGTTGACCACTAACTATACTTTGCTAAAAAGATTATTTGTATCTGAGTTGCATGCCTTGCCTTGGCTTGTGCCTAATATAAAACAGCCCATGCACTGTCTGCTTTTGAAGACTCCAGGTAAAGATTCAACACAGTGCTATGGGTTTATGTTTGTACCATCTCCATTTTGTGAGGACCCCTCCCTCCACACAGAGAATGAAAAAGAGTCTCATTTTAAAAAGAGGAAGGCAGAAAGTGACAGAAACACTTCCTTATTGCAAAGCAATGAATTTATCAGTAACTCAAATCCACTTCCAATGATCTTCTATTTTTGTTATTTTTTCCTCAGTCACCCAAAGCCTCACATCTTTCTCCGCATACAAAATGTCAATGTCTGTGTCTTTGACTGTCCATTGAGCATTTGAATGATAACCATTCATCTGTCTCTCTGCATGCATTCACAGCTAGGATTGTAATGCAGCAATCATCTGCGTGGAGCCAATTACTGTAATCTGTTACTCAAGAAAGCTGATAATGGAACCTTATTTATTTATTTATTTAGAGCAGGACATTTTAGTTTAAGTATCAAAAGAAAGATGACATCATTAATATTAACCAGGGGCATTTTTAGTTTATTAAATTTTTTTAATGATATTTGCTAGTTCTAATTAGCTAACTGGTTTTATCATCATAATTTTTAAGGATTTCTATTAGTTCAGGGAAGGAATTTAATTAGACTATGACATTATTTGATACTGCAGGGAGAATTTAGATTCAGTAGGTAAAATTAAATAATGTAGCCTTAGCCTTTGAAATGTTTTTCAAATTATTTAATTAGCCAATTACAGCTTATTTAAGCTGTACATGTTATTTACCTTGAGATACAATTCCCAATGTGGTTTGATTCAGATGGTAAGTTTCGGGTTTGCTCAGGTGGTATTTGGACTTGGTGACTGGCAATTCTTATTGTTGTTAAAAAGGCATGCTTGAATAACAGATCCTACAATGCCATAGGGTTTGTATATGTACCTGTACTCAAGCTTAAATTCAAAGTTTCACATGGTTCTCATGAACACTCTTACTACGCTGCAGTAAAACATATTTGTTGCCTACCTAACTTTTTTTTCTTTCAGTCCATCCATTCTTAAGAGAAATTCCAAGATGCCTTATATACTGTCATGGAGAAAATAAATAAAAATAATATTTGAGCTCTACAGTTCTACTTCAGTGAGTAATTTAGTGTGCTGTAAAGAAATTGCATTAACTCTCCCTTCCTCCTAAAAAAAAAAAAAACCCCAAACCACAAAAAAAGGTATATACTTTTCCTAAAGCATTCAAATGTATCTCAGTTTAAGTATCAAAAGCCAGGTAAAGAGCCAGAATCACACAGACAGGCAAAAGGGTCTCCTTGCTTTATATAGATAACAAGAGGCCACGCTCTTTCACCCTTTCAACACTCTAGAGAATACACAGGGGAGCAAGAGTCCTTATTATGATATTCTTCTGGCCTGAAAGGTGTATGAATGTCCTGCACCCTTGTATAGGGAATGTCATAATGCTTTCCAGCGTCCTTAAGAATCGCACTTAACTCAAGCTGGGTTATAGTATTCTTGCAATACAAAATATGAGGTTTGCCAAGTAATGAAAGCAAAACCATGCCCTTTCATAGCAGGCTGAGACCTTGTTCTATGGTTAAATGAGCAACATAACAGGCCACTGCTAGAGAAGGCAAGTAGCTTGCTCCCTGCTCACAAATGAAAGCTGCAGCTCATGAAGGCTGCTGCTGAAGGTGGGCAGTGGGAGCACACAGCTCTAATTCCCCTCAACCCATAGTGAGGAACTGCACCCTAAGGGAGCCCCTTCACAGTTTAGTGATAACCAAAAAGGGTGATCCCACAGCCACCTCTGGCTTAAAATTAGCAAGGCTAAGTGTTCTTTCCTCTACTTGACTAACTGCTCCTCATCCCAATGAAGGGTGAAGCTTCTCTTCTCCCTTCAGCAAGCCACTGGGTTCTCTCTGTGCGACACGCTCCTAACACTAGACTATGCCTGACATCCACCCATGGGCCGATGTCCCAGCCTGGCCTTGGCCTCTCCCCAGGGAGGTGCCCGATGCCGGGGGCTGGGGCTGCCCTGGTGTTCCCCAGCTGCCCTGCTCCTGGCTGGGGTGGTGGGACAGGCCGTGGCTGGTGAGGCAGGAAAATCTATTTGCTAGGACTTCAGGAGGCTATAAGCCTTCATTCTGAAGTTTCAACCAGTGCAGAAAATGGAGGCATAGAGGGAAATAATGAAAATAGGAACTAGCTTCAGCAGATCTGGAAAGAGCATACGAAAACTTGTAAAATGAGAGAAAAAAATAGGCCTTGTTTATCCATAGTGTTTCTGAGAAAGAAAACAAGGAATTCCTAAGATTTGTGTTTCAGTCAGTGCCCTAAAGAACTGTTAATCCAAATTCATTATAAAGGAGGAGGCTATAACTATAATTTGCCTTTCATTGGAGAAAAAAAGACAGACATAGATGCAAGGTGTTTGAAGTTGTAAAGAAAACTCCAGGGAAGAGCTCACACTGAGCCAAGGTTTCTCATTGTTTACAAGTATGATGTAATAATGAGATCATTCTCATCTTTTTGTCCTTTGAACAAAAGGGGTCTTTCTGTTTTACTTTCTCAGGGCTCTCCATGTTGGTGGAAGAAGCAAATTACTAAAACCTTGCTGTCTGCGGCACACAACACAACAGCTCCTCATCCTCCTTCTTCATAGAAACATGCCATAAAAATTATAGGGTACAAAATGTTAGTAGCAACAACACAAAGTCTAGAGTTTCATTGGCAAGTTTCTTAAAACACTCCAGTTATGTGAATACTTCATATTGGTAATTATCTAGGTAAACCAGAAAGAAGCATTTTCTTGCATACGTTACAGTCACAATATGCTATTGTATTAACCTGTAGTGATATTTGCATTGACTTACAATGGCATCCCATATATAGTGCAGCCATCTCAGTCTCTCTGTACACGCTAACAGCTCAGAAAAGTCATGGCATTCAGCTGGAGCTGTACTTCTGCTGCTTCACTGGTGTGAATGGCAGAATTACGTGTCTGACACTCCCCAGGATCACAGTAGGATTTTTGAATAAGTTTCTTTTTTCCTATCTTAGTACGGTAATAAACAAGACAAACAGTGAGGATCTGAGCTTCAGGATCATTCTCTAATGCGCTCTTTATCACAAAGATCTGAAGCAAATTGGTGACAGGGTTTTTCCGGCTGAAGTGTTACAATGTGCTTTATCCTTGGGGTTGTGCTTAAGGCTGCAATCCTACTGACTACAAAGATTTTGCCCTTACGAATTTCTTAAAATGGGGGCATGCCTCTTATGAGGGCAGGTGCAGGAGGTGCTTACTGAAAGGCCGCGGAATCAATAAATTGGTTTGCAACAGCAGAGCATACTAGTTACATTTCAGGGAGGAGAGAGGATGTGCGACTTACTTAGGTGATACCTTTTCTTAAGGAAATCAAAAGAATGAGTTCTACGATAAAAAAAAGGATTAGATTAACATGGCTGGGCATATGACAAATACCAACTACATGTAAATACACATGCACAAAATATATGCAGTATGTCATATCTCATCTTCAACTCTGTACCACATAATGCTTCACAGCTGGTTGCAATAACACAAAGTAAAGCAGCCTTTCAGGTAAATGCAAGTTTGAGTTTCTCTGTAAGAGTAAATTGCATACATAGGAAAATACCTGAGTTGCCTGCAGATTGGTTTATGGTCTGCAAAAGGGCACTGATTGACTTACAAAAGGCAACTGAGAATTTCCTTATTCAAAGAATTCTGAAAAAGACTGTTGTAATGGGTAGTAATGCAAAGAGACAAGTTCCCCTGCATATGTAAATGCATGAGCTCTGGTTTTGTGTGTACTAATGACTTCTGTTTTATTTTACTGAATTTCTAAAAAGTAAAATGAACATTTATGAACCCACCATGAAAGGGAAATGTAGAAGGAAACTGCATTATACATTATGAATAACTGCAACTTGGAGGGGTTAATGATTTAGAACTAGCTCTAATAGTCTGTATAAATGCCTACATAGAGAAGGAATTTTTCATGATTTGTAAGAAATTAGATATGCAGTAAAATGAATTGTACATTAATTTAAACATCTGCCTTTGACATACTTCTGAGATCTATGTCCTGCTTATTGGCCTTTCCATACAACAGTCTTTGCAAAGCAAGAACTCAGGTAAAATCATTTCAAGCAGAAATCATTTGCCGCTAGAGCTCAGTAAACCATCTTAACAATATAACTTGCTTTATGAAAATTCTGCATTAAAAAATCTACAACATTTTAGGATAGTAGACCACATTATACAGGAGATAACTTCATGAACTTATGTCTTTTCTTATTCATGGCCACATAGACTGTGCTTCTTATTTGCAATTCTGTAGGATCATTATGGCAATGACACCAGTTGCAAATGTGGAACAGTAATCTGAGGATAGCAGTTCTGCAGAATCTCAGGTTAGTCCATTTTTTCTCACACGGGTTTTCCAATGACCTTCTCTCCAGAAGTCCAAGACATCTGCATCTCAAATTTTGATCCAAGAACTTTGGTACAGGGAGGTAAGAGCAGCACCTTCCCACCTACAGCACAGGTAGCATCTAGCAGCACATGTCATTCCCACTCCATCCTCTATGCTTGCCATGAGAAAGCTAACTTCTTCCCAACCTCTCTCCTGTCTCTTGAAGACAAGAGGTTTGCTTTCACTTTGTACAAGCTTTAATAGGCTACTTTTCCCGAGGATGCAGGAAAGCAGAGCAGACAGAAGGCTTTCAGTGCAAGACTGGATTTTGTGTTACAATTGAAACTACGGGAATCATCATTTTCTCTAGCTTCAATGATTATTAATAAAAACCTGTAACAACATTAAGGACTCAAAGCAATACTCATATTACTAAAATGCTAAGAAATCCTTAATGACTTCATTTCCCTTGAGATTTCAAGCATATTTAAGCACTAGGCCAAATCCTGGCCTGTTGCGCATTTTGAAATCAAATTATTAAATCTCTGAGTTATTTCAGCAGATTTTTATGGGATACAATTAAAGACAGAATTTATTATATTTATAGTTACCCCCAAAGTCATATTGTTATCTCAAAGTTGCTGGATTTAGGAGAAATTATCTGTAGGTATGAGAATACTCGTATGTATGCCAAGACACTGGAGAGACCAGAAACTAAGAAGAAAGGAATACATTATATGAAACAGTTCTTTCCCTGAATTTTCAAATTTGTGAAAATGAAAGCCTTCTGTGGGGTCACATATCTATCTTTCAAGTAGCCCTTTGCTGGAAAACAGACCCTGATAGAACGGGTTGCAATGGACATTGGTGTGGCTGCCTGTCAGTGTGTCTGTGTGAGGTCCTGGCTTGCTGGCTCCACTACGAGCAACTCAGGCGACCGATTGCCCTGGAAGCTTGAAGGCTCGGTTGTCTCCCTCCCTTCCTCCCTCCCTGCTTGCCTTGCAGTTTCTCAGATGTCTGGATTTCCAGAGATTACAAGAAACCCTGGCTCTTGGGAAAAAGTGATACAGCATGATTAATTCTCCCTCACAAAGAATTAGAGCATTTGGAAGTTTTGTGGCAAAGTGGAGTAGAATCAATTTGTTATAATCTTGTACACTCTAATAAATATTTCACCTTTTTATTCTGGAACAGAAATACGTGCTGTAGAAACACACAGCCACAAATGAAATGTCTTTTGATGTGAATGTATACAAGTCCTTAACACTGAATATTTTCTGTTACTTGCTATGCACAAATACCCTGCTAAAGTTAGTAAGTACAAATGTATTTTATTACACCTACAGTTTTGGTTTTGTTTTGGAACAAATAAAGGTAAAGATTGACGATAGACTCTATATTCTCATTCAGAGTTGGAGATACTTGAACAAATTATATTTGTTATGCATAATTTTCTTTATTCTTAAACATAACTGTCCTGGTTTTGGCTGGGATAGAGTTAATTTTCTTCTTAGTAGCTGGTACAGTGTGTTTTGGATTTACTGTGAGAATAATGTTGAGAACACACTGATGTTTTAGTTGTTGCTCAGTAGTGCTTATCCTAAGTTAAGGATGTTTCAGTTTCCCATGCTCTGCCCACAAGCAGGTGTACAAGAAGCTGGGAAGGAGCATGGCCAGGACAGCTGACCTGAACTAGCCAAAGGGATATTCCGTACCATGGAACGTCATTCTCAGTATATGGGGGGAGTTGGCCGGGAGGGGCCGATCACTGCTCAGGCATCAGTCAGTGGGTGGTAAGCAATTGCATTGTGCATCACTTGTCTTTTCTTGGGTTTTATTTCTCTCTCTTTTTGTTATATACCTTTTCATTACTATTATTATTCTTATTAATTTTATTTTATTATTACTATTGTTAGTATTATATTTTATTTTACTTTAGTTATTAAATGGTTCTTATCTCTGGGTAAGATCTCTGGATATCTCTTTCTTATCTCTTATCCCACGAGTTTTACTTTTTTTTTTTCGATTCTCCTCCCCATCCTACTTGGAGGTCAGAGGAGTGAGCAAGTAGCTGCGTGGTGCTTAGTTGCTGGATGGGTTAAACCACAACAAGTAAAGGTAAAGATTGGCTATAGACTCCATATTCTGATTTGGAGTTTGTGATACCTGAACTATTTATATTTTGTTATGTATAATTTTCTTTATTCTCAAACACCAGGCATGCATGCTTGACGCACAAATGACAAAAAAGGAGAATTACGTTTCTCACTTTACTATGCATACATATATGTATGCACACAGGCACATAAACACACACATTATATTTGTATTCTAATTCCTTCCCTTTATAAGCATTTAAAAAGCTTCAGTTTTGAAAGGAAAAAGAAATCAAATTTGTTTTGTGCAGAACATATATCTGTCCTACTCCAGCCCAGCCAAAAACCCCACATCCAACAGCCTAACATGCTGTCAAGTTTATAACTGAATTCAAAGTCTTCTCTATTTCCCTAAGAATGAGAAGAAACTGCTCATACGACAGCCATGTAATGGATTGTTTGCTGTTTCTGTTCTGGTTCAGCTACTGTTAACAGCATTAGTACACTGGTTCTGCTTCTGGGAGGAGCTGCAATTCACATTAAAAATTGTATTATTTCACATATAATTTCAATAGCACTGTGGGCAGTAATCTCAGAGAAAGGTACCCTCTTATGGGATGTGAATACTTTGACCCTAAAAGAAGAAAGACTCTAAGAGCAGATTTAAAGTCATAGTCTGTGTTTCTACCAACAGTAAAATGGATTCCAGTATAGCTATGAAGACTGAACCTGCTTCAGGCTCAGAATAAGCTCCCTGGTTAGGAAGTAGCCGTTGTTTCAACACAACGTTATCTCTCCATGTTAATTTATTTAATTATGATGATTTATAGTTGATATTGCTTTTGTCTCACCTTGATGGTAAGACATTATTCACTATCAGACACTGTGCCTTTTGTCCAATTTTCTAAGTGTCACTACTAAGAGAAACTATGCAAAACATTTTAATTAATACTGAACACAATCACAGTGAAGAGAAAAATGTTCATTGCACTGCTTCCGAAAAAAAAAGTTATAATAAATGAACCCCTTCATGTTGCCATTTGTAGTATACCAGTGAACTATAGAGGTTATTCAAAAAGGGTGATTTCCATTTTTATCATTTAGAAAGTATCGAATTTTATAACATTTTATTTTCTGGGTTTTATGATCTAAGTGCATAATTTATGCTTATTTTGTTCTGTAAATTCCATACTTCCAGAAGAAAAGGTGAAGGGAAACTATAGAGAAGGAGCATGAGAGAAAATATTGAAAGCTAGTCATGCTATGAATTTTCTAATTATGGTACTAATAAAGGATTATTCAAATGCTGACATTGTGACAGAGAGATCTTCTGATCTTCCTTATCATCATTTTCAGTTCACCTGCTACAGCTTTCACATAAAGTTTCTGCTAGCACTGTTTATTTTGGTCAGATTATTTTATCTAGGCATTTGTTTGCTGGATTTTGCTAGTAATTTATCTGACATCTCTGGCATTTATGACTCTATACCAGGGGAAGTACTTCAGCGTAAGTTTCCCACTATACCAGTGCTACATTACCTTTGTGATATGACTTTTTATGTTTAGTTCTTTTATCCAAACCTATGCTTCTTACTAGAAAATCATCAGAGCTGTAACTTGAAATGACCCAAATTTATTGTATAAATACCCAGAGAGGAAAAACCTTGAACTAGAAGTGCTGCAGCCAGTAATCAGAAGATAAGATTTTTCTTCAGTGTCAAGAGTTTTCATTTTTATTCTCTTCACATTCTTAGAGTGGAATTATAAAGAATATTGCTACCTTGCAGCTTTCTCAAAAAACTTTATGTGGAATTTCAAAATCTGCAGATGTAATCATGACTGTTATTGCCATTGTTTGTTACACGTATGAGAAGAGGTATCTAAACCTAGTGTATCAACCCTGCAAATTAGTGCACCAGCTAAAGGTATGTTTTCTTCCTCCCTCTTTTTTTTGGTCTTTTCCTAACTCCATCTTAGAAACAAAGCTCAAGGGAGGGTCTATTTTGAAAGGATATTTGTAACTAAACTCAGATTTCTTAAAATCACATTTTAAATTTTCAGAGAAATTTTAAACTGTTTTAGAGGAGGATAGAAGGGAAGGACCAAGTGAAGATTCACCCTGGATGAACTTGTAAACATTGTGCCTTCACAGTTTTTCACTGAATGCTGAACATCTATTAAACTGACTGGAACTGAGAAATGGACAAAATTTTACCGTTATATACACCTTCTGCAGTTCATGGTAGTGGAGATTTGAGAGATATGAAACTGGTCCATTTAAAAACAAAATAAAACAAAACAAAACAAAACAAGCCCTAAGGTTAACTTTAAAAGTTAAGCAGTCTTTCCCTCTTCTCCTTTGTTCTTCCTTCAATATTGCCAGTTTCTGTATTAATTTGAAGTTCCAAGATGCTCAGCTGGTGGATGGAGCTTCTTAGTCTAATAATGACATGAGTTTTCATTTCTTCTTGTAAAGAAAATAAGTTATCCCTGAATAAATGAAAATAAATGATCTCTCTACTGCCATGTCAGTCTCCTAATACTTCTCTTCTGAATCTCTTTGACAGTGGTACCAAAGTGACATTCCTCAAAGAGCTTCATAATTCCTTTTTGGGAATTATATACTTTCTCTACAATGCAGGTCAGTCCTTCCCAGAGTAAATCACCTCCGTATACAGGGGAAATCTGCATACCCACTCACTTCTTACTCATCATAAATTTTCTCTGTGGAGTAAGACCAAGTCTCAAGCACAATTTAGACTTCTAATTTAATTTCTGTATGTTTAGGTACTACAATAGGTGTATAAAACTACTTATAAAAAAAAAAAATCCTCTTGCCACTGAGATACCATAAGCTTCTTTAGATTTAAATTTAATACAGAGAAAAATATTAGGATTGTAAGGGTGAACTGAATCAGGGCAGACAATGGTACTTTAACAGAGGAATAGAGCTTGGAGTTACAAATTGAGGAGGATGTGGTATCTCAGCAGACAGAAAGAAGGCTATTGCCTATCGAACTGAAGGGACAAAGAAAGGATACTGGTAAAAGGGCAAGAAGATCAAAGGATTGAACTTGTGACATCCCCCAGCACAGAGCTTTCCCAGTTGCCAAAGGTGAGCTGCATGTGTAAATGCGTTGTATGACAAGCCCCAAAGAGGTAAAGCTGTGATCATGAAACTGTTTTGTTCACATGGACCTCATCAAACAACTGATGCCCATAGGAGGACGGGTTTGTACATGCAGAACAGGGATTGCAATGTGAAAGGGAAAATATTGCTGAGCTCTAAACTCAGGACATACTTAATGAAGAGTCTGAGTTTACCTGGTGCAGAGATAGGTGATGGAAATGAAGGGTGGTCACTGCTAAGTATTTTACAAGAATCCTACCAAACTGGTAACAATTCTCTTTTGTTGAGAAGCAACTTACCAAGGCTAACTCAGGGCTGTTGGTAAGCTATATAAAGTTTCACTCCCACAGTGTTAGATGCTTTAGTCATGTACTCTGAAATATATTCTAGGCTTCATATTAAAGCATGTACTAAACAGAAAAAGTCAATCATTTTTATCGTAATAATTTGCTAAGTAGGATTAGGAATAACCTGTTAAAGATACGATATTCACAGATATAAGGGTCTGTGTAGTCACTGTGAATTGAAATACATTAAGGCAGGTCAATATTGTGGCTTTCATTTACCTAACGCAAAACTGGAGCATGTATTAAACACCTCAGACTAACTGTTGAAGAATGAACTTATCAAAAGAAAGAAAGAAAAAGACTCAAATTTAAAATAGGAACACAATCTAGTAAAAAAATGGAGTTCATTTATTTTAAAAGTTCACTAAAATATCAGTAATGGAAGATTTTCATTAAATATATATTACAAGATAGTTTTATTAAAAAATTACACCTTTTCTCCTTTTGAATGAAAATACAGCCAGTAGTGTTCCTTGTTCATATTTCTGGCAATATCTGAAACATCTGCATATTATTTTGGTCTAGAAAGTAGGATTCAGTAATGCAAAAATGAATGTAAGTTCAATATATTACATAATTTCACCTACATAGGATTTTTGTATGCATAAATAAAATATTCACTTCGTGAGAGAAGAAATTACATGCTACTATATTTTGAAAAAAAATATTTGAACCTAACTTCTCAATGCAATAATTCATGCCACAGAAATCTTTATACTATATTGTTGTCTGGCTTTTTCAGAGAGTGTCGTGGATAGAGTGACACACTTCACTTGTAAAGAGAGAAGCAGCAATATGTTTGTTCATATAAAACAGTGACTTAAAGTTTGATAGTAAATGCAACAGTGGTTTAACAAGATCTGATGGCAAAGTTTACTTGATATTTACTGCATAGAGGACAGGGTCAGACAAAACTGTCAGGGATGCCCTCCCGTTGAGTCACGAGGTTCAGAAAGGACCCCCTTGCATTCTAAACTTCTCAGAGGCGAGTTTATGTGAGGCTGGATCCAGACTTAGTCTCAGACTTGGTCAATGGTTTATGTCTAAAGGATTATATGTGCACAATCAATCCTTGATATCACTTGGCTAAGATTGCAAAGTTTCAGTGCACTTATTCCCAAGTCACTTACCTAGTATCTGACACAACAAGGATTCTCTCAACCTTGAGGAGTAACCTTGAGAGGCATCCCTGCTCAAGGGGGGATCCTGGTGTGCAGCCTGCTGCCATGTAGGAGAGCTCAACAGACCCTGGGCTGTCCACTATTTATGGAGTAAGATAATTGACTTATAGTCATATTTACATATCAACTACAGGTGTTAGTTCCTTCCAAATTCGGCTTGAGTACGACATTGACCAGCACTGTGGTTGGGTGGGTGCATTGTTCAAATTAGCCCTTGGCTGTTGTGTTGTTACCTGTCTTCCCTGAAACTGCTTTGAGCCAGATGCAGCCATCATGACCAGACACATCCATTACGATCACCACCGGTGGTTATTGATTGATCAGGATTACGGGAAATAAAGGTCCAGTTGTGGGGGTGGAGAGCACATCACCACAGAGAGTTAGTGGGGAATAGACAAGGCACAAATAGTTGAGAACAGCTACATGACAATGATTTTTTGGAAGGTTTATGGTAGTGTCCGTTTTTAGGCATTTATTGCAGTGAAGATAAACTCAACTTATACCTTTAGGGTGTCAATTGCAATACAGTTGGCCAGAATGTTCCCAGATACTTCGTTTAATAAGAACTAGGTAAAGATAAAAACAGAGGGAGGAATGAGAATGAAGTTTGAAGACTAGAGGCATAGAACATGACTGAAACACCATTCAATATTTGTTCAATTGTTATGACAAACGAGATTAAAACTGATGGTTTGCTGGCCAGTGATAGCGATATGAGGAAAAAATGTTTCAAAGAAAATATTTACCGTAACAATCAATAGCTAAAAAAAATAGTCAAGCCTAGATGAGAGGAGGAGAAAGAGGATGGTAATTAGTAATGTGTCAGAAGTGGTTACTAATGGGACAAATCTCCAAAGAGAGGAGGAAGATGGGTAATCTAGAGTAGGGTAATTAAGAGAAACCAGACTGACATACTTGTTCAGCACACACCTCCTGTTCTAGCTGAAGCAAATCAATATTTATGTGTCTGCCTAAACAACTCCCTCTCCTTCACCCAGAGCTTCTCCTCCAGAGACTCCATTAGAGATGATTAAAGGAAAAGGCAGATGCGACTATAAGAGAGGGAGAGAGAGACTGAGGAAATCCGTTTACAGCAGTCATATCTAACTTTGGCAAGAATGTAAGGAGTATCCTTTTCATATTTATAAAAAATTCTACCGTAGCAACAAGTGGTACTGAAGTAAAAGCAGCACAAATTCATTACTGCCATCTTTTGATAACAGATCCACTGATGATAATTTTCATCAACTGTCCACCAACAAAAGCCTGGTCAAAAAGAGATCAAAACAATGAAGTGATTAAGGAAAAGTATGTATACATCCAAGATGCTACCATCCATATGGAAAACAAAATCTTTTGTGGACTTGGATTGCCATCTTTTGGTGGAGGTCATAATGGACATGACATTAGCAAGGAGGAGAGGAACAGCTGCAACACACCATCCTTTTTCATTCCCTTTTCAAAGGGAAAGCTTTAGGACAGATCATCCTTAAGTTACTCCACTATTACATGCAATGATCACATCACTGTAATTCAGATGTCATATCAGAAAGATACACTTTTGTTCTGAAAATGTCATATTATTGCAATAAGCATAAAGTTTCCATTAGAAGGTAATGATGTTTTTTTTATACTCATGGTGTGCAGAATACTACTCTTGAGAAATATGTGGGAGAAGAGGTAAGGAAAATGCAAAGGAAACACCACTAGGCTGCAAAGACTTGTACCTTTCCAAACAACTATTTTGAAATGTAGAATGTTACAGTATCCTAAAAATTGTCAATTTATTAAAACAAAACAAAAAAAACTTCCTCCAACTGGCTTCAGTTGCAATTCAACTCTATCTTAAAATACACAGTACAGCATTATTTGATTCAGAAGATGATGTGTATTTGTATTTCATTAATAATTAAATATCTAAATTTTCCTAGAATCAGTAGTGTATTTCTTTCTAAACTTTTAAGTCATACTTTTCTGGGTCTTACTTTTCACCTTGATTATTTCAAAAAGGCCAAAGTTCAGACCTGACTCTGACTCTGGTAATTCAGTTTGCTTTAGAAAAGAAAGGAAAAGATGGGTGGTCTATAGTGGGTTGAACTTGAATGGCCTCCAGGTGCCCACCAAGCCACTCTATCACTTGCCTTCTCGCAGAACAGGGGACAGAAAAGCTTGTGGGTCAAGATAAGGACAGAGAGGTCACTCAGCAATTACCATCACAGACAAAACAGATTTGACTTGGGGAAATTAGTTTAATTTATAGCCAATCAAAATCAGAGTAGGATAATGAGAAATAAAACCAAATCTTAAAACACCTTCCCCCCACTCCTCTCTTCTTCCCAGGCTCAACTTCATTCCTGAATTCCCTACCTCCTTCCCCCAAGCAGCGCAGGGGGACAGTATATGGGGGTTGTGGTCAGTTCATCACACATTGTCTCTTCTGCTCCTTCCTCCTCACGCTCCCCCCTTGCTCCAGCATGGGATCCCACCCATGAACTTCTCCAGCGTGGGTCCTTCCTACAGGCTGCAATTCTTCACAAACTGTTCCAGCATGGGTCCTTTCCTTCAGGAATGGACTGCTCCAGTGTGGGTCCTCCACGGGGTCACAGCCTCTTCGGTTGCATCCACCTGCTCCAGTGTGGGGTCCTCCATGGGCTGCAGGTGGATATCTGCTCCACTGGGGACCTCCACGGGCTCCAGGGGAATCTCTGCTCCAGCACCTGGAGCACCTCCTCACCCTGCTTCTTCACTGATCTTGGTCAACTCTGCAGAGTTGTTTCTTTTACATGTTCTCACTCCTCTCTCCAGCTGCACCATTTTTTCGCTTTCTTAAATATGTTATCCCAGAGGTGCTACCACCATCACTGATGGGCTCAGCTTTGGCCAGCAGTAGGTCCATCTTGGAGCCAGCTGGCATTGACTCTATTGGACATGAGGGAAGCTTCGGGCATCTTCTCACAGAAGCCACTCCTGCAACCCCACAGCTACCAAAACCTTGCCACAGAATCCCAATACAATCTCTAACATGTTTATCAGCAAAATCTCTAGAATGATAGCAAAATATTTAATGAGAGATACAGACAAGGTCTGCATATTTATATTTTTTTCCCCACAAAACAGACTAATAATAATTAGAAAATTAGAGAATACATTAAAAATAGGATGCTTTGGAGATGCACTCTCCTCACAAATTTATTATAAAGTCATGTCCTTAGAAGAAAATAAATAACAACTTAATAATCTAAGAGCTTTGTTTTCCAGCAATTTTTATTTTATTACACCTTTTCAAGTTTATTATTCCATCTTTTCTGTAAATTAAATCATCACCTAATTCAGTATTCTTTAATCAAGTTATTTTCTAATACAAAAGTCTCTTATGTCATAGAACCTTACACAAACTGCTATTGTTATATTCACTAGTTAAACAGGTAATTTCAGGAGAAGTATTTTAAGTATGCTTTCAGGCAAATATGTTTCTGAATGTCGTGGTTTAACCCCAGCCAGCAACTAAGCACCACACAGCCGCTCTATCACTCCCTCCCTCAGCTACACAGGGGAGAGAAAAATATAACAAAAGGCTTGTGGGTCGAGATAAGGGCAGGGAGAGATCACTCAACCATTTACCGTCACAGGGAAAACAGACTTGACTTGGGGAAAATTAATTTAATTTATTGCCAGTCAAGCTAGAGTAGGGTAATGAGAAATAAAACCAAATCTTAAAAATCCTTCCCCCCACCCCTCCCTTCTTCCTGGGCACAGCTTCACTCGCAAATTCTCTAACCTACCCCCTCCAGCGGCGCAGGGGGACGGGGAATGGGGGTTGGGGTCAGTTCATCACACGTTGTCTCTGCCGCTCCTTTCTCCTCAGGGGGAGGACTCCTCACTCGTCCCCTGCTAAAACCTTGCCATGCAAACCCAATACACTGGATAACCTGACAAGTGAACACAGTGATCTACTGGAGACTATAGGTCTTCCTTTGATGAAAACCTTAACTCACCAAAGAACACAGTAAATGGCAAAACTCCATAAACTAAATTCCACTAAATTCCTTGAAACTCCCATTAAAGTCCCTGCATGAAAACTGCACCTCAGATGATTGTCTTGATGGTAAGGGGAAGAAAGGTGTTACACTGCTGGTTTCAGATCTACCATTATAAAGCCTGCCCAATGTACTTTGAAGGTTTCCTAACAAGAAATCATGTATTACATCCCCAACAAAAAGAATTTGTATGGGTCTGTTCATTACCTGACTTTGAAACCTCGCTAAATTAAATGACCAAATCACATAAAGTTCTTCTTGTATGCACATCTCTATGACTGGTGTTCAAACATTATAATCTGTATGGTAACACAAACGTCTTTTTCTAATTTCAGAGCTCATATTAAGCAATATTTTGCACTATGGGCAGTTTCAACAACTTCAATGCAGAGTAATGTTCTTTCCAAGATTAAGGTGGCAAAATGTGGTCCTTTTTGAGTGAAAATGAGAACTTGAACCAGACTGTGGTAGCATTTTAATGTTCTGCAGAAAACTCCATTACATTGTCTTGGCTCTGCCCTACTGAACCTGGAGTACTTGCAATAATGAGTGCCCTTTTTAGCATGTTTTTTTCTGCAAATTATGCAAAATAGATCTTAAAGGATTCATTTCTACACTTTTATGTAATGTTTACAAACACAGAAATTATATGTAAAGTAATGTAAATCACTTGTTTATATGCACAGTGAAAACTACCTAAATCTCATTTTTCAGACAGCAGGAGTAAAGAAAGTCACAAAGTGGCGGAGTGGTAGCAAGCTGACCTAGAGGTTCATCACTGCAAAATAAGCTATTTGACAATAGAAACAAAGATAATAAAAATAGATCTATAATCTTGGCTTTTACCCAGAACTACAGCAACAATGAAAAGGTGATTGCCCTATTCCATAGAAAGAGATTTACCATGGAAAGCGTTAGATATTTCCTAAGTGCATCTTGTTCATACTTGGTACTGAATACAACGTGTCTAAAATCCTTTACCTCTCTCCTCTACTTGATTGATTGAATTAATTATACTGGAACAAAAAAAAAAGAAGAAAAAATAGTGATTTTTTTTTTTCTTTCATATCCAAAAGTTAAAGGAAAGAAATTAACAGAATATTACAGATTTCTGTGAGTTTGTCTGGGGACTGAATTTGACATTGTGTTGTTAGAACCATTTGTGACTTAAAAAAACCCTCTGGCTATGAGAGGCTTTCATTTTTTGAAAACTGTTTTATATAGTTGGTCAGAAGTTTTCCTCCAGCATGTTAGTTTTTCAAGAAACTGTTTACACATCTTCCTTTATACCATGCCGGCAGCACATAGGGGACTTAAAATGAAAGTAATTTACCTGCAGGTCTATAACAGACACAAGGCAGATTATAAGCCACTACTCAAGAATCTTGAAAAATCAGGATCAGTATCCATTACCCACTGACTATTTTGCAAAGCATGCATAAGATATAAGGAAACACAAGGAAAATGAGCAAAAAAGAGTCCTTCACTTGTTTAGGTAAAAAGCTTTGAAGTAGACGCAGTAGGAAGGCAGTGTGCAGAAGTTTCAAGATCGTATATAGATGCCATTTTTTCCTATTGAAACACAAACACCAGCCCTCTGGTATTGTCTGTGAACAGATTATGTACAGATGTGTTAAACTTGGACCTTGTTCCCAAGCATGTGATATACTCTTCCTTTGTTCCTGAGAACATTAGTCTGTTTGTCCGTGAGGTAATATACTTTAAATGCATTCCTGTCTTTCATATGACATTTGCCAAGAAAAACTCTGAGGCTTATTTTCCTTGCTTTCCTCCTACCCCCAACCCTCAAAGCATGCTGCAATCTGGGGCAAATGTATATTCACATGTAAGCATCAGCAAGATTTCCCCAATTTAATTTACTTGCCTGCATAAATAATTTTGATTTTATTCCAAATTCTGATTTTCTCTGTTCCAGAAAAAGGTTGGCAAATGCAAAATATTCCATTAGTAGGATAGAAGAGATATAGGGCCCATAACTTTGTGCATGAACATACCACTGACTTGTAGGTTTGCAAAAAACTTCTTTTACCATGAAATACTGAAGTAGATTAATCTAGAAACTGTGTGTTAGTAGAGTTCTTAATTTTCTTTACTGAAACATCAAGTATTGTAACCCGCTCCCTACATTATTATTTATTTGGATTGCTCCTGAAGTTTCAAAAATCGAGTTTCTTTGATGGTTTTCATCCTTCTTTACTAAGATCTTACTTTGGGAATGGAAGCAGTTAATAAATAGCTGGTTATTGCCCAAGCACACATAAAGAGAAATATACTGGCAAAACATAACATCATAGTTTAAGTCACAAAAATGTTAATGCTAAATAGTACTTGACACTATTTTAATGGTCAGAGTTAATTGCCAGCCACATGTTTGAAGAGGGAGAAGAATGAAAAACTTGTTGAGCTGTTGAATTAAGGTAGATCAGTTCATAAAATCAGCCAGCATTCCAGTATGGGATGGGCAGCTTGCAAGGAGTTAACATGTTCTTAGTGCTTTGTAGCCTAAATTACTTTTAGAAAGTAATATCCATATTGTACCTTGAAGGAAGGCCTAAGCAGTAAACTTTAACGGCTGCCTGAGTTGGCAATCATTTCATAGAGACAAGACACTGCACAAGAAATTGCTCTATAAATAAGATCCCTTACAGAAGAATTAAAATGAAATTCATATTATTGATGTTCACTAGGAGCCATAAAAAACACAAGACAGCAGGAAGTGGCACTTGTTTCAAATCACTGTCAGAAGCACCTGAAGGACACCCTCAAAGTCAGTTTGATCCATGATGACAAATATGTTGGTCAAGCTTTCTGTGCAACTGTAATGCATTTGGAAACCTTGAGGAAATACATCTGGCAAAAGGAAATAGGACAGATATGAGATATCCCTACAGCAAAGCCTTTCCTATGCCCATTAATCCAGAAATGTGCCCTACCTTACTGAGCAAAGTCTCTCTAAATTCTTCCCTGTCTTCTCCTCAACTCTGTTTATGGGGCTTGGGATCTCCCCTGTCCTCATCTCCTTCATATAAGCTCTCTGAAGAGTGACCATCTTCTCATGGTTTGAAGGGAGATCAGCAATCATGCTGTCTGAATGAGACGTACGATCCCCACTGCCAAAGCATACATTTTGCTAGTAGTGTCAAGAAAGAAACTGGTTGCACTGGATCTCTGACTGCTGTGGCTGGACGCTAATATTCTGTGAGTATTTACACAAAGCTGTTGGTACTGGAAAACTGTCACATGAAAGTTTAAAGGTTTAACCTGTAAGTCTGATGGGGACAATGGTTGCAGGTAGGTGGAGGTGGGGGGGAAAGAGATTGAAAAGCATATACCACCTCTTTGAACGAAGGCATCTATATATCAGAGAACAGGCAGAGATAAATAGAAAAGAAATCAAATTGCTGGAACCAATGTCAGAAGCTTAAAGAATCCAAACCAGAAAGCAAGAATTGATATATCATTACCTAAGCTGAATTGGATTACTGGAGCCCTTCCATGAAAGTCATGATTTGTCCTCTATAATTTAGTCTTTTCTTCAGACACCACAAACTATGAGCAAAATATGCTGAACTACTACAGCATATGGCACTTTGTGAAAGGGGGTGATATTCTGCAGTTAGCAGTGACATTGATGGCACTGCACAGCAACAGGAACCCGCAAATGTTTGAATTTTGTTTAAAATAAAACTTATTTCTATTTGCTGCTTTTTTGAAAATTATTTTCTGTCTATGAAAAGCGACAGAGTAATGTCACCAGGGCTATGAATCTGCTATTATGGCACACAACGGATATGGCCCTGTCAGCTTCCATAGCTGTGAACTTTAATCACATTCCTTAGGGGTGATAAGATAGCAACCAAATTGCTTCAGTACTTTGATACTGAAGAGTATGTTGGGAATTGTACTCAGAATACCATACCTGATAAAAGAGGCTACAACAATTTGATTAGAAGTAATTTCTGTCTATTCTTCTATTTGCTGATTATTAGAGAAAATAACAGCTAGTCAAAATAGCTCAAACAATTTAAATGTCTGCAAAAAGTGGTTCATTAAGATGTTTAATCAAAAATTATGTTTTCACTTGATGTTTTCCAATATCTAAAAATGTACTGTAAGCACATTTATGATTTATGTTCTTTGTTGTGTTTTGGTTGTTTGTTTTTTTAAAACCATGTGCAGTTCTGGGAAACAAATATTTTTTTTGTAGATAACATTGTATGTTTTTGAACATTGTAATAACTTATGTTTACTGACCATATTTCTTGATACTAGATTTTTTGTTGTTGTTCTTTTCCCTTCAAGTGCTTCACTTGAATTCAGGCTCCTTAAGTGCTGTAAAACCCTGCACATGAACTTTTGCTCACAGAGCACACAGAGCACGGATTTCAGCATCATATGTCCTCCCTATAGTGCAGGTCCTGTTCCTGAATTTAGCAGGTATAGAGAAAAGCAGTGAGTAGCCAAATAAATGCTAACATCTTACTCAATTATAAATTGTCTTGTATGGAATTTAAACATACCTTTTAAAGTTTTGTTACATTAGGACCTAAAAAACCTTAGTCTTACTAATAAGGCTGCTAATGAAAGCATCAATTAGTGTTAATTTCAGCAACGTAGTCCTTGAAAACTTCTTTTTAATTCACACACTCGTAGGATGCCAGCCAGCCAGCAGCCAGCAATAACTTTCAGTTTCTTTTGCTCTGTAGCCTGATTCTGCACTCTCACATATACTACCAGCAATGTGCTTAACTGTTGTGCATTAAACAGTCTCCAATCAATAGGCTGGATCTGAACTGACAGCTATGCTATATATTTCTCCATTAGCTGAGGCTGATTTTAACAGATACATGTACAAGCAAAGGAAACTAAAAACATCGAACTCTGCAATTTTATGCACCATTGAAACACAAACAATTATTATTTACCTTAGGCTTTCTAATTTTGGAATTAAATTTGTCATTTTGCAACTACATTTCCCTCACTGCTGACACATTGAGAAGTGATAGTATTTAAGACTCAGACAAATAACTTAATGATCGGGGCAAAATCAGTGATTTGTATTGAAAGAGCCAAGCTCATTCATGTTCTGAACATTCTTGCAAAAGCATTTAATTTCTTCAGAAGAAAACTTTGACATGAATGACAGAGAGTAGTTAGGATCAAGTATAGATCTCATCATCACGCTTCATTACTTTAAGGATAGTAAGTACTGTATGAGGTTTCCAAAGTTGGTTTATTTTGCACATTAGTCATAACCATGCTCTTTTCAATAGGACAATTAAATAGACCATTAGTCATTTTATAGGGTATTTATTCACCAGCCAAGAGGAAATTGTTATTCTGCTCTGAGATGAGCTGGGTAATTCCTGACAGATAAAATCAGAAACCTTCTTCAGAGATGTGTGCATATCCAGATGCCCACCTTCAATTAATTCCAGCAGCAAGGTTTATTACCCTGTCCTTATAGAGTGCTTAAGTACCTACACAATAAAGTTCCCTTCAGCTCTGTAGCAAATTAGTTGCTGGATCGCAGAACTTGCCTCTCAGAAAAGGCAGTACAAAAGCTAAGGTCAATTAAGTTTGATTTGGCCTAGCTTACAGATTCACTTTTAGATCGGCTAAAATGACACCAAATCACAAACTCAATTCTGATCTCTTTAAAGTATGGTTCAAAAGATGCCTGGCATCCTTGTAGAGAGGTAAAATACTCAAGGTCCTTCTTTGGCCAAGGCAAGCCCAGATGTCTCTTTGAAAGGTCACAGCAGATTGCAAAAACTTTAAGCAACAGACTTTATATGAAATATCAATTCATACAGGTAGACTGTACATCTGTACTGGGTTTGCATGGCAAGATTTTGGTAGTGGGGGGGCTACAGAGGTGGCTTCTGTGAGAAGCTTCTAGAAGCTTCCCTTATGTCCGACAGAGCCAATGCCAGCCAGCTCCAAGACGGACCTGCCACTGGCCAACACCAAGCCCATCAGTGACAGTGGTAGCACCTCTGGAAGAACATTTAAGAAGGGAAAAAGAGTTGCTGTGCAACAGAAACTGCAGCCAGAGAGAGGAGTGAGCATATGTGAGAGCAACAACCCTGTAGACCCCCAGGTCAGTGCAGAAGGAGGGGGAGGAGGTGCACCAGGCATCAGAGCAGAGATTCCCCTGCAGCCCGTGAGGAAGACCATGGTGAGGCAGGCTGTCCACCTGCAGCCCAGGGAGGTCCACAGTGGAGCAGACCTCCACCTGCAGCCCGGGGAGGACCCCACGCCAGAGCAGGTGGATGTGCTCAAAGGAGGCTGTGACCCTGTGGGAAGCCCACGATGGAGCAGGATCCTGGCAGGACCTGTGGCCCTGTGTAGAGGAGCCCACGCTGGAGCGGGTTTTCTGGCAGGACTTATGACCCCGAGGGGGACCCAGGCTGGAACAGTCTGTTCCTGAAGCCCATGGGAACGGTCCATGCTGGAGCAGTTCATGAAGAACTGCAGCCCACGGGAAGGACTCACATTGGAGAAGTTTGTGGAGGACTGCAGCCCATGTGAGGGACCCCATGCTGGAGCAGGGGAGGAGTGAGGAGTCCTCCTCCTGAGAAGGAAGGAGCGGCAGAGACGACATGTGATGAAATGACCCCAACCCCCATTCCCCATCCCCCTGTGCCACTTGAGGGGAGGAGGTAGAGACTTGGGAGTGAAGCTATCCCTGGGAAGAAGGGAGGGGTGCAGGGAAGGATTTTTAAGATTTGGTTTTATTTCTTATTACCCTACTCTGGTTAATTGGTGATAAATTAAGTTAATTTTCCCCAAGTGGAGTCTTTTTTGCCTGTGATGGTAATTAGTGAGTGATCTCTCCCTGTCCTTATCTCGACTCACGAACCTTTCATTGTATTTTCTCTCCCCTTTCCAGCTGAGGGAGTGACAGAGCGGCTTTGGTAGGGCACCTGGCATCCAGCCAGGATCAACCCATGACAACATCTAATTGAAGAAGACCATGTTCCAGCCTGACACTCAGCACAAAAAAACAAGTGCAGTGCCTCCTATAGCGATCTCCTTTTCATGGAGAAACTGTACCTTACTCCATGGTATTAGTGTAACATCAAACATACATTTGGAGGCTTTCAATTGTGTCTGTTATAGCTCAGATTAAATAGTGCTAATCTGAGACGAAGGGAAAGAGGGAGAAGAAGGGGATTGCTGTGGAAAAATGTACCAACGCATTTCTCTAGATTATGAACACAAAAACTTTACACATAAAAAGTTTTCCATCAGCCTGCACCTTACAGAATGCAACAAGCCTGATAAAATAACTCCTTGTGGTGAAGTTGACCTTGGCTAGCTGCCAGACACCCACCCAGCCGCTCTCTCACTCATGCTCCCCAACTGAACAGGAGATCATGGGTCACGATAGAGAAGGACACTTACCAATTCATGTCACAGGCAAAACAGACTCAACGTGGGGAAAATTAATTTGATCTATTTCCAAGTAAAACAGAGTTGGATGGTGAGAAACAAAGACAAAAACTAAAACACCTTCTGCCCATTCCCCCTTTTCCCAGGCTCACCTTCACTCCTGCATTCCCGACAACTTGATCTTCTCCCCTTCTTCCAAGCAGCGCAGGGGGACGGGGAAGGGGCGTCCGCGGCCAGCCCAGGGCGGCTCCCCGCTGCCGCTCCTGCCTCCTCAGGCTGTTCCCTGCTCCAGCCTGGGGCCTTCCTTCCCCGGGGCTGCAGGGAAACCCCTGCCCCACCGGGGGCGGGGGGGGTCTCTGCCGGGGCCGCAGGGCCATCTCTGCCGGGGCCGCAGGGCCATCTCTGCCGGGGAGGGGGGCCTGGAGCACCTCCTGCCCTCCTCCCGCTCTCCCCTCGGGGCTGGCAGGGCTGTTTCTCACCCCGTTTCCCTCAGCCCTTTTGCCCTTTCTTCCCCAGGCTTTCCCCGAGGCTGAGGGGCTCCGCTGTGCCCGGCGGTGGGGCCGCTGGAGCCGGCGGGAACCGGCTGGGGCCGGTCTGGCCCGGGGCAGCCCCCAGTCTCTCCTCACGGCGGCCGCCGCCCCTGCAGACCCCCCCTGCTCCTGCCGGCACCGGGGCACCTGCACCCCGTACATGCTGCTCTTTCTGAAGAGAACAGGAGGTCTGAGTCTTCAGTAATGGCACAATGAAAACAGACATTGCTTTGGAAAAATGGAAGGAGGTATGCTGATCATTGCTGACTGTAGCCAGTGTGATGCTTTGATATATGCAATGGAGACAGTTAAAAAGCAGGGGAAAGCTAGTTTACTGGGAGATAAGTTTCTTTGTATTTTGTTGACCTAGGACAATTATTTATGTAAAGTTCAGAGAAATACTTGCAGAATAACCTTCTCAACAACGGAAATGCTTTTGTTCAGTTTTAAGGGCAGAAAAATGTATCTCATCTTAGGCAAGATTCATAAACCTTTCTGTGTATTTGAAACAAGTGATGCCCTTGACAGTCTTTAATGGGCAGAACTTCTGACAAAAGAACATTAGGATATGTTTGATAACAGGAACCAGCCTCTCCTTATCTCAGCCCAGAATACATATACCATTAAGCCCCTTCTTACTTCCAGGACTGAACCAGACACAGAACCCTTGTCAGATGAATACTTTCTTGCCCTACTTAGCTACAGACCAACACACACCACCACCACCTATGACAGAAGTTACCCTACTCTGATTTTGAGATGCTGGCTGTCTGTATTTCTAGCTAGCCAATAACTAGTTTGACAAGTAACCAAGTCAGATACCACTCCTGGGACTGCTGGCACCCTTGAAGGGTGCTGAAAATGGCAGAAACAACACTCAGGCAAGAACTATGGTAAAGAAGTATGCTGGCAGCCTGTTTTGATAATTTGAGTCACTGGCTTCAGCCCTCCAGCAAAGCTAAGATTGTAGGTGGTTTGAAACAACACACTATGCCAGACAGATGCAATATTCCTGAGGACCTACAGTCTATGCCCAGGTCCACTGGTACATTTGTATTAGTGGAACTCAGAAGAATAAATCACACCATTAAAACCAAACTATGAATATGTGATTTGTACTTAATGTTAATTTAGTAAATTAGGCCCTTTTAAACATGCATATTTCATTTGTCTGAGTCATTAACCCTAAACTAATATTTTGAAATATAATCTCTTAATAAGTTTGATTATCAGGCATGCTTTATTAGAAGGATGCTCAATTTCTGAATTAACAGCCTTCTCTTCTTCAAACGACCAGCAACATTTAGCTGAACTTGTGCTTTGAAATGATCAACAGTAGCTCATATGCATGTTGTGAGAAAATTGGCACATACTTCCACTAAGTCACATGAATTAATCCTCAGAATTTCATCTCACTGACATGAAATTCTACCCTCATGAGTCTGCTGTATTTCTTGCAGCATTTCATAGATGATTATTCGTGATCTACTTTCATGACCTATTGAGTTCCATTCCGTTAACATTTTTTTTTCCTTAGACTGTCTGTGTGTCTCCCCATATTTGCTGCTCCTTGTGTCCTGTCAATCTGCATTTCATATTTTGTATGAGCTGTATCCACAAGCTGATGAAGAGAGTTTAGAGAAACTTAAAAATACATTTAGGGGCACTGAACATTAATGCTTTGTTCTTGTAGATTAAAGGGTAATATCTGAGAACAGGAGCTGTAATCAAAGTTGTGAGGGTGGTCTACCAAACTGACTGTGATGTTTTAACAATGATGCCTTTACCTGAATCCTTTAACAAAAAGTCAACAGTAAGCTCTTTATTTTCATCAGCGCACTGATGAAACTATTGATGAATCCACACATTTCAGCTTGTCCTACAGCCAAGTCTATTTGTTTGAATCAGATGGAGAGGCAGGTTCCCTGAACTCTGGTGATGTCCATGATGTGGAATCACTGTGTTAGTTTCAGCTTCATCCCGTAGGGACCACCAGAGTAACCATTACATTAAGTAGCATTCATTCTTGGGCTAGTCTTTTTAATTATATTAGCTGATTATAGATGTGAGCAAAAATGGCAGAACTGATGACAAATGGATTTTCCAGCACGGTTCATTAAAATGCAGTTCATTCAAATATCTTGCTAAAGATGTCAAATAGGTGAAAATATGTAAGATAGGCAAATCAAAACTGATTATAAAAGCTGCTGAAGAAAGAAGATTAAGATAAAAGTTGACATGAAAGGTTAATTTAAGCAGTCAGACTGTTTTAAGACCATTGGTCTTAAATGGTCATGTAAGACCACTGTGCCGAGATAATCTAATAATTGGTTTTTAACTTGCTACAGTCTGGCCTCTAGTTTATGCAGACATTGTGAAAATTACCTTTAGGTAGCTTGGATGCCAATGAAAATATCTCTGTATCTCAGCTCAGGATGGACCATAAAGCCATTGAAGCAACTGACTAAAAATTGTGTAGCTAAGCTACAGTGATATCAAGTGCATGCAGGCACACTGCACAGAGCCAGAGACTGGAGTTTGGGATGGGAGCATCAAGCCATTAAAGAATGTCTCACCTCACTCTTTCCAGGTACCTGAGCCTGAGTGACAGAAGGCGTAGTCACTTCATGAGATAAGCACAGGGGGCATAGCTCCTGAGAGCAACACAGGACTATTTGGAAGCATATCTTACTTGAGATGCTTCTTGATGAACTAGATCTACCAAACCTGACAGAACTGCTTCAAGTGCTATCCAGGTACTAACATGGGCAAACTAATCAATACATAATCAAGCTAGCATAAATGTAGTTTAGCTATTTCCATATAGATTAAACCTTTGACTATACTGTGGACATACCCTAATTTATCCAGTGGTGATGGTAGTAGCAGGTGTGTTCTATTTGTAAAGTTCCTTGCACAATCCCACTACTGAAGAATTTTTTTATGAGAAATGTGAGGTGGTTTTCTTTTGGCTTTTTTTCATTCCACAGTTTATTGGCATTTTGACGTGGTTTTCTTTAAGAATGTTGACTCACTGAGTGGCTTTGATATAATTACAAGATGCGGAATGGATGTTAGATATTAACTTGCCAAAAAGAGATTCACTGCTGTGATTGACAGAGGCAAGGGAATGTTCTGCTGTTTTAAGCAATGTGCTTGGTTTGTGCCAAGAAATTGTGCTTTATTATATTACTAGCAGTATTATTACTAGGTTGGACCCACATTGCCTTGACCAATATCCATATGATACTAACTATAGGGAACAATTATTTAATTACTAGTGTCATTAATGTTCTGAGTCAAGAGTTTACAGTATGCAGTAACACTAAAGCAAGTAATAAAAGATGGAATCTGTTGTTTCAGAGTACAAACACAATAACAGACCTTTAATTCAAAGAATTTACAGTTTAAATAGTTAAGAAAAAATGTTTTCCTTATATTTTGTGATTCATTCCTACTTTAAAGACCAAGGCTGCAGGAAAATTCATATTCCTGAAGTACATACTCTAGAACAAGTACTTTCTTAACTATACATGTTAATTATGAAACCTGGATCCCTTTGAACTCAGTAGCAATGCTCCTCCAGATTTCAGTGGGTCCAGAACTTTGTTTTGACACTGTTTTCCCATTAGTTTTGGAAATTATCAACTCCAGAAGTCCTTCTGCACTAAAATTCAAAGTTTATATTTGATCTCTCTTCACTGTCTTCTATAGTATCACTATCTAAGTATTGCTGTGTGGTACAGAATGAATGTCAAGTGCTCCCCATTTATAAGGGATATAGATTTGAAGTGCTAGTATGCCAGCTATTGACATTTCTAAAGAATACTGCTGATTGGTGTTGCAGCCCAGAAGCATCTTTTAAACACTAGAGCAAAGGGGATACATCAACAGTAGCAGTACTCAAACATAAAATTTTGACAGCATGGGACAACAGAGATTATTCCTCCTTCAAGTCACAGAAAATTCAGTTTAGAACCTAAGGGTACATGACACCTCTGAAGAGTTACTGTTTCTTAGATTTTAATTTCTCTCACACTTTGTCCTTTTTTCTACCTGGAGGCAAACATCAGCAGCACCTTAGTATTTCTGCTCCAGTTATATTGGCCTCTCAGCTCTCTGTATTTGCTAATATATTGATATTTTTTTAAATACTCTCCAAATAACTGTTTTCTCAACCTTGTCCTTAAAGGCAGACAAAATCCAAACAAATCATCAAATCAAATCATCAAAGCTATGGATAATAACAAAGGGAATGAAGCTGACTACGGCTGATTTCTTCTTGCCGCCAGACTGAGCAGACTGCTTCATTGCTCCACACCTCCTAACCATAGGACAGATATCTGAGAAGTGCAGATAAGATTATTGCAATAATTTCTTCCTAATCCTGTTTCCTTTGTTCCTATGATGAACCGCCTGGATGCAGCACCTGCCATCACAGACAACCATGTCATATAATCCCTTTCATAAACTTATCAAGCACCATTTTAAAAGTATTTAGGCCTCTTGATCCTGCTATTGCTCTTTTGCTCAAAACCATCACAGCTCTTTTTCTTAGAAATTGTCCTTTATTTCTCATGCTTATTTAATTCGCAGCCAGTTTTTACCCATCTGATCTCTTGCCCAACATTGTATACTGGTAAATAAGGTGAAATGATAAGCATGAAGTAGGAAAATGAGCTATTTTAGTTAAGAACAGTCGGAACCATTCTGTTCGGATTGTGTTAGACTAAAGCCTGTTCCTTGAAAGCCTGCTGGGTGATGTGTCTATTCTGTTTGTGGGGTACTAGGATTAGCCTATGCAGATCAGTGTGTCCCACACTGTTTTTTCAAGTCTAACCTGTAGAAACATGCATGTGACAACAATCATCACACACATTATAGATTAAATCAGCTTAGTGACTTCTAAAGTAGAACTATTTCTTCTTGTTCTAAAGGAACAACTAGACTTGGATTTTCTTGAAACATATCTTACTTTTTCATGGCATTTTCATATAACCATCCTCTGGTCAATAAATATATCAAATTCCTGCTCATTACATTAACTGAAAATGGCTATCTTTTAATAGAAACATTTTTCCCTAGTTGTTAAGTACATGATGTTGCATTTGTACAGTTGAATTTCATCTCTTTTCTATTACTTAACTCTTCAAGATTGCTCCATTAACAACATCCCTCTGAGCTGATGCTTGCATTCAGTAAAACCTGTTGCAATCTTCCTTTTTTGTCTGTCTACTTCATAAACTTCTCATAGCCATCTTCTTGTTTAAAAATAAATTCTTATTCATCATTGTGTTGAATACCTTATTGAAGCTCTAACAGATAAGATGACTGTGAAACAGTCCATCTTCTCTAAGAACGCTATAAGGTCAATCTAATACTATTTTGCTAATGTGTATCACACACACGTCAAGGCTTTTTTATTTGACTCAATTCCTATAATAATTATTTCCTTTAAGATTTATTCTAATTGCATAGCCAAGGTCATTCTGAAAGTCCTGTAGCTGCCTCAGTCATTTTCTTTCCTTTCCATTCAACCAATACAATTACTGAATATTGATACATCTTTTTTTTTATTCAAGCCTCTATTTGTTCCATAATGATTTAAGTCATAATAACATAGCAAATTATCACTATTCTCTAAAAGATAGAATAGAATAGAATCATTTAGGTTAGAAAAGACCTTTAAGATCAAGTCTGACTGTAAACCTAACACTG
>NW_010972573.1:570481-578201 GCF_000737465.1 Haliaeetus leucocephalus | reverse complement strand
CTTGCCATAGAAGGAGATCAGGTCAGTCAAGCAGGACCTGCCTTTCATAAATCCATGTTGACTGAGCCTGGTCACCTGGTTGTTCTGTACATGCCACGTGATGGCATGCAAGATGATCTGCTCCATAACCCTCCACAGCACCGAGGTCAGACTGACAGGCCTGTAGTTCCCTGGATCCTCCTTCTGGCCCTTCTTGTAGATGGGTGTCACATTTGCTAACCTGCAGTCAACTGGGACCTCCCCGGTTAGCTGGGACTGCTGATAAATGATTGGAAGTGGCTTGGTGAGCACTTCCACCAGCTCCCTCAGTACCCTTGGGTGGATCCCATCCAGCCCCATAGACTTGTGTGTGTCTAAGTGGTGTAGCAGGTTGCCAGCCATTTCCCCTTGGATCATGGGGACTTCGTTCTGCTCCCCATCCCTGTTTTCCCGCTCAGGGGGCTGGATACCCAGAGAATAACTGGTCTTACTATTAAAAACTGAGGCAAAAGCGGCATTAAGTACCTCAGCCTTTTCCTCAGCCTTTGTCACTGTGTTTCCCCCCTCATCTAATAAAGGATGGATATTCTCCTTAGCCCTCCTTATGTTGCTAATGTATTTATAGAAACATCTTTTATTGTCTTTTACAGTAGCAGCCAGATTAAGTTCTGGTTGGGCTTTGGCCCTTCTAATTTTCTCCCTGCATAACTTCACAGCATCCTTGTCATCCCCCTGAGTTGCCTGCCCCTTCTTCCAAAGGTCATAAACTCTCTTTTTTTTTTTCCTGAGTTCCAGCCAAAGCTCTCTGTTCAGCCAGGCCAGTCTTCTTCCCTGCTGGCTCATCTTTTGGCACACAGGGATGGCCTGCTCCTGCGCCATTAAGATTTCCTTCTTGAAGAATGTCCATCCTTCCTGGACTCCTTTGCCCTTCAGGACTGCCTCCCAAGGGACTCTGTCAACCAGGCTCCTAAACAGACCAAAGTCTTCCCTCTGGAAGTCCAAGGTAGCAGTTCTGTTAACCCTCCTCCTTACTTCTCTGAGAGTCAAAAACTCTTATCATTTCGTGATCACTGTGCCCAAGACGGCCTCCAACCATCACATCACCCACAAGTCCTTCTCTGTTCACAGACAACAGGTCCAGCCTTCCCTAGTTGGCTCCCTCACCAGCTGTGTCAGATCTTTCCCCCCCCTTCCTTGAAATACAAATTCCTCTGAGTTTTAGCAGTTCTCATTTGAAGAAATTCAGGCATCTTTTACCGTTAAGTTGTTAGTATCTCAGTGAAGCTTATTTCACAATAGTTATACACACACATAATGTTATCAGGGTAAACTTTCATCTGTAAGGTAGGGTATTTGTAGGCATACCATAAATAGTTGTCTTACTTCATGAAAATATAGCTTTTTTAAATCAAGAGTTTGAGTTACAACCCACTTTGTCTTATTCTTCTATGTGATCTGCTTGTAAAGCTGTTTTATAACTTTCCCATGTCTGATACATTACCACCACTCATTGTTTTATTTATTAAAGTTATCACAAAGAACTTCATTAGTTATGATGACCAAGAATATCCAGACACCACTATTTCTAGCACTTTTTTGTCACCAATATATAGTGGGGAAATAATTACCAATAATGTTGCAATTTCTAGTAGCATTAATCTCTCTAGTAAAATACAGAAGTCTATATTTATCTTCAACACTTGAGGCTTGTGGAGAACTCTCATAAGACCACCAAACTAAAACTGCTTCTATCACCTTTCCCCAAAGTAACTTTGATCAAAATAAATTTCTGTTTGCTTCATGCTGTCTGGTTTTATTTCTTTACAATTTATCACTTCATTAACCAACAATGCTATCCTACCATCCCAGCTTTCATTATTCATTCCTGAATATCACATAGCTTTAAATAAGTGTGTTCCAGTCATGTTATTAGATACTGCAGTCAGCAGTAAAAAGCACATAAATTGATGGAAAATACACAGAGAAGGAAAGCTTAGCGGTCAGAACTGGTCAAAATTAATAAAACTGTAAAGTGGTTGTATGAAACTAGAGTTTAGGGATGTGAAAGTGTGTATAATCACAGGTAAAACCAATTTAATAAATAAAAAAGTTGAGGTGATAAAAGGAACACTCAAGCACAGCCTATGCAATGCAATAAGAAGAACAAATTCAAAAATTATTTCTGTATTGATGTCTAGCAGAAGTTTTACAGCTGTAACTGCTTGTTGCTCATAGACTTTACTTTAAATCTACCCTCAACTATTTTTCAGCCAGGACTTCATAAAGAAAATAACAGAAAATTTAGGAGATTGATGGAATTTACCTTAGGACACAGTAGCTTCTTTGATGTAATTTTGACAGGAATGGATTTTATTTTTTTTACCCCAAAATCATGTTTTAAGTCAGAACTCAGAGGATCAAAGCAGGAATCACTTGATAAAATGCATTTTTTTCTGTGATGCTTAGACTAATTACCCTAACAATCCAATGAATATCTACAGTATCAGCGTCCCCCAGGGCCTTGGATAGCTCCTCAGCTACCTGGCATCATTTCAGACCACAAATATAACCCAGACACACATAATTTTCAAAACGATGTTATCAACATTCCATCATCTAATTTTTTTTAACACCAGTAATCTAACCCTTCAGCTCAGAGCCTGCATTTCCAGGTCCAGCGTCTCAGTCCTGTTGCTCTCTGCTCCTGACAGGTACATTTCTGCCATGCTTCTGCTGCATCTGCCACTGCTGGCCCGGTAGCTCAGGTGACCTCCTGAACTAATGAGGAAGGGCAGGGGGAAAATCTTGCTTCACCCGACTTCACCAAGTTTCAGGTCTTGGATTGTTAAAGAATAACTGCTTCTTTCTCCTACATGCTACTGAAAACTAGATTTTCTTAGCTCCCAAGTTTCACTCTAAGTCATGAAGTATTTTCCATCCCCTAGCTACCTTACTGGGTGTTCAAAATATGCTAATGGACATTTCATCCTACCTGGTCTAAAATCACCAGACTAGTAACCATTTGCAGGGCTCTTTTGACTGTACAGTTTATGAGGTATAGGATTTCTAGCTCTTTGAGGCCTAGCAAGAAGGAACTATGAAATGTTTAACTGTGCATCCTCAATGTCTTCAAAATTCTATGTGCTTTAATACAAACATACTAGTTTCTACAGTCAAACTAGTATAATGCTCAAAATCTCAACGGGCATCTTTCAACATGTTTCATAAGTTGTTTTGTAATTAAGAGCACTTAACTGTTTAAAAATATGCTTTATTCCCCATTTTCATCTTATCCATTCTTTTCACAGGAGCCAAAAAAACCCCCAAGCTTCAGGTGAGATCCAGTTGCAATGACTACAAATAGGGCTGAACATACTGTCTCCATCTGTCTCATGGAGGCACTCAGCATTCTTATTAAAAACTAAGCCAGCATAGGTCAGCCACTGTCCATAGGGTATGATGGATAGTAGCTTAATATTATGCATACTGTAGTATGCATAAATATAGTCCCCATGTATTCAAAATATACTGTTTTGAGGAAGATATATCATAAAATCTTTTTATCACTACTTTAAACATAAAGTTCATGTAACCCTATGACTAATAATTCTATAATAATATCAATAACATGTACATTACTAAATTAATAGTTTAAATACAGGAAAGTACTGCAGTTTTCCTTTTCCCTCAAATAAATCAAGATTACATAGCATGTTTCTGAAATCTTGTAAATTCAATAATGGTTGAAATTAGAAAGTTAATTCCAGTTTCATCTATTTACAAAAATAATCTGTGCACTGTGCTAAAATAGACCTATTTTCTGAATCAGAATAAGTTTTATAAGTATGCCTATTTTAAATTTTCATATTGTATTCAGTTGAAATTACAGTTTTCAGTTGAGGTAGGCCTTAAACTGGGTCTTAGCCACCTGTGACCTTTTGAGCACATACTTACATATCATTTTGTGGCCAAACTCCTTGCTTATTTACCTTATTGTAAATGCTGCTTATCTAGATGGTCCAATAAAACCATACAAGAATTTTGTATAGATGTAATATTGCATAGGTGCTGTATAAAATAATATTATACAATACTATAGATCTATGTTCTAAATCGTTTACATGCAAAGAAATGGCAGTAGTGATATTCAGGCTGAGAAATAGATGCATCTATTTAATTAACATATTATCATGAACTAGACTATCAGCTTGCAAGTTGGTGTAAATAGTGGACAGTACACAGTATTGATGTCCCTGGAGATCAAAGGAAAAATAGGAAGCAGAAATAGAGACAATATGGCCCCCACATCCTCCATACTCCATGGAAGAAATAAACTAAAACTTGCTTTCTCCCTCTCCTAAACAGAAAAATGGTTTTAAAAGCCAACAGAAAGTTCCTCCTCTTTGTTCAAGAAGATGCTGATGAGCCCCTTAATTTTCCCATGAAGTGTTCTGTAATGGTCATCATCTGAAGTATAGAGTATGTAAAACATTTCAGAATCATTCAGTTTGAAGATCACTTTATAAGAGCATGACATTCTTTTTTTGAGAAATGTTTAAAAGTTTCCTTCTTCTCAGTCATTGCAGCTGCATTTGCAAGTGAACAAAAGTAATTTCAAAGGGAGTGAGAAAATGCAAGCTCTCTCTCCTTCTACTTGTAAAATCAGTTATATCTTGACTATACTGTGCCAGAAAAATTAATGTTTGAACAACACTTTCCACATGCAGTAGCAATTGTGAACTAGTAATTTCTGTGCCAGGAAATACGCATGCATTTAGGGACATAGGAATTTTTATTGGATTAAATTAGGCATACACATAAATTTTAGAAGAAGCAGGCCTTTATATTTGAGGACTAAAGGACTGCAATGAGCAATTCAGGAAATACAAGATAATGTAGTCTTATGATAGTTTTTTCATTTGCTGTGTAGCTTAGAGAACAGACTTACACTTTGGCCAAATATATTTGTCTTTGGGTTAATTTGGAAGGTACATAATTATCTAACTGGCTTGAGCACTCAATATTAGAATGGAAGATGAAAGTGCTTTTCTTTCAGTTTGCATTTTTCAGGAAATTATATACTTTTGTTATTATTCATATTAATTTATATGTTACTTTTACAGAGAGCTTCAGGATGTTGGTGGATTATTTTTGTTTCAGCTGTTAACACTGATAATTTAAATAGAAGGTATTATCCAAATAACACTAAACTTAAGTGCTTCTTGTGACACTTTTCTCACATATGGGGAAAAATATAGCTGAACATTTCTATTAGCGCAGGAAAGACACTTCAAGAAAGAGTGTACAGTGAGTCTTCAAATACTTATGATTGACACCATTTAGTGGATGCTTAGTGCCATGTATCCTTTTAACACTTCATCATTCTGCACCATTAATGACATATTCAAAGATTATTGCAGACCCTTTTTATTGCTTAAACATTCAATGGTGCCAGAAGTACCTTTGGCTTGTTCATGGCATATACTTATAAGGTGAGTATGACACTTGAGCCATGCTTAAATCCACACTATAACCATAAAAGATGAAGAAAAGCATGTTAGTTTTGTCAAGACTGTCACTCCTTCAGCTGCCTCTTGCTTCTGCCCTCGTCAGTCTTTCTTTCCCTTCTCATACTTGTTCTTTGTCAAAACATAAATCAGTATTTATCATATTTAGTCAGTAAACTGAGGGCCCACATTAAAAGCATTATGCTTCCATCAGGAAACAAGCAACAATAACCATCAACCAGTGCTTGTTCAGTAAAAGCATAACAAAACAAAGCCTCATTTCAAAGTTGTTTTTTAATTCTTTCCTATATCCTACCCAAACCATAACCTGCTGCTTTAAGCCCTGTAGGCTGAATTCTTTGAGGTTCCTAAATATTGCATTTATGGATTACATGAGCTCTCCTCCCCTCCTCTCCCCTCCTTTGCCCTCCCCTTCCCTCTCCTCTCTTGTCCTCTCCTCTTCCCTCTCCTCTGAAACAAGCTTATGTCTCCTTGTTTCATCTCTCCAACCTCCAGTCATTCAGCTGTGCTAAAGTTTTCATTACTGTTTTGAAGCAATGCATGCTGATTTTTCTTCACTGCTCATGTCCTTGATCTTACTAACACTTGAAGTCCAGCCTGCTCAAGTTGCCACTGTCACAGCTGGCTTGAAGAATGACTGTTCTGTGCAGATAACAGAATCATGAGAGAACACAGCATTTCAAGGTGTTTCCTTTCATCTATTCTCATTTACCACAAAGGTAACACTTGCAGATATAAATGGACTCAAGGCTAGTTCCAGATGCAGTTTAATATTTGTCATGAATTTGCTAGAGTAGACTCATCTATTTTTAACATTTGTGGTCATTTTGTCATTCATATTCTGGATGAGGCTGAGTTAGTGTAACTCTACAATAACTGATAAACATTTTAATATTTCCTTTATATTTAAAATAAGAACAATAAACCTTTTATGCTAATCATCAAATATTTGACCAAAGAGCATTACTAAGTAGCCTTGCAAACTGTTTGATTCCTTTAATTCCCACAATTTAAACGTGTCTTTGGCATTTCATCTGGGTCAGGTACTTTATATTATTAATCTTCTGAAGTGCTTCTACAACCTTTTTTACCTGCATGCTATATATCATTCTCCAGTTTAGCTCACATTTTCTTAGTACCTTTCTCAGGTTATCTTAATTCATCACTTTTTCAAAATGCTAATTTTTGAAATTTTATTTAAATTCAATTAATTGTTCATTTACAATATACTATGCTCACTTCTAATATAGGTGAATTTGTTCATTTCCCATAGTAACTGGCAAAATTACATTTCTCCTCCTTCAGGTCTTCCTACTTGGTGATTAAATTTATCGCTGTCTGCATCTGTTTTCTTCTCCTGAGCATAACTGTGTGCTAGTGTAACATTATTCAAGCTACTAGCTAGCTGGTCCTTCACACATTGCAAATAAAGGTACTTTTAGCGTGCCCTTTACTCACTTAGCCTTGACATAACTCCAAGCTCCTTCCACTCTGTGTTTCTACAATTTTCTGCAGTTGAGGGTAGATCACTCTTATGCTTTGAGGGAGGTTGTCCTTGAAGATCAACAAGCTGTCATGGGCCATTGTGTCCTTAAAAATGGGACCCCCTGGGAGGAGATAACCTCTCAGGAGAAGCTGCTGGCCAGTTCCCTGGGCAATCCCAAGTCTGCTCCTCTGAAGGGTCCTTATTCTGCTATTTACCTTTCCTGTTTCCCTCAGAATTTAAAATTGCACCATCACATGGTCACAGCAACCAAGGCTGTCATCGGTCTTCAAATACATGATCATTTTCTTTATGCTTGAACAGTAGATGCAGCAAAGCACCTCCTCTAGTTCAGCCATCCAACACCTGCATCAAAAATTGACCCTGACAGTCTCCAGAAATCTGAGCCTCTCCAAGTTGTCCTTTCAGCAAATGTCAGGTAGTTAAAGTCCTCCAGGATCCAGGACCTGTTATAGTGAGGCTGTTTAAAGGAGGCATTGTCACTGTTCTTCTGTTCTGCTTCTATAGCAAATCTCCACTGCAATACCCCGTTTTGGCATTCCATCTGATCATGATACATAAGCTCCCAATTTACCTGTTGCCCATTCCACAGCAGGGCTCTCTGCGTTTGTGTTGGGTTGACTCTGGCCAGCAGCTAAGTCCCCACCCAGTCACTCACTCACCCCCCATAGGATTGGGGAGAGAATCAAAAGGGAAAAAGCAAGAAAAA
>NW_010972573.1:569921-570471 GCF_000737465.1 Haliaeetus leucocephalus | reverse complement strand
TGTCACAGTCCACTCGGTGGACTGATGATGGTTCGTTTGCTACGATCTCGAAAGTGCAAAATTAAGGTGACCAACACCAGAGGGGACAGCAGTAATCACACAGTAAAACTTTATTGTATTGCCTGTGAGGAGGCACGCGATAGTTAGAGATGGGTGAAAGAAAGGAGAAAAGTAAAGTTAAGTTTAGAGAGAGGAGAAAGAGAGGTTATAGCTACCACCGCTGATCTCACGATGTCCTAACGGTCCCGAGTCCAGCTAATGCTGTGTTGTCGATCGTCATGGTCCTTGGTGGGGAAGCTTCAAACTTCCATTGTTCAGAAGTCATCTTTTATGCTTAGTAACACACCTTGCTCCACCTCTGCCTCAGGAGTCTCCACCCTTCTCAGAATACAATTATCATATCTCTGCCCTTCTCGAGCGAGGCTATCACGCAGGCGCAGGGTCAGTGCCCGAGGTGTGGTAAGTCTTGGAGGCGGGCAGCCTTCGACCAGGAGGTGTGTTTTGGTATTATAATGAAGCAAAGTTCATCTAAAGTTCATGATTTCTTCAT
>NW_010972573.1:566533-569693 GCF_000737465.1 Haliaeetus leucocephalus | reverse complement strand
AAAAGCAGATTAACAACTGAGGCAAAGCTGCACAGGCATGCAAAGCAAAACAAGGAATTCATTCACTACTTCCCATCGTCAGGCAGATGTCCAGTCACTTCCTAGTTGGGAAAACCAACAACATAACTGAGAATGTCCCAACTTCCTTCTCCATTCCCTGAGCTTTATATTTCTGAGCTTGACATCATAAGGTATGGAATGTCCTTTAAGTCAGTTCAGGTCACTTGTCTTGGCTGTTTCCCCTCCAAAATTCTTGTGCACCCCCAGCCTACTCACTGGTGGGGCAGTGTGGGAAAAAGAAAAGGCCTCGGCACTGTGCAAATGCTGTTCAGCAACAGCTAAAACGTAGGTGTGTTATCAACACTGCTTTAGTCACAAATCCAAAACATAGCACCAGACTGGCTATTATGAAGAAAATTAACTCTATCCCAGTTAGACCCAGTACAGCATTTGAGGGCAGATGAGCTGTGCTGCCACATCTCTCTGATTTTTATGACACCACAGCCATACAGCTGTGCACCTATTTTCTCTTTACTTCCCATGCTGTATGTTTTGTGCACTGATATTTCAGATGGGGCTCCAGTCATGATTTTCTGAAAGGAATTGTGAACATGTTCCCATCTCCTGTTCTCAGGCTTGCCTCTACCCTTAGTCTCCAGCCCCTCAGGTACCTAGTTCAAAACCTTCCTCAGCTGGTAGGCAAGCTTGTTTTTGAAGATGTTCTCACCCCACTTTGTCAGAAGAATCCCAACACTATCTGGTAGTTCTTGTTCCTTGAAGAGGATCACGTGGTCATAAAATCCAAAGAAGTCCCTGCAATACCAGACAGATATTGGTGTGCAGGATGCATCCCTTCCTACCTGAGCCTTGCCCATTAATGTCTTTCATTGTAGCACAGCCCTCCACAAGCCTTTGATCCAATCAAAGTCTTCCTCAGCATTGGTGCCCACATGAATGAGCAACTAATCATTGTTTATCATTATTACATCATATTAACATAACGTCTGTGAACTCCAGTTGTGGATACTGTGCTAGTTGTGGATACTGTGCTAGTCAGTGCATATAAAAGGTTCAAAGCCGAAAGACTAATGTAAGAGAAGACAATATGAATGTTGATCGCAGCACACAGAGCAGCCTGAAACATTACAAAATTTTTGTTTGTTTGTATGATGATAAAAGAGTTTTGGGAAAGAATTTGAAAGAGAATAATTGAAAAAATATATAGATGGGGAGGCCTATGCCAAAGTGAAGGGTGGCATGCACAGTAAAAGGCAGGAATCTGTTTATTTGAAAAAGTAGGCATACTGGAAAAAGGATTCCTCCCTGTGAACAAATGGGGAGTGTGAGGTGGACAAAAAGATGACACTAAGCTAGGAAGAATAAAGCTGAAGCTTTATTGACCATAGAAATCAGTGGATGGTTCCAGAGGAAGTTTCAACATGCCCAAAGTAACAGCTCAAGAAAAAAAATCTTTGCAGCAGCATTCTGAGTGAATGTGCATGGACAAAGTTTTATTTGCTAGGACTGTGGAAAGCATGTTGTAAAAAAGCAAGATACAATCAGAAGGAGCAGTATGAACAATAAGTTTAGTTATATGGGTGAAGACAAAAGGCTTTAGTGAAGTAATATAACCTTTCTCATCCCTACCCAACTCACTAAAACTGCAGATCAATGTCTAAGGTGAAACAACTGCAGGCTGGAGTGACAGCAATTTTTTTCTAAGACATTGTGTGTAGATGTTATGTTATGATATAACCAGGTAAATCTTTGGTTGTAGGATGGAGAGCCTGCAACTGATGCACACAGGCAAAATAGTTTTAATCACTGTGTGCACTAATAGTATCTATTTTACTGATGTCTAACAATCATATAATTTGTAGCATTTTAAGTGTATAGTAAGACTTAAAAAAAATGGTAGACTAAATACATGAAATAGCTGTATTTTGTGTAATTAATGCAATTCCATAATTTCCAGTGTTAATCACTTGCAATAAATCTTGCATCAAAATGACTACAATCAAGTATCTTTTAAAGTATTTTTAAGTATTTTTAAGTTTTAACATTTCTTAGACAAAACATTCCGTAGCAGCCTGCAAACGAAAACATTTTTTCTGCATTATTGAAAATCAGCCTAACTGCCCTTCAAATGAAGTAGATACATAGTCCTGGGTTCTTCCCAGAAAAGCGGAGTTCTACTAAGTATAATGATTTTTGTCATAATGAAACCTGGGATATGCCAGATTTTAAAAAGCTTTGGCACAAAGATAACTAACTACCTGTCAGAGGTAGTTGCAAGGGATTACTCCTTTCTCTACATTATGATCGAGTTCCAATGGTATACACAGCAGAGAGTTTATTTTATTCTTGTGGCAGTGCTCATTGCTGTAACAGGGATAGCAGAAGTTCCAATGTGATTTCTACCTATTGTGTATATAGGTTGCTAAGGAAGCCTACTTATCAGCAGTCAAGACTTTTGACTTTTCCACCCTAGCAATGAACAAACTCTGAATAAGAGGTAACAAAACCCCACAGACTACTGTACAGAATAGAAAGACTTAATAACATCTCTGTAGACTCTTAAAAACATGGATGTGTGAGGAGTGATTTAGAAGAAACCTATCTAAAGAAAACAGAAAATATCGGAGGGAAGTCCAAACTATCAGCCTCCCAGAAGTCAGTGAGCCAGTAAGTATTAGACCTTTGTGGAAAGGGACCTACACACTTATCTGCAGATATGTAATTTGAAATACTTATTTTGGTGTACTTTATCACATTGATGGCATTTTCAGTAACATTGCCTTGTTTATGATCCCTCATGTGACAAGACACAGCATAGCAGAGAAAGATGAGGTCTCGGCAACCTAATTCAGCATGTTTGAGAGCAGGAAAACAACATAAAACCTCTATTCTAAAGATGATGATGATTATTTCTGTATTCACAGATGTGGTTTTGAATGTAGCTAGCTGGGTGAATACATTCTGTGCAGATTTTGTATTTTGTGTTTGTACTTAATTTGGGCAGCATTTAGGTGTTGTTACATTTAAAGAAAACCTATAAAATATGTTTATGAATACACTAATTTTGCTAGTGTACCAGGCACGGGTGCCCCGGTGCCGGCAGGAGCAGGGGGGGTCTGCAGGGGCGGCGGCCGCTGTGAGG
>NW_010972573.1:458417-566350 GCF_000737465.1 Haliaeetus leucocephalus | reverse complement strand
AGGAGTCGGGGCTGGAGGAGTGAAGGGGAACCCAGGAAAAGGGGTGAGGGGAAGGTGGTTTAGTTTTTGTCTTTGTTTCTCAACATACTACCTTTTTTTATATTTGGCAATAAATTAAATAAATTTTCCCCAGGTCGGGTCTGTTTTGCCCCTGATGGTGATTGGTAAGTGATGTCCTTGTCTTTATCTTGACCCACGAGCTTTTCCATCTTAATTTTCTTCCCTGTCCCTTTGAGGAGGGGGAGTGAGAGAGCAGCTGGGTGGGCATCTGGCAGCCAGCCAAGGTCGACACACCACCATCAGGCTCCAGTTTATCAGGAAACAGTTTCACTATGAAAATATAATGTATGAAAGAAATTACTTGTTAAAACTGATTTCTGATCACACCCTGCCTAAATTCTATTCAGAACTAACACTTGCATTCAGTTTCTTTTTTTTTTAATTTTGAGTTGCTCATTAATAAAATAGATAACACTACATGTATTAGCCACAAAATATAGCCATTTGTTTCTCTAGAAAATACCTAAGAATTCATTTATCAGATTTCGCTTGACTGATTTGATGCAAGTTTAGTTTAACACTTGAATAAAAGAAGTTACTATGATGATTACTAACTAATCAAAGTACTGGATGTAATTGTGCTTGGTTGAAGAAAAAACATGATGATGGTATGGAATTGGACAGTTTCATTATCATCTGTTCTTGCAGCCTGTCTTTCCTTGTTCACCCTTCCAAATTTCCCCTCTGTTGTAAGGTCTCCCCTTATGCATTATTTCTTAGAAAAAGACAGAGCAAACACATAAAAGACATTTTCAGTAGCTAGTGAAGAAGAGACAATCATGGGGTGAGATGTCTTCAGTCTAAAACAAGAGTCCCATTTGATGGAGTCTTTCAGGAAAGCTGGGTTCCATAATGGATTTGCAAAAATAGTGAATTATTGCCCATAACCAAAAGGAATGTATATTTATTGTAATCTCCATTAAAAACCAACCAACCAAACAAACAAAACCCCAAAACCAACACCAAAAACTCCAAAACAAACAACCCAACAATAACAAAAAGACTACCAGAGAAAGCATTCTGCAGTTCTTTGAATGCTATATTTGGCCTCCACTTTTTCAGTGCTCTGACCCGATTGGAAAAAATCCCAATTTTTCAATCCTGCCTGAGTAAGACTGCCAGCCCTACACTACTGCAGAAATGTAATGACAGTTCAAGTTGAATTGAATTTGGCATTTATAGACCCTACAGGATAGTCCCTTAATATTTTTAATGTATGTCAGTGGGGTTTTGTGGTGGTTTTTTATTAGTTTTAAGTTGAAGCCTTGTTGTAATATGCTAATGCTGGAACATAATGACAAATGGTGCCTGTAGCAGCTGCTTTCCTCAGCAGTTGTTCTGAGCTATGGAGCTTATTCTGACACAGTTCAGCTCTGTGTCCTGACTCCACACCCTAGACTAGCAAAACAGTTAAGTATATGCTTGACAATGAGCATCTGCTCAAGTTCTGCTAACTTAAATTTAAATGATTACCCTATGAAAGCTATAGCAAGGACACAATCTGCTTAAGTAACAGTACTAACAAAAATGTTGATTTTGCCTGTGTCTCTGAGTACAGACCAATGATTTTAAACATTTCATGCAGGAGTCTGTGAGCCACATCTTGGCTGCTCCTGACACCTAGGCTAACTAGATTAAAGCTAAAATGACTTTGCCTCTACAAGCTAAAAGCAGACCTTTATTTAGCCTTGTTCAAAAGGAAGAGAGTATGAACAAGTGCTTTACTGAGTAGGCACTCATAAAGAACAGACTTCAGAATTAAAAATAAAGAAATGCCACAGACTCCCCCAGAAGACTGCAAGACAGGTGATTATTTGATTTTTACAAGCAAAAACTTATCATTCTATTTCCACAACCACGATTTTACCATTGTAGCTTGGTTTTACTAGAGAGGTGGTGCACAGATGCTCACGTCATATGGGTACCACAGTCAGGCTGTAGCTGGACAACTGGTGATGCTACTGCTTAAAGAGACATAAGCAGCTGTAACTCTCATCCAACCTTGACCCCTCAATTCTGTCTCTGTTTTGGCTGTTACACATCTGTGGGGCTGTATAGTAAACTGGCTGGGGAAGGTTATACTGCTGCAAACATCTGGACAACTCTCAGAAAATAATGTTCTCAGAATACCTTGGTAATATAATTTACAATGTTAATTCTGAGTAGTGTAGGCAACATTTTAAAAAAATTAATATCCAGCTGCTGAGCCAGTGTATATCTTGCAACCACACTCTATTCTGTCAGACCTACACTACTTTGTACTAGAGATTCAGCACATGGCATTTGATGGAGTAGCACTTCACTTTGTCCAGCATTGAGCATGACTGGTTCCTCCGCTCTGAACAGTATTTGTAATAGATTTTACTGCAGGAGTCCCCCTTCTTACATCCCTTAATAACAGTCAAATAGCCAGCAAAGGTGATGTAGACCTGGCCTCAGCTACCAGCATTGAAATTTCATCAGGGCAGCACATACTGTGTTGTAAAAGGAGCACTGTTTCATTACAGCATAACAATTTGCAAAGCTATGCTTAAGGTTTACCTTTGGCTTTATGAAACATCTTTAAAAAGCAAAAGCTCTATTCCATGGAATTTAGTCAGAAACTGAAGCTCCGCAGCCCCCCACACACCCACCGTATTAAATAGTTAGGTTACACGAGAGAGGGAGAGAGAAGGAATGAGTATGGGTCAGAGCACTTACCAAGAAACCTCCAGCCTTAAAATTGCCCCATAGTATCACAAAACTAAGAAATACTCTTCATGGTATAAGAAACTGTGTTTGGCTAGTCTATAAGTGGTTTCAAAACTTTTTTTTGGGGGGGGGGGGAGCTATTCTGTAGCAAGTATGTAGGTGTTACTACTGACTCAGCCCAGTAGTGGACTCTGATGCACTAGAATAAGATTTTCCAGGGATGATATGAAAAACCTTGTCATGAATGCGCAACTTGCTTATGGGGGAAGTTCTATCCTTGTCCTTTCAGTCAGAAGTTAACTTACTCCTGCATATTACGCTTGCCATTGAATAACATCCTGAACTTAGGTAAAATATTGAGCAGTTTGTTGTATAAATATATAGGATTTTTGCTACCTGTATCTACAAATTGATTGTCATAGTTGTTCTTTTAACATCTACACAAATGTGACTGTAATATAAAATCTACACTGAAATGAAGAGAAGGAGACTAAAGAAATGAGATTACTGATTCACATATTTATCCCCTAGAAATCAAGAAGGTCAAAGTCAGATTAGTATTTAATATTCAAATTAAATGTCATGAGCATAAATATGTAAACACTATTAATAAATCTGTGCATTTCATTTCAAGCTGTGGTGTAAGTATTGCTTAGGTTTAACACACTTGATAATTATTTTTTAAAATATCACTGAAAATATTATTACTACTCTATGGAAAAATAATCCAGATTGGATTTCTTTCTTTGATTTAACTAGCAGTTTTAAAAATCTCAGCCAACATATACTAATGGTATTTTAGTATATGCTGGACTAGTTAAGATCTGCCTAGCACCTTGGAATTAAGAAGATTTTCTAAGAAACACATTCTTAAAAAGAAATGTGTTGAAAAATAACTGTTTGGTGTACCAAGAAAAGTAGTACAGTAGATATATATTTGTATATAATAGCTGAACTTGTATCAAGAACTTATCCCCTGCACCTGATAACAGTATTGATGCTATACTTTTACTTAAAAAGACATAAAACAGCATTCTATCTAGTGAAAATTGTTGATGAATATTTAAAGGTCTGATTTGATCTCTGCACTCTGTTGTTACATTTAGAAGGCAGAACTCTTTCCTGGCTAGGATAAAATCTTCACACTCCAGATATGATCATTCCCTGCATGGGTGTATGTATCCAAAGGGATCATTACGAGCAAATAAGGTAGGTAAAACTTCTATTGTGTAGGGACAAGTAGAACTGAGACAATCTAATACAATTCATCCAAATACAAGACACCTAAAACACTTTTATATTCTGAATGCAAACCAAATCAAATGCAAATGATTAATCAGTACTAGCATATTTAACCAAAGCCCATTTAGGTCTGTGTAAACAACAAGGGAGATAATATAATTTTGCTCAACTCAAACTACCTCGTTGGTTTTCCTTTTTGTGAAAATACTTCAGGTCTTAGCAGACCTGTTGTGAAATTTGGAAGTAAAGGATAACAATAGCACAGCTGTGCAAAGAATACACAATGTTTTCAATTAGCAATCAAATTAGAAGGCGAAACTGAATGTATGACCATCCAAAACTTTGCTAGTCCCACTACGGTAAACTACTGTTATTCCAGTTCAGTAATTCTTGCCTTTGACATGAAATTAGTTACACACAGTGAATGGCAGATGGAGAACAGACCTGAAATGCTGTCCTCAGAAATGGGGAAAATAAATTCAGCCATGCTATACTGATATCAAAGTCATTATTAGAAATTAAATGTTAACTCCTCATCATGCAAACAGACTGGCATGAATCCTTTGAAACATTTGCTCATCCAAAATTATTTTAACATTCAAAATTACTGTAGCATTTATGCTACAGAATACATTTAGGAGACAAAAAAATTTAACATTCATTGGTCAGATAGGTTCAAGCAGTCAGGAGACATCAGCTGGACAGTGGGAGATTTCTACGTTTTGTTAAATCTTGTGACTTGTTTATCTGTTTAATATAGCTTAATTAATTCTTTCCTTTTGTTCCGAAAAGATCTCTTTTCAATGTGGAATAGACAAGCAATGGATACTAGTGCATGTGTTATACTGGCATGTTTGTGTTGGCACAGTAGACAGTCAAAAATCAGTGATAAATACCTAGCCTTTTCTAGCCAAGACAAGATATCAAGTAAGCATATAGTTCCACCTCATTTTCTCTATCAAGTTGAAATCAATTTTTAAATCCAAAAAAGCACAGTTTTACTGTGCAACAACTAGTTCAATTATCATAAGGGGTGAACTGCAACAGGGTTGATTAAAAAAAAACTTATTAGAGCAAAGATGAGTGACCCAAAATGGTAGAGATATCTTAAGCCAGACTTTAGTGCCAGAAAAAATGTTTGTGAAATGACATTTTCTGTATGGCTTAAGGAAGAAAATTCCTTCTGGGGGTGCTTTTCGGAGGTAGGCAGCAGTTCACCTGGTGACTGCTGCCATTCCTCCAAGTGATGAATCATAAGAGAAAAACCCAGCAGGAGTTTTATGGTAAACAGAGGGCTTTTTGCTAAAGCCTGAAAGGGCACTGGTGCAGAACAATAAGAGGAAGATGTTTGCAGAGGCATGAGAGGGAGACCTACCAGCAAAGCATCTCTGTATGGAGACCCAGGCCCCTGGGCTCCTGGGAAAATCCACCTGAGCCAAGAGGGTGCTGCTGAGCAGGAAGAGCAGCGAAGCAAGAAAATGTACATGGCATTTTTTACGATATATATCTGAGCTATGCCAAAGGTGACATTTTGGGTGTACAGGGACTTGAAAAGATCATGGCTATTTGCTTGCTTTGTTGCATATTTGCAGAGTGACCAGCTTCCCAGTGTAAGGGATGCAAGGCGGGGGGGGTGGGGGGATGGGGATAAAACTAAGGCAAGGCCACTAGACTGCTTAGGCCACAAGGTCTGATTTTTCTTCACAAGGTAACAGAGACACGTTCTCTTTGTAGGATAATCTTTGGCCACAGAGGCCAAAACGAGTCCTGAAGGCATATGCAGATTCCTCCCACAAGTCTGATATTGTGAGATTCAGAAGGATCAACCTAATGAACACCCACGAGCTTTGTCATAACAAATGGGTCATTGAGGATGCTGTCATGGATATCCATGCTGACAGGAATCTTTGGAGATGCATGTGATGGCAATCAACTAGAAGTAACATATCATCATTACATCTGTATCTCACTGAAAGACAAGTCTAGACGAATTTGATAGTCAGAACTAAAAGCTATCTTGAAAATGGAGAAGGTTCATGGATTCAGAGAGGGGAAAGAGTGTGTTACCACAAGAAGTTGGAGAATTTCAGTTTACATAGTTCTTCAAACAGAAAGTTAAGAAGTGTTAGATTGCACCTTGCAAGTACCTGGTTTATGAGGAATCCCCTCTGCTTTTGATGACCTCACTTTACTGAGCCAGAAAGTAAATTAGACTACCAAGGAAAGAGCATGAATATCAGATATGAAATCAAAATATATACAATACTATAACTGCTAGTCTTTTAAAATGCTTCCATTTTTACCAGATAAGGAATTTGGGTTCTGGCAACACCAGGAGCAGGTAAGTAAAAGTCACACTCAAAGACTACATTGCAGTTTTGCTTTCTGGTAGAACAAAGTTTTCAGCATCTAATGGATCAACCAAGTGCAGTGAAATGACAAAATGGGTGAAGAAAATTTTTGTACCTTTTATATTGGAAGACAGTACATAAAATTAAATTCAAGCTAAGTTGAAGAAAACAGTATAACAAATCAGTCATTTTACTTTCTGATCAAGTGCAAGAGATGCTGCAGATTGGATCATGTGACGAGGGATTCACAGGTCAGACTGCATGATGTATGGAGGTTCCCAGATGTCAGGGCACATAGTAGGAAATGTGAATCATGACATGGCATGAGCCCAGGTTCTCTCTGGAGACTACATTCTCTTCTAGATGCTACACATTGCTCCTCCTCCATGCATTAGATTAAATATCTTAGTATGTCAATCTACTATGTCTGGAGTGGGAGAGAAATTGTAACTGAACTGGAAAAGCATTAACTGCAAATCCTGAAGTTGGGCAGTATGAGAGTAACACAGACATGTGAATTGTGCGTAATGCTGAAATTTGACAGAACTGAAAATAGGTTTCTGTAGGCATTGGCAAAAAAAAGGGAATCTTATTGTATCCTCTGTTTTCCCAGTATATACTACCACATAGATCTGGTAATCACATTCTGAATCAGCCAGATTTGGTGCAGGGAAGTGCCCCTATATTGCTCATTAATAATGGTGCAGATCAGAGAAAATTACCAAAAAATGTACAAGTATACATTATAGAGGTAAGCAGAGACTTAGGTTAGTTTAACTTAAATTATCTTAAATCTTGCTCCAACCAGATTTCTTATGCTGAGAAAGTTTCATATGTTTTCACACACTGAGATTGTGGTTCTGTTTGGAGCATTACTTCCAAGAAACCTGGGCCATCCTGGATTTCCTGTTTCTATAGATGTGACCAAGCCACTCTGTCATTTTGCAGAATGCTGGATCATAAAGTAGTGTTCACGGAGACTTGGAGTATCAGAACTGTGCAGTACTGACTCAAAAACTAAAGAATAATTATCAACAGTTCAAGCAAAGCTTAAAATCTATTTTTAGACTTTACATGCACCTGGAACTTTATAGTTCATAGCTCCTGGATTGTGGTGACCTTTCTATAAGGAAAAAGATTTTTTCTTTAATGGAAAGCTTGTAGTTTAAATGAAAAATGACCATGAGGAATTCTTAACATTTTCTTTTCCCACCCTTTGCTGGAAAAAGAAAAGGCATCACAGTGCAGCAGCAGTTGAAATAGAAGGTAAAATATTTTTATAACAGAGTTTTTCTCTACTTGAAAGAAAATGGTTTGTAAAGAAAGCAATACAGAATTGTCCTCTTCTGTATTTAGCCAAATATCTGAATTTCTTCTAGGGGATTTTGAGAAGAAAACCACCTAAATCAATGGAGAAATTTTTTGTAGATATAGCTTGAAAAACTCTCTATTATGATTAGGGAGTACAAGAGATGACTATTGATTGTTGAACACTTAAACTGATGATTTTATCTTCAAAAAATGTTGAAGAAAATTGCCAGAAAATGAAGGACTATGAATGTCATTTTCTTCCAGCTCTATTCACCTAAAAGTAGGTGTCTATTTTGAGGCAATGGAGATAAAACCAATGCAGTCAATGGAGTCTAGAAAACAAGTCAGCCTGCCAAATGTAGATGATTACTTTGAGATGAGCTGACTATCTCCCCAAACTCCCCTGGTGCTATGGACTAGATCTCCAGTGACTGTCATGGGTGCTTAGTTTCCTACATCTAAGTGTGTTATTGAGGAACTAAAGCCCACCTGACAAGTGTACTCACTTAATGTTTGCATACAGGGACAGGTTGACACAACTTCCTCCAGTTTCCTGCCTGCATGAGTCAAGCTCTAGTGTAGAAACATAATTGTGTTTGCAGGTACAGCCCCCGGACAAGGAGCAGGAAACACTAGCCCATATACAGTGGCACAGACTTGTGTTCAGCAGCCTTTGAAAGTGGACAGAAAAGCAGGCGCCTGTCTGCATCCCATTGAAACATACTCGTAATGAGCTACTCTAGCCTTGCTAACTAGTAATTCAGCATACATACATGATTTTATTGCCAGAGACCACATTACAGATTCAGTGTGCTTACCTCACTGCTTCTCCTGAAGATATAATCTTGCAGTGTGGGTCACAGTGAGGCAGGACTTTCAGCTGCTCATTGAATCCTCTGGCTTATAAAAAAGTTCCTTTTCTCCCTGCTTTTCCTTGCTTCCGGTGTCAGCCTGCTGCTCAGTTGATGATGAAGCAGAGAAAGTAGATATCTAACTACATGTCTTGATATTTGTACCACTGTCTGATAACAGGAGCTCTGCTGATGTGGGAGCCTAGATATGGAAGAGGCCATCAGCTGAAGATCAAAGTTCAAGAGTGGAGAATTCAAGGAAAAGGAGTATTTTCACTTCACCTCTCCTCCTCCGTTTGACAACGCCAATATAAACTGAGCAGAAATGGCAAATGTCTGAAAGGTAGTTATAAAATATTCTCTGTTACTCACCTCTCATTTAAATTGCACAGTAAACATATGTGCACACGCATACACCCACACTCCTTAGACCTCTCCTGTCTTGGACTTCTGGGTACCCTGACTGATATGATTGGTCATTGTATGAGACAACACATGTTGTAGCTGTGTACATGCGCAGCATACTTGGTCATTAATACCTTGAGTGACTGACTAAACTTCCAGCTGCCTTCAGCCAGAATGTTGCAGAAAAGCATGTGACAAATTTTTGGAGGAGCTCTCCAGGTGGAAATTTCAGACAGTCCCAGAGATTCCTCCAGGCAGCTCGCGCTCTGTCTAAACCAACTGTTAGGCATAACCTATGTGTTTCAATGCATGGTTCAAGTACCAGCCTGCATGGAGAATCTGCCCATCCTAGAGACCTGCCTAGACAGCTATTTGTGCAGAGTTTACCAACCTGTACATAGGTAAGGTTCTTGTAAACAATCCCAAGAAACTGTACCTACAGGTGCAGAAATTATCATGTAGCAGTGAGTCTTTTGTACATAGGTAATCAATAGCAAACACATCATACATATGCTGAGGTGGTCATGTAAAACCATGGGTCAGCTGAATTATGAAAAATTACTAGAATGGCAGTTCAGAGTGTCTCACCAGATCCAGCTGAAGATATTGTTCCAAGGACTCTTGCAAGGGAGATTCCCATCATCATCTGGACAGTGACAGACCATCCTGTTCAGGAGGTCTGATCTCCCGTGCAAATGGCAAAAAGCCCAATAAATTAATCTTCTTTTAGCAACAACGACGACAAAAGACCATGGGTATCTACACAAAAAAATGCCTTTGCCAACACCAAGAAAAAAAGCTTTCTATACTATAAGAAGTATATAAGATATGTATAACCAAAACTAGAGATTCATCTGTGTAGACAAGGCTTTGTGGAAGGCTGACTACTGCCTTCCCTTATGAATGATTTAAATCATTCAGATGCCTTGTATTGGCTCACTGTGGAAGCCTTAATTTCCTCCTGAAATAAGTGTTATTTAGAATAAATGTTACTTAGAATTAATTTATTTTGACTGAAGTTAACAAAGTCCATTTGTAAACTTATACATCTTGAAGTGTTTAATTTTTGTTATGTCTTCTCAAGAACCTTCTGCTATAAAATAATTAGGACGAACAGAGAAAAAAATGTGACAAAACTAGTTGCATTTATAGTTAAAAGGTGCCATTTCTCATTCTGAGATTTGCCATTTATAAATTTTAAGAGTCAACAGTTATGTGGAAAAACAGTAGCTTCTGTGCCAATTTTTACTTGAATGAATTGAGATACATGCCAGCAGATAGGACACTTTATGAATGTGTCTTTTTTATATGCTACAATATGTGTCTTGGAAATTTTACAAAAATTATGCCATCTGGTTATCCATTTGCTCATTATCAGCCATACAGCAAGGGGAAAAAAAATGTAGTTTATTCAGACTCACTAGATTCAAACTAAATCAAAAGTGCAATTTGTTTGATCTAGTATAGTAAGATATGTCTGCTGGGATTGATTAAAGTAAAAATACCGAATGCCACAATCCTAGAGTATATTTCATCATCAAAGATGTTTCATTTAGTTCTTTGAATATAATATGAAGATAACAGATAAAGCCATTGTGTCATGCTAAATCCTTTAGACCAATATTTATGAAAAATGACATCAGTGAAACAAATGAAAATGCCTGTAAATTAATTTGCACACATAATAAATCCAGTACAGTGGAGTGCCTAACATGGTCTGACAGATTTAGGAATTTTTATTTTAAGTCATTACTAAAAGAGTGTTCATGATGCAAAAGATACAGAATGTTTTCAACATCTTTTATATTATTATCATAGAGCAATTACACCACCTATTATCCATGACTGAAAGAGAGTATTTGTTGGAAAAATTATAAATTAATTACCCAGCAGATATCGATTTCTATAATGCCACTGAAAATGAAGTAGCTACAGCATAACCACTGCACATCTAATCCATGTCTATCTTTGACATATCAAATTGTTCTGGTTTGTTTCAAATGTCAAATTCTTGAAATTGAAATCATTTCTTCATATGAGTAGCTTTTCAGAACTGGGAGTTTCTGAAGTATTTAGGCTTTTAAAAACCTAATGAAGTAGTTCTCAAATTTACCTTTGGCAAATATATGTTAGTTAGGGTGGTATTCCCCTCACACACATGTAGCCATCCAAAAGCTGGTGGTGTAACTCAACTAGTTAAAGTTATATTTAAAAAACAAGCAAACAAACAAACAACACCCTACCCCACCCCAGAATAAAAATTACAATGATTATTTTGGATCACTTGAAAAATTTGACCTAAAATCAATTATTTGGGGTCTCTTGATTAGAACCAAATGTATAAACTATGGTTGTGGCAATGTTATTTACTTCTTTCTACTTTTAGCACTGCAGGGAGTACATCCATCTGGAATATCAAAGGCTAAGGGTCAAATTTCTCTTCTGCTTAATTTAGAGAGAAGATAATAAATTCCTGGAAGAGCTTCTTTCATCCTGCTGCAAAATGAGTTTTCTATAGGTTGGACTCTAGTTTATAATTCAAGAGTAGTTTTGCTTTTTTTTCCTCTTTGGCTAATTTTCCTTTTCCTATTCATCAGTCAAAAATTTTGAAATATTGTGAAGTCTGTTGAAACCCCTTTTTTACAGGAAATGGGAAAAAAGAGAGTGCGCATAAGGCCCTAAAAATCAGAACTGCATCACACACTTTGTGGCAAACCGGGAAGTGTGTGAGGCTAAATAACTGCTTACCACCTAGTGCCTATTTCTTGCATCTATTTTAGTCCAGGCTTTACCTTGCAATCCTCACCATGATGTCTGTACAAGAAAGGAAATGATGACTAATTATTTTGCACTCAACAAATTAAATAATTTTCAGGATTACATGAATCACTACATGTGGGAATTGTTGTATGCCACTGCTTATGAAACTGCACTTGAGAAGGAAAACTGAAGAGAAATGTTTCAAATTTTGGACGGGAAGTACTTACTGATTTTGTCAGTGGTCTAGCACAGGGAAGTTCAGAAACAGATGCTTTTTGATTTTATTAATTTCCCATTTTCTATGCAAAAGCATAAGATTTTATTTTTAGACCATGCCATGAATGTTACCCATTAGCCATATTCACCATTACTTTAAAATATGAAAACACTGAAAAATAATTTTAGGGAGGTGCCCTTAAAAAAATATGAGAAATATGTTAATTATGCCTGTCATTGGTTACATTTGAAATTAGTGAAACCCTGACCTGCTACAAATCTCGTCTCACAGTTTATAAAGATTCCAGTTTGTTTCCTGCCAATACCTGCTTAACAGTAAGCTAACCCAGATGGCGTGTTTGTACCAACCATACTTACAATTTGATTTATGTGAAGTTTTTGTCAAATCCTGTTCTCCGATTAGTCTTTGCTCTTCATGGTTTTCTGCTACTTCAGTAAGACAATATTATCTTTGAATTCATTAGTCGTAAGAGATCAAGCCTTTCTCTCCCCACCTCCCTTCTCCAAATGAAAATAAATTCAAGTGATACTGATTTGTCTCTGTGTCAGTGGCAGAGGAAGGGAATGAAAAATCATCTTGCTGCCACTTGAATTTATTTAAGACATAGAAGAAATATCCTTATGTACTATTAGCAACATATCTCCATAAGAATAATTCAGCTGAACAGTTTCTCATGGAGAAGTATGGTTTTACATTTTACAGAGGAGATAATAAAATGATACCTCTTTTGTTTTTCACAGTGTCTCTCAAAAATTGTAAAATTTTAATCTAAAATGAACCAACCAGCTCCAAACAAACAAGCAAACAAAATTGCCCACAAGAGCAGAAACTGTTTAAGGTTATTGTAAAATATGTATTTTGATTTTGCTATTATTATTTAACTTGCCATTCATATGAGCAGAGCATTGATCCTGTTTTTGTGAGGTTGACCTGCCATGATAACTGTCAGACACTGCCTCACATTTGCTGTTCAAGTACTGCCTGCTGTATGTTAGGCTAGTTCTGTTGTCTGTCATGAAATGATTTGTATTTTGGTTTTCATTATGTAGCTTAGATGCTTTCTGAGACACAGCCTAGAAAAGGACAAAACAAACAAACTGCTGCTTTATAGATCAGTGTGTTGTGTTGTAACTACTTACTAATGCTGTACAAGGGTAGGTACATCATGTTCCAAAGGGAAATGGAGCTGAAGGCTATCATCTGAAAGACAAAGCAGTGCCAGATGTTGAAGATAGCTGATAAAGGCATCCTGGTTAATGCAGAACTGACCTTGAAAACTCTTCAGTTACGTGTACTATCGTATGTTGGTATTAAATAACTGGAAGATGTCATCCAGAAGCCAACTGTCCCTCCATAAATTGGGCAGAAGCAGTCCTATACATATAGATGCTGGCAGTGCTGTTGAAGGCCCTACTTACTTCTGGCACCTGGTACTTCTTACTCTGCCAACAGCAGCAACCACTATAAAGCTTGCTCCCGTACCTTGTGCTGAACTGCCCTCTTAAATGGGCTCTCCCCCTTCCTCCCAACTTGAGATGGCTGTACAGCTCCAAGTTAAATGATCCTCCTTGAGATACCACAGAAGAATCACCTGTGAGTGGGGCTGCTCATTTTTCTGCTTACCTCTGGCAGCTCGGCAGGGAGGCTTTTCTAGGCTCTTCTTGCACCAGAGGGGTCTCACTGACTTCAGTATCAATACAGAGGCTCTTTTTTGCCTCCAATTCATCTACGAGAAGGAAAGGATTCAGCCCACTGAGAAATGCCATGTGTAAGTTACCCCACTGTAGCTTCCTATGATTGTAGAAAAAATACAATTTCACAGAATACTCTGCAGCCTTAATTATAAAACTTTCATTCCCATCAAAGGATATTCACTAATAAGAGTCACTAAGTTTATTTAAAATTTATCTCAAGATACTTTTATGTAACTTTTTAGCAAGACAAGATCTATAAATGTGATAAACATCTAAAAATGTTACAGCTTTGAATACCGGTTCTGTTTTCCTATGTACATGTCAAGTCCCTTTGACCAAATGGTTCTGTGCCACCACCATGAGAGTTAGGATCTGAGGATGTGGTGGTAAAGCACACATAAGTAAATAACAGAGGTGAAACTGTTCTGTTCTAAACTCTGGGACATTTTAAAATTCTAATCAGAAACAACAGGGTGCGCATCTGGCTATGCAATTCCTGTTCTAGATTCCCAAATTGAATCATATTAGGTGCACTGTATAACAGCAGATATCATCATCCCTTAATGACAGAAACTGCCTACCATTTACCTAGGTAGATTTTTGGGATGAAGATTTTGTACATCACTAACTGTAATGTACTTGAAGTCAAATAAAAGACAATCAGAAATGAAAAGGAAATAATTTTACAAACAGCTCTTCAAGAAACACTTTTCTCCCCTTCTTTCAGCACTCATGCAGTTCCAAATATTCCTCTGTATTGCCTTATGCTCTCCATAGCAAAATAATATAAACTGCATTGGGTTATTTTTAAAATCTACATTTAAAATTTCATTTGCACAGTTCTGTCATTGCTCCTCACACAGTCATGTTTATCAAGAAATCAGTCTGTACAAAGTTGAATCCTGAAATCACAGGAGATATTACACCTGACTTCTGTGGGATCATAAACTTGATAGAACAAAGCCTCACTGGAACTCCATAGACTAAGCTAACATCCATACCTAAGTTGGAATGGGAAGAAAGCTGGCTGCTAATGGATGAAAAAAATGTGGGGAAACCAGCCAAGCGGGCCTTTCTCTCAATCCCAGGCCAGTGTTCTCAGGACTACTGTGTGCTCAGATCTTAATGGCACACTTCCTTGTTCTGGGAGCCATTAAAAACTCACTTTATATAGCAGAGGATGAACCAGGTGCAAATGTTCTATTAGTATAACTAGGCACAGCACTGTGGACTGTGTCATATTTGGACCAGAATTCCCAGTAAGTTCTATTGCTAAATAGCTATATAATAGCTAAATGGTTTCCATATGCGTAATATGTGAGTTTCTTGAAGATCATTGTCCAGGAAAGATGATAACTTGTCCAAAGGTTAAACAAAACAAGCAAAAAAATGCCACAAAAGTCAGGTTTTTAAATGAACAAGCAAATGAAAACAATTTTTAAAACACATCACAGCAAAAGACTGGGACTGATAAAATTTGGACATTATGTCTGTGTAAGAGCATAAATTCTAACCAGATGTTACGCAGCATAAAGTAAGAAAATTGTCAGTGATAGTGAAAAGCAGACTTCCATGCATATGTAATAGGAAGCTGCCTTTCATTAAGAGTTACAATAAACAGGCATGGCAATGATCCACATGATAGTCATCATATAAATGTTTGTCTCATAACACTCCTCATTAACAAAGCCTCTTCATCCACATTTAAAAAGTGTAAGAAAACTTACCAGTACTGAGTATACCACCATTCTGCTATTTCAGTATCAGAGTTGATAAAACAGTCTAATATAGAAAAGAAAAAAGAGAGCTGCCAAAGGAATATTTCTGCCTTTTACCAGATGGTGCACACCTTGCATGTTTAGTGAACTGAATTTAAATAAAGACTTAGAAAATAATATCTTTCTAACTACCTGTAGGCTGCAGAATTCTTAAACATATTTGATTTAATATTAACATAGTATGTTTTACCAGATGATTTATTTGATGTAGTAAGTAATTTATTTGATCCAGTATCTCCCACATAATACATGACATACCTGCTGTGACAGACAATATATCTAATTTAGTAAGGCAAAAGTTTAATTCTACAGCTTCTTTGCTCTTCTGAATCTCTTGAATAAAGATGTATTTTATTAGATTACTGCATATTAATTTCAGTTAGACTATTTCAAGTCCAAGTATTATGTGCATTAAGAAAAAGTAAACCTAGCTCAAGAGTGAAGAGAAAAAAATGGAACATAACAGCTTTGCAAATGTGCTTGCATACAAACCACTTGACTTCAATATGCTACTCTTGATAAGTGATATTTGTAATTAGGAATATTTCAACAGCTGCTAGTATTCATGAAAATATCGGTAATTTTTAAAGTGTCATGAATTCATATTAGCATTCTGTTATTACTCGTTAGTTAAAAATAATGTCATATAGCTGAGGAACAAAAACATTATCATGTATCCATTCACATGCACTGAATTGTCAAACATACTTGCAATTTACCTGTAATCTGAAAACTAGCATCCAAACTGTTTGATGCATAATTAAGACATAAGTGATACATTTGTAGACATCAGGAATGATGTCAAAAGACAGACATAGTATGTTCTGGCTGATAATGCTGTTCAGTGAGATTTTGTCAATATATGCTAGTTCTTTGGTGCATCACTTTAAGTGATAACACATTGAAAGCAAAGTTGAATGGAATAACAAATTTTGAAAGAAGTCCTAATCTTTAAATTATATTCTTTCTGAATCTTAAACAGAATGAAACATTTTGCAGAACAGAATTTTTGAAAAATTTGAGATAGAAATGTGCTTGTCAAACAACATGGATTTAGAGCATCAAAAGCATTCAAGGCAATGGAAAAGGCAGTCTGAAGAAACTCTTGTGGAATTGGAAATTTCAGGTTAGATAAATCACATTTTTCTTTAATGGGGTAGCAAAAATAAAGCCTTCACTGACTTTTTTTTTTTAATGAGCTCTACTTCAGACTTTGTGTATTGCCCTGAAATATGCTAATAATTCCTGCATGTTTAATTGAGAAAACTGCATCTCGGATTTTTCCCAATCACAATTTCTCCCTCAGTAACAACAGTACAGTAGTTCAAACATGTAGCATCAAATCCTCTCGATGCATAACTCTAAAAAGCATTGCCCTATAAATTTGAATTAAGTGGAATGCAGGCTGTCAGATCAATAAACTCATTCCACATCCACAATTGGATACATGGCATTTACTGTATTTTACTTGTGGAACCAGCACATTCAAACTCTCCAGTGTCTGTGAATTTATTCCTTCAACTTGATACCATTAAAAGAGAGGCACGTGGAAAGCCTAAGCTTCAGTCTCCATTGATCAGGGCTTACAGCTGAACCACACCAAGAAGAGTGGGTTTATTGAGAAGCAGTTGTTATGCCATCATAGTTATACCTAGAGCTGTTACACCTAGTTATTACACCTGGAGTCAGCATTGAATGATATACACGGAGAAGCAAAAGACTCAAATCCCCCACATACATTCTCTCTCAAATGAAATCAGAATGAGATTTTATTCACAAATAGATAGGTTTAATTTATAAGTCCGAGAAATTTTATTATCTTTATAATAAGTAAAACTGTTAGTTGTCTATTCAGAAGTCAGGATCTCTCCTGCTGAAGCTGTGCCAAATTAAAAATGAACAGATAGATAGATAGATAGATAGAATCTAGTGCCAAAAGGGTCTCTGAATCTCTGTCATGCTGGCTAGGAAACTTTCCTAGGAGTGGTCAGTCACTTGGGTGTCAGTCACTCTCCTCACTCCAGTTTGTATATTGCACATATTCTGTAATTACGAGACCAAATCTCCTCAGGGGAGAGATGGAACTGAATCAGATTTTCCCAATAGCTGAGTGAGTGATTAAATCACTGCATAGAAGAAGGTAAGTGAAATCACAAATGCATCATTGTCATCTTTCTGCACTTGTTTGCAGGAATATTTAAACAGCCACACTTTAGGCATGAGGTAATACTTTGGCTACTCAATACAAGAATAATTCTGGAAGGTAACAGGAGTCTAAGTGACCATAGAAGCCTGGGAAACTTTGGTGATAAAAATGAAATAAAATATAAATCTTTCTCAATGGCTGTTGGGCAAGGCCTTTTAATCCTAATTTTGGACACAAGCAACTGAATTCTTCTAAAAACCCTCTTTAGGCTTCTCTATTCTTTTGCTGGGCTTTGCCATTAGATCTTGTAAAAGAAAGTGGTGCAATCAGGCAACAGCATCTTCTGGTTCATTTAAATATAACTGTAGGAGTGATTCTTTAAAATCACTTAAAAGGCTAGAAAGCCTCATGTATAAAGTCTTTTCAAAAATGGTGCTTTCTACAGGTCAGTGGGTTAGCCCATCAACTTGCAGTTTCCATTTCATTTAATAATATATATTCTTCATGCATCCTTCAATCACAGTCAAATACACCCAGGCACAGAATCCAGCCAATACTGAAAAAACACAGCAGCAGCTCTATCACATCCTACTGAACAGGCATATATGACTACTTGCCTTCTTTTCAATGATTATTTATTCACTAAAAATTCATAAAAAACACCTCCAAACATACTTTTCATTCAACTACAGGACTTGTGTAGTAAAGTCTGCATTTATCATGAAAAGTGGCTTCAATAGTCTCTCAAGACTCTTCATGTCAGGAGGTCTGTTGTAACAAAGCTACCCTTCCTTTGCTAGGGAGACTGATCAACTATTAATGGTTCCTGAATTCAGGAAATCTTTTTATAAGATTTATGGGAGTTCAAGAGAAATTGATATCTTTATTCTGCCTCTTTGATGCAGACTGATGATGAAACTAGATCTGTGAGGAATCTAGAGAGAGTGAGCAACGGTTTTATACAACTTTAGAAAAAGCTACTTTTTGGATTCCTAGACTCTGTATTTTTTTTTCTCAACTTCAACAAAACCAAAGAACAATTAAACTATATCCTCCCATTGTGCTGACAGTATTAACCTCACTCACAACTATACAAATGCACCTGACATATTCATTAACTACTAAAACTTGACCCAAGTTAATAACTAATAATCAGAGATTGTATTCAAGGCTAAGTTGCTAGCGTTCCTGGTTAAGTTAGGAGGAAAGCTGAAATGCTCTAGCGCTCATACAAGATCTCCAGATGATACTCTTAAACCATCAGGTTTTTAATAATAATTTTCAAGATTTGAGAAGACTAATGGATGCTTTAGGAGTTTGAGCAATGCCGGGCTGAGAATTTATGTTACTGAACTTCCCATTGAATAAGTGAATGATATTTATATTTGCTTCTATTACTTACAATAAAAGAATTAAAATCCCTTAATTATTTGGGACAGTAAGAAAACAAATACACACATCTTCTCCCTGGGCTTTGTTCCAAAAAACTGACAATCTATTTTTCCTCCTTTCAACTAAAAAAGGACTTTCTGCGTTAAAAAAATCTCATCACTAACTATTTGCAAATTGGATGTTCCTATGGACTAGTATCAATGAAATAATCCATTTTACTGTGTAATTGTATTTGCTAAGTTATACTTCACACAGATTTTTCTGTCCCTCAAGCAGCAACTTACACTGTAGAGTTGTTTTGCTGAAATCAATGACTGTGTTTGTAGCAGAAAATAATACTTAGCACCAGTAAAGCCTGCAAAAGCTAGCACATAATGACTAATATATTTATTTCTATGTCAATGCCTGTCTAGAATTCATACATTAAAAATTAACCTTTTTAATAATAGATATTCCAATTTGAAAATGAGTGTGCTCTGCATGCTTACTGCTCCTGAAAAAAAGACACTCATTTCTTTATCTTTGTATTTTAAGTGCTGCAGCCTTCTGATGTGGTCTAAGAATTATTTTTTCTCTACTGAGAGACAGAGACCGCAGCCTCTAGCTATATAAACTTTTACATTAGTGATGTTAATATTCTGCTACCAATGCAACTAAGAGAGGATATGCTTTCATTGACATTTCCCTTTGAAGTGAAATCCTAAAGCTTTAATTTTTATTAATGCAAATCCCTGCGAAAAAATACCTTATCCCTGGTCACATATGAGGCAATATAAGATCTAAAAGCATCTTTGCTTTCAGACTTCAGTATAAAATGGCTGCTTCCTGCAGTCATACAACCTTAGGTTCTGATAATATCAGCTTTTATAACACAGAGTATGCAGGGACAAATTGCTACTTGAAAAGGAGCCTCCAAATAAAATCCTAAACTTCTGGAAGATGGTGAAAGAATGATGGAGTGCTTTACAGAATCTGAACCTGCAAAGCACTTAAAAGACAGGAAAACCTCACCAAAAAAATTGTATGATGGCTATGATACTGCAAAGCTCACATAAGAAAATAAGGAAATGGCAGTTTCTTAATGAATGCTTTCCTTACAAATTCACAATTACATGTCAGAAAATTGTGATGTCTCCTGTCTATTCTGTACTGCTATAAAATAAATGAAGGCTTTATGATTTTCATATGGCTACAGGTCAAAGACCAACAGCTAAATCCTCATTATCTAAAGAAGTAGTACAGTTGTCAAAAGTAGCATTTTGGAGAATGGGGTACAGAACACACTTAGCATCAGACTCTGGCTGCAATTCTATTTGAGCTGGTTGTGTTATAATAGAAGTATATAATTGTTCAGTGCATCTTATCGCACTTTGCAAAGGCCACCGTCCTGCTACCTAATGACGTGCATAGGTATAGGAATTGATGCTGTTACACTGTTTCTCCACATATGTCAGTCTAACCTTAATGCTTTCTTCTTCTATGGGACTTTATAAATATTTAAAAATATGAAATATCATATACATACAAAATAGTAATGGCAGATTGAATTTGGGCCTCTACAAGTTTTCTTCCAGCTTTATTATATTGGCTGAATTCTGCAATGACTTCTCAGCTGATGTAGACCAGATCAATTCACAAAAGTCCAGTCACCCTAAAAAGTGATCGCACAGGGCTGGTGGCAACTCATCAGCTTGGCATATGGGCAGACCAAACTCTTTCCTGATTATAAAGAACAAAATAGATACACCAGTATTTACCCTACCAAATGAGGAGTTTTTCGTCTAGCATCACTGGTATCGTGTACTAGAAGCAGCAAATACTTGTTTGTGCACATTATGCCTGTGAGCCACTAAAAGCTTATACAAGGAATCAGCTACATGCAGGCCCTCCGAGAGAGCTGAGTTTGTCTGACAGAATAACTGCATTCATGTTATTGTATAACATGTTATTCTATAACATGTTTAATGTTCAGCTGAACTACACAGTTATTCCACATGAAGAAAGCAACGTGGTTTTTATTCTCTCACATGTGTTTAGAAGGATGTTTTCCAGTAGCTTATAGCTTTCCCAAAGATGTTGCAGCATTTAATACCTGTGTGGTGTACTTGTATATGATACTTCACAAATGAGAACCTGACTCTTACAGTCTCTGACAGAAGCAAGCTATTTTGAGGTACTTGCTCATGATCTAGTGGGTGGAAACACACCGTTCAGTATTTCTTTTGTAGGACATACAATGCACGCTAAAATTACCTCTGAAGAAACTGTAATAAATTCAGAATTTTGCCAGTAACAAAAACCCTCATGTGACACAATACATAATATTTCATGTTATTGTTGTCTTTTTTTTCCTTTTTTTTACATATGAATGAAACATGACTTTTGAACAGTATGGGCTTGATTTGTGATTTTAGTAAATGTTGAATAAGGAAGAATGGATCAAACCCTGAAGTTTTCTTCAAGGAAAAAAAAAAAAAAAAAGAATAAGAATTTAACTTACCTTACTGGCAGACACAGACATGAAATTTAACAAAGGAAACAGAGACGTAGCAAAGGGTGGTCAGTAAGCATTTCCTGGATAAGAGAGACATTCTATGTAAGAAAAAGAAAACACCACCAGCCACAAGTGTCCATCCATTTCTGTAAGTGAAGAAATTCGGACACTTGTGATTGCCACTCGCTTGGATATTTCTGCCTCTGCATATTGTCCCAGACCTTTATGAGACTACCTTTCTGCAGTGCCAGCTACAGAAATATTCCATAATGGTCCTATATACAAATCAGTCTGCCTCCAGTAAAAACAGAAAGGGTGATTAACAACAATACTACCCCGCATTTCTTCATAAATAAAAAAAAAAAAACCAAACCACACACACACTTAAATATTAAGAGGTATAGTCAAACTCGTTCAAATCACAAATTGAGTGTCACACCAGACTTATACGAAACACAGTGAACAAGAAAGACTTTCCGTTCTTGTTTTAACAGCTATTTTATGCCGTAGCACTTATCTTGCCACTTCAGTTCCTGTCTTGCTAACATGCTGCCTAGCTCTAAGTGCACAGATGTATAGCTATGCCTTAAAGACCTGTATCATCGCAAACATTTTCAAATACGGTTTCAAAAAAGGCATTTGACCTTAACACATTTTGCTGATCTCATCCATAGTGCAGAGGCTGAAGCTGAAGACTAGCTAACCTTCTAGTAACACATGCTGTTCTGACTGCTGGCAATTTGTTACAGCACTGGCTGGATGAACAGTAAATTTCAGAAGAAAGTCCTATTGAAGAGCTGGGTATATTTAGCACGCTACTGGGAGCTCTGTCCAAATGATACATTGAATCATTGGAAGAAGCATTACAGAAGCTGATTTAGTGGTAAATACAACTTAACAGAGCAAATATTCCCTAGCAAGTTAGAGAATTACTTTCTACATTTTTTTTTTAATCTAAGATGCCTTTGCAACCCCTGCCTGTAGTCGAGCCCTAAGCATCTTTGCATGACATACATGTTATGTATATCAAAAGCTTTAGCCAGCAAAATACTTGTTGAAATGGCTGCAGTATCTGCAGTGGATCACAATCTACTCCCTGATAGAGTGCGTGCCACTCACATATATGCAGAAAAGCTTTAAAGGAGCAGGAACTTTGTTAAAGTCAACACAATTAAAACATACATTGTGCTGACGTCTGAACTGTGAAATTTGGAAAAATACTAACTGTTTTTTATTACTAATTAATATATTTTCCATTTTATTAATTTAAATGAAAATAACTTCTGTGAGAAGAGCCACCACCAGAGAAATGCATTAGTTTTCATTTAAATTCCATGCTGAGAATAGAGGTCTGTAAAGGAATTAGGACAGACTTTCAAAGATATTTAGTTAACTACTGGTGCAAGTTAGATATTAAGTAGGATATTCAATATACCTAACCAATATAGAAACTTTCAGAAATCCTTTTGCATGCCAGTCTGCTTCACTGAGCAATGTAAATATCTTTTAAAATATTACTGATGAGGTTATAAGTGTTGCAAAAGCTGTGTATTTTCTACACAAAAAGGAATTTCACCATTCAGAGTTTATAATATTATTATTACTTCTGTAATCTTAGAAATGTGGAGGGGGGGGGGGGCAAATGGAATTTCTCTTTATATATGAGGAAGACATGACTGAATATCCATGCCCAGGACCCAATTTTAAAAAAGCAAAATTACACCTTTAACAACTTGCTGTTATTGAATAGAAAAATTGTTTCTTACCCCACTATAGAAAATTGTGTTATACTTTAAGTTGTGTTCCTATGGGGTTTTTTAAGTATTTCCAGCTTTAGTGCCATAATTAAAAAAAAAAAAAAATCAAATTAATACATACATAAATTATCTATCAAATTTATATTAATTGCTCTCAGCAGACAAAGATCGTTTTGACCACATCTCTGCCTTGCTGAAAACTTGTGGAGAAACCTATGAGATTTACAGGAAAGACAGAAAAATAAAAGTGTTACCAATCCTTTTTATAGCATGAGTTACTTTGCAGCCACAAGGAAGAGCAAACATATGTTTTCACTTGTGTTCAAATATGCAAAAAGTTGTCTGCATAGTTTAGGAAAATTTTTTGCTCCTTTATGATTCAGTGCTTGATGGTATCATGGAATTCTAAGAAGAAATTTTAAGAATAAAATGATAGTGAATTGGTAAGGCTACATTACTTCTGTGATATATATTAGATTACCCCCTCATATTTTGTCTGTTCCTTAAGAATAGGGAAGAAAATGTTTGGGGAGTTTTTGTTTCATTTTAAAAGAATTAGCTTATTTTCCTTTCCAAAACGTTATCTCCTGAGACATTGTTTGTGAACAGAAAATCAGTTCAAATTACGTATTTCACCTTCCCTCTACATTAAAATTCTTACTAAATATTTTGACTGTTTAAACTCAGCTTCCTGAAAACCTGCATGAATTTGAATAATTATAAATTCATTTACTTTTTTTTGTTCAGAGAAGATTTTCCTAGTGAAAAAAACACCATAACCAATCAACTGCCGTCATGACGGATTGAGTTTATAGTGTTAAGTACTATCTTTCCATCTGTCTCAGTATGTATGTATTTGTATTCCATTTGAATACATGTACCAAGCATTTTCTGCTAGTTTTCTAAACTCACTTTTTAGTATAGAAAGTACTCCTTCAGCTAGGAAATCCACAGTTTTAAAGGCAAGTTTAAATTCAAAATTAAAGTTTATATAGAGACATTACTGAAAATTGCCAGGGTAACTTTGTCCTTTAATAATCATTAGTGTATATAAAAAAAAAGAACTGAAGAAGTTTGCAGAGAAATAAGGTTTATTGTTAAGATTATTTCCAAAATGTTTGACAGAAACTAAAAAAAACAAACAACCAAACAATTGCAGCTGACTTAAGTAAAACTTTTTGAACAAATTAATAATTTCCTAGAGCTTTCAATAAAAGGAAAGAACTAGAGTACTTTGACATCTAATCACTACTTTCCTAAATAATCCTTGAATCAGGAAGAGGAATCCAGATTCCCCTCCCCTCAGGCAAGTGTTCAACAAACCAGGCTGCTCTGATGTTATCCCTCTCATTCAGGAATATCTGTTTTATGTTAAATTAAGCTGCTTAGGATATGCTTTGATTAAACTAAATTTGCATTCTTCACTGAAGATTTTTGCTATAAAGTGCCATCCATCTCACTCAAAGTAGTTGTTAGCACATTAGGGAATTATAGTCAGTTGATGGCATCAGCTCCCTCTTCCTCTTCATCTTACCTGGTCCAAAAGCCACATCATCAAAGGCAAAGGCATGTTTTCTTGCCTTACTGAGGAATTTTTTTTGTGAGTTGATTTGCATCTGATATTATTTTCCTGTTTGTTCCATGTTCACATTAACTCTCCAGACCTTACATTTTGTGGTGCTACATAATCACAGAACACTTTCCATGTTGCTCTTTAAAAATTTGATTTATGTCTGTTTATGAAGTGTGATATGAAGTTTTATTTTGTTCTAGTTTGGTCTCAGTCTCTAACTTTTTTAATATCATGGAAGACTAATGGCAGTTGTAACAAATATATGTTTGAACTTTTGTAAAATGTCAGTTGCTTAGTCAACTGAATGTTTTGGTTTTTTATTGATTTGCCATCAATAAAGCAATGCCAGAACCTGGACCAAAGGCTTCATAACTCATCACACCTCATAGAACTCAATGTTGTATAAAATGCTGTAAAGAACATTCCCATCATATGTTGTCTTCTATGGCAATGCTAAAAACATTCCTTTAAAATGAAAGTTTTCTGAGGTTAAAAAAATGCAGTGTTGTCAATGTGACTAGAAATGAAAAAAATTTTAACATTTTAGCCATGACTAAATATTACATAGAAGTAAGCATTACATCCAAGAAGATACTTCTCCTTTCTTAGATCAGTCAACAGAGTTTTGTTTGCATTATATTCTAATATGCAGGGGTACACAAATGAAGACTGGTGTTAAGGTTTAGTCACACCTCTTAGTACATAACCAAGGCTGGGTATTACTGAAAGCAGTGAAAGGCTAAACAAGACAAGAATATTTTGGATAGCAAATCTTCGATTACAGTTTTAATTCCTGGTCAGGGGAGAACTTAGATGTGCATATCTTTAAACAGGCCAGGGAGATCACTAGCTTCTATAATTTTGTCATAGTTTCATTGACATTAATGGAGCTTACAGACATTAAATATCAATTCCAAACCTCCCTTCATGTTTGGTCACATTGATTTCAGAGGTGTGCTCAAATCTTTGCATAGCTAGAAACTTGCACTTTGTCGGTAGTATGTTAAAGATAAATACTCTTTAATTGGTCTAGATCAATCATACAGAAGCTCTATAGATTTTTCTGTGTTTTGTAATTGTACTTAATGCTTTGAGATGACCTTAAAACTGATAGAATCCTCCTGTAATCACCTCCTTACCACTGGCATTCAAACATACACAAAACACTTCACAAAGCTTACAACGTTCTGTTGATTTCCTTTCAGAGGTGCAATGGGAACAGCGAAATATGTTTGTGATTTACATTGTACTTAAACTCTCTCCTCACCACTAAATGCAAATCCACTTTATAGCACGTATTCCGGTTGGATATTTAAGGGATTTTGAAAAATTCAGTCCCTTGGGGATAAAAGTTACAGCCAGAACTAGATCTGGGTGAAAATGTTTAATAAATGCAAGCAAACCCACCATGTATAGTGTTTTCAGACAATTACCAATTTTATAAATCTGTTTACATCCAATGATTTGTTCATTTTGATACCTCAGTCAAACATAAATGAACCTCAAAACTAAAATGGCCTAATTCAGTATACTAGAATTAATCTATTTTTAGTCAGTAAGTCACTGTATTGATGTATCTTTTAATTAAAATGCAGCAACTAAACTATTTCATATCTCATCAAACTATTTCAACTTTAAAAGGCAATGTAAATGTTTGATGCATTTTATTTGCCTACAACCTGAAAAAAATTTTAAATAATCTCTTCCCTAAGATATGTTAAATTTTAGCAAAATAGAAAGCCTATTTGAAGAGCTGTTTCATGAAATCCAGTGAAAATAATAATGCCAATGTATGGGGAAAAGATAATTTAAAACTGTTGTGCAGATATTTGAAATAAAAATGACCAGGCACTCCTGCCCATAGTTTCACAACTGGTGCCTTATTTTCATATGTTAATTTCTCATTTTATGATACCCACGTACAGTATCTGACTTCACTACCACAGCCCAGAATATACACAGAAATGATTATTGGAAGAGTTTCATCCTTTAAAACCAAAGAAAAATATCATGACCACAAACTTTTTTGGTGGGACAATCTGAGAATTCTTCACTGACTGATTCTACATGATAGTAATTTCCATATAAAAGCAAGGAGATTGCTATTATCTAAATTACCATTTTGTGTATATTCACTTGCTTCTACAGCCTTGAAAGTATGACGATGTACTCAATTTTAACACCTTTTAAAAATTAAATTCATCAGCTGTGATAAGAGCATGACTGGAGATTTGTCACAGACCACTGAAGCATTTAACCGATATTCACTAACCTTTCTGCTCCATCTGAACCTGAGCAGACTTCTCACAGTGCAATCAATGAAATGAGCCTTCCCATTCCTAATGACTGCTGCAGAGATACAAAGTTCTGAGTTCTGGAAAATTACAAACACTAAAATGTGCCAAGTTTTACCAGATACCTTTGAAGACACTTGTAGTATGCCATCATCTGAGATTTCACATTTCTAGCTGGCAAATTGTCTGCTGCAAAGAAATATGGAAGAAACAGTGCTAAGTAATTCAATGATAATTAAACTCATGCACCAAATAGATTGATGATGAACTTCAGCATTTTAATTTTTCTGGTTTAAAAAAAAAAAAAAAAGGGGGAATCTAAGAGGATTGTAGAAAGAATGTTGACAGCTTTTGGGTAGGAATTAATTAGAACATTTTATTGATAGCATGCTCAAGATATTTATAACAAAGATCTCATTAACTTTTTGATTCTATAAATTTTAAAAGTCATTTATATGGCTTCAGTTATGTTTACTTCTCTTCAATTATGTGAGATTTTTCCATGCGCATCGTTAGTCAGGCCTCCTTGAAGTCAATGACAAAATTTTGCAGAGTTCAAAGGGAAGAGAACTTGGTCCTTCTATGATGTATGTGTTTTCATATCATTTGATAAAGTATTAGATGTGAAACTGTAAATACTATAGGATGAAGATACTATTTACACACTCCATCAACAACAGGTTTCACAATCAATAGGATCATCTAACACTGAGACTGATATTTTGTACTGAGTCTTCCATACCGGCCTGGGTGATAGGTATGTTATAGTAAGATATGCAGTAACAGCAGTAGAAAAGAGTTTACATAAACTTTATTTCTTGAAAAGCAAAGAGGATAATTTAGTTCAGAAAAACTGAGTTACATATTTCTAGTAGGTTTTGGGGTGGGTTTTTTTGCTATTTCCTCAAACGCTAGACCTTTTAAAATTCAGCTTGTTTAGGTTTACATCCTTAATAAATATGCTATTAACATTACAAGGTACACTAATACTCACAAACATTAAAGCATCAAGAAAAACAGTAAAGCATAAAGAAAAACCATACTGAATATCTGATGTTAAATCATTAAAAAACTGTAATTTTTTCAAGAGTACCTAAATTATTTTCTAATTTTAATTCAAAGTCAGTATGACTTTGTTTCTCAATAATTAATCACTTTTAAAAATGGAGTTCACATCAGTGAAGAATAATTGAATAAGTTCTAGAAATGAATCACAAGATCTTAACATGCAAGAGAATCAGCGGATCACTTAGCCCAGTTGTTTCCACACAGCTTGGTATCCAGATTACTGCGGTAAATTCTTTGTGCATGTGTATTTTAGGTTTTTAAAGGGTTAGACTATTTTCCACTGACTACCACATATCTTGGTTTCTGACCAGTGTTGTCTGACAGAGTGGTCTCACAGGATCCATGACCTAGTTCATAGCTTAAAAGAACCCCAACAGACACAGGCAACTCATGAAAACTGGGACGGTTCTTACCTACAGCATCGCACAAAATGTCTGAATCGCAGGACTTATGGTGCATGTACAGAGAACAGTGATTTATAAGCTGTGAGACCTAACTCATCATCCATGAGCATAAGTTGTGCTCAGGGCCTCCAGCATAAGGCAGCTTGTGGCATTTATTTGCATTTCTCAGCTCTGCCCCACTTTTGTTTGCAGAAGCAGCAGCAACAGCTGAGCTCTGTGACCTAAACTAAAGAAAAACTAATACCTCTGGAACTGGGCACAGGTAAGCCAACATTTCCAAAAGGAAAATATTTCATCCAGTTCCTCACCTTCCTTTCACACATTTAACATACTTTTAAGTACCAGAAAGACAAATATTGAAACAATCATATTATGAATGTTGGGTTTTTTTCTGGTACTTATTGCATGAGTCACTAAGTTCATAAATACCACCCTGATGTGTTCTGGTATGCTGTTGCAGTATCTTCAGTGATGTGACTACTTGTCCACTTTTGCAAAGTTGCATCTAGACAGTTGCTAAATAGTGTTCACTCTTGTCCCCTTTACCTGAAAATCAAAACAAAAGAAACAGAATTTTTATAATATTTTTTAAAGAAATTATTTGGGGAGGGGAAGAAAAGGACACAATGAGAACTTGTATGTCTAAAAAGTGAGCCACTGGTCATGTGTTTGTGCAAGTGTACCAGCTTTGAGAAGGTATGTACATTTTTAACATCCCTTTGTGGATTCAAGGGATGGGTAGGAAGGGGAGGATGTAGGCTTTATGTTTTCCAAGTGGGAGCAGCTCTGGCAGTGGATGTGGCATTGTATGAGCCTCCCCCCACAACCAAGCCCAGCGCAAGCTGAAACATCGCAGTGCAGAGCTGACAGCAAGTCCAGCATGCATTTACCCCGCACGCCACCCACTCGCCCAATAAATTAAATTCTGTGTTAATATAGTGTGCATCATCTACTTCATCAGCTGAAAGCTGACAGGACAGCTTATTTTGCTTTCTGTGCATTTTCTGTTATATGCCACCTTGTTGAACACGTATGGGTTTGCAGATGAACATTGCCTTGGCCTTTTCATTCTTTTTACTATCCCTCTTTTATTCCTGGTTTTCATTTTGCTTTAGATTTCCTAAAAGAGTTTATAGTTCAAAAACTAGAAGAACAGCAATCTCAGTCTAGCTCAGCCCCCACCACAGAAGAGAGTACCCTACAATATAACTTCCAATCTGTCCTCTAATTTCAAACTTAAGGCACAAGTTTCACTACCTCTTTTAGAGCACTATGCTTTCTTTATAGATTCGCTTTGAATGTTTAGCCTAATTTTACTTCTGTTCTATCACTTGGCTATTCACTTATATCACTTCTGTTCTAGCACTTAATTATGCTCTTTTTTGTGGTTCTTGAAACAAATCCATGCTTTCATTTGACATTTACACCCTCCTAATACATAAACAGTTATGATATTTCAGTCTAAATCACCATTTTTCAAAGCTTTGAATGTATTTTGTCTTAGCATTTCTTCATTTTTCTGCCCTTACAGCACCTTAATTGCCTGTCCTTACAGCACCTTAATAGTTTTTTGGTGTTAATTTCCCTGTAATTTGCATGAACAGTATTGAATTGCACATGTTACTGTGCATACACTTTGCTGGTCACTCAGCTTCACGCCATTAATTTTAGGATAATAAGTAGAATTCTGAAGAATAAAGGGAACTTTAAAAGGCAAAGCAAGTTTTTACATGAACTGCTGTAAATATTTTCTCTATTCATCTTATCAGGCTTCTCACTTTTTCCTACTAAGCAACAGTCCAGCATGTTTGTACTCTGAAATACCAAGCAACAAAGCCTGCTTGTACCTTGGGGACAGTGGGCTTCATCCCCACAGTTTACTTTTTGAAAAATCTTTCTTTTTGTTCCATCTTACTAATGACACACAATGACCTACATTAGCAATACATTAGCTGTGCAGTGCAACAGCGTTAAACTTGTAGAAAATTTTTACAGGTAGCAAGATTCCATGTATATATTTTTTTTTCAAACACTAAAACAAACCATAGATTTGTGGTGTATTTGTGGCCTGCAGAGTAGCCTGCCGTGGGTTTTTCACTGAATAATCTGAGTCTGGCAGAAAAAAGGTCTGCTTTAACTTAGGATGAGGATGGAAAGGGGAAGATAATATATTTTAAAGTCCTCTATGAGGTAGTGGTCATTTTATATGTTTCTCAAAATTTAACACCTCAATAGGCCTCTGTCCATGCATTTGACTGGAATTAGATTTGAGAGACAAAGAAAGCCCAGGGCAAAAGCTGGAGCAGAGCTGGAAACAGACTGTCAAGGGAAATCAAGGGGTATAAAAACTCTCTGCGCTGAGGATTTTTAGTGGTGAAGGGCTGGGGTGCCTTGGCTGTGAGTTCACCAAGTATTTGAGTTAAGGCTGAGAGAAATAAAATTTTCCCAGCTGTCGTCATAGGGGGTCTGGGAAGCATGTTCTCAGGCCAGCCAAGACTGCTATGCAGGTTCTCCTCCTCTGAGTATTTAATCTCTGAAGAGAGCAGGGTCCCTGGCCTGTGGCTCAGCCATGCTTTATGGCTAGGGCTGAGATGGAGAGCCTGGGGCTACAGTGGGAGGGAGCTGGGAAGAGTCTTCCTAAGTAATCTAAGGCTTGATGCTCATGTCTTGGCTGAGGGATATCAGTTCCAGGTTTGGCTCTTGCCTTGGGGATCAAGGGATCAATCCCCATCAGAAATTGTATAACCTCATTCATATTTTCCCTTGTGACTCTCTCCCAACAGTGACAGGCAGCAGACGCACAATGAAACTGGGCAGTAACTGGGAACGAGGTACCTGTTATAGTGTGGTACACCATGTAACAACTTTCCGCTTTCTTTTTTACTCACACCTAAACACATTGCAGACATCTCATGTGTTCGTGCACCTGCATGGTAGCTCTCAGCCCAAACTTTGCTTGATGTGCTCAAGCTCTCAGATCCAGTCATGTGGCAGCTTGGGCTGACCATGAAAAGGGGCCACAAGATGACAGTGACAAGGCCCTTTAAAAGGTAATAGCTTTTTTCCCCCCTGTTTTTCAGCATATAGCTTGTTAGCAGTTTACTGATAACGAACAACTTCTATTATTCTTGGTCTTTATATTCTATCTCCTTTATATTATAAGTGCATATACGCACATGAATGCACACGCGCCTACTGCCAAAATTTCTGTCAGTGTGCACCAGCTAAGATGCCTAGTAGATATTTATTTTTTTCCATACTTAAGACTAGCTGCTTTCACTGAGCTGCAACTAAGAAGCCCTTTTTAAGCGAATTTTAAGAATTTTAAGAGAATTAAGTGGTGTTCTGTAGTACTAGCAGAGTAGGGTCGAATATTTTTCTTCTCTATCTGAAATATCAGAAATAACACCCATGAGAACTACAAGAAGAGCTGGGTAAATTAATTCTCTGTGTAGTAGAACTGGAATTGTAAAAGGCCACAAAACATTTAACCTTTGCACCAACCAGAACCATGCCATTCTGCTACTGTAAAGAAATATTATATTATATTGCTTTTTTGGTTTTGTTTGTCTTTAAGAAGCTTAGATATGCTGCACTAAAATTGTCAAAATGAAAAGTCTACCTCTAAAGCAAGCAGAATTTATTCGCTCTTTGCTCCTAACCAACACTCAAAGGTTAAAGGGTTTTTTAACACAATGAAAGAAAATTAAAGGCAAACATAAATCTATCATTCCTGCTAAATGTTGCAATTTATAGGGGCTAATGGATTTATTCTTTTTCTCACTGCATAAAATGCTTCTTTTCAGATCATGGTTACTATTCCCTAATTAAGAATTCACAAAAGTGCCATGTAAATGTACATAATTTATTCCCATCATATTGAAGGTCTGGGAATTTTGCCAGTGAATGAAACATTGTATTCCATAGGAAAAATGAAACGAATACTTCAGTGTCTGATATGAGAGATTCATTCTTTAAACTGACATAGTCATAAATCTAAATTAAAGCAAACAGCACAGTCAGGGTAATATCTAATCGGTCTTTCAGCTTGGGATTTCAGAGGCTTGAAATGGTGATTACTTAATAAGGCAAAGAATATCCAAACCTTTAAAGGCAGACATGAATGAGCTTTGTTGTCAACCTACTTTCCTCTTTGGAAAACAGAAGCTGGTGCTGCCACTAATCTCTGCTTTTTTATGTGTACCAGAAGGCAAGTTTGGGGCTTTGATGACTTAAGAGGGTTTTTGTCATGTTAAGAGTTGCCAAAAGCTGACTTAGTGCAGAGCCAGGGAATGAGGCAGACGTACGACCAGATGGAAGAGTAATCTCAGGAGGATTGACCTTACAGGAAAGAGGGAAAAAAAAAAAGTGCCTCAATATCTCTGGCTTCTGGCAGTATGACCAGAGCATCATATGCTTGTGTCCTTCCAAAAAATCCCATCAAGGTTTCACACACACTTCAATACCGATAAGTCCATGTCACAGGATGTATTCATTTCTACCTGGAAAATGACAGTATATCCCTCTTTTTTATTTAACGGTGACACAATAAGTGGACAGAGCATAATCTGGACTGCTGGGTACTCATGCTTATCTCTTCTTCTGTTTCACATAAGCTGTAACAAATTGGCTTTCTGTGCTCTGTCCCAAGTGCCTAAAGTAAAGTAGAATCAAACTGAAGAAACTGCATAGGAGACACTGACGCCACAGCTGATCTCACTATTTGAAACCTCCCTAGCACTAAAGAAAATCTTCTAGGGACTCTAGAAGCCAAGGAGGTAACAGTCAGTATGGAAATCTGGCTTAAATCGAGCGGGGAAAGAAAAAATATCAGAGATCCATTTAAATTGTTCCTGCCCACTCTAAACAAACCCTCCCTTCCCCTGCTGATCTTTCCAGCTTGGGAGAATTTGCCTTTAAAGCTTTCACTATCATCCCTCTGCATTGTGTCCATGGGTGTACACTAACAGCATGGTTGGTTTTGTAGGATAAATTAATGCACATATCATGTCATTGAAACATTTGATGAACTCTACAGAAAAGGATGCATTCTTATTTATGCCTTCTGAGGTAAAAAATAAACCACCTTTTTTTTTTTTTTTTTTAGAGAATAGAGATTGTATTCCCAAGATCTTTAAAATACATCTTAAAGAAAAGATATCAAAACTGTGGAGAGGGAAAGGCATTTTCCCCCTCAGATTTTGAAAGTTCAAGGTAGACTTTTCAACTTTTTCTCTTTAACCAACATACTATAATTTAAAGTTAACTCTAAAAAATACTCCCTCATATTAATATTATTCAGGAGGTTTGAAATTCATAAAAAAACATGAAAATATGCTAATCCTTGCGATAAAATTGTAAGAATCAGTCATGACAGAGTAAATCAGGTATCTCTGCTCTGAAAACCTGAAGTGTAGGTTATTGCACCCAGGTCTTGCATGTTTCTTGTACAATGAAATGTACTTTTAAGAAGTTGACTCTCTTAGCAGAGTCTGAGCAGAGCCAGTGCAGCAACGCCTCTTAGTTATGAACAGTCAGTGAGGAACTGACACCAAATAAAGCAAAGCTTTCCCAAGAACCTCAGGTACTCTCTGATAACTCAGCAGCGTACATCTGAAACCAGCTGGGAGCCTACGAGAAATTTAATTACCTTGAACCTCTTCTGGGTTTTACAGCAGAGTTTTTGTTGTGCCATGGAGTTAGTTCTCCTTAAAAGCGAATGGCCGGTCAGATCATTCTCACCAACAGACTGGTAATTGCAGAGAGTGCTGTGAATCAATCTGCAGAACTGGTCAATTCTTGCTGTACAGCTGTTTGGCAAGGCTGCCAGCACGGGCCAAAGGAGACAGAGAAGTCTCGGTTTAGATTTCAAGGGCATGTTTCTGCAGCCTGATGTAGATCACTGGTCCACCAAGAGAGGACAGTGGGCTAGAAAGAGTCCTCCTTTCTGTAATCTGTAACTGGAAGAGAGGGGAAAACCTGTCCCAGCACCCCTCCTGTGTGAAGGTGAGGAAATTAGAGCAGGGGAGAGCTGAGAATAGGTTTCTCAACCATGAGAGGGATAAATTTGAATAATTAGGTTTTCTGACTGAACATAAGAAATTTACAGGCATTCATTCGCAAATCTCTGGTTCACACCTGATCCTTTTTAAGGCAAAGCAAAATTTATCATGTCCCACATTTTACTAGATTACCTGAAATTTTTTTGCACATCACAGAGTTACCAGTGACATAGCTGACACTTCTTTCTTTGGTTTGTTCTTTTGGTTCTGGGGTTGATTAAACTCTATGTATTTTTCACCGTAAAAAGTAATAATGCCAACATGCAGTCACCATTTGAAAATTTCAGTTCAAAACCCAGTGGATAAGACACCAGGATCTCTTCCATCTAGCCTTTAAAAGTTTATTTTGGCAGTTCCAAAATATTCCAACCAAATGAAATGCTACCCTATGTTAAACACTGCACAGTATTTAACAACAGTCTTTTTCCAATGAGCTTAAATCTAAAGAGAATGATAGAGGAAATAGAAATAGAAATAGAAAAAAAAAGGAGGAGGGAGGTGAGAAAGAAGTAAAAAAACCCCAAACCATACATGTCTACTTGGGTTTTATGTTTCTTCTTTCTTTGAATGTGTTTCAAATCACTAATCAAACCCACTTCCCTACTAGTAAGCTGGAGGAGGAATTTAGTTGTTGCACTGTATCTTGAACTTCTGCTGATGGATGGTGCATGAGAACTCAATAAGAAATATGTTCAGTTATCGTCTGCCTCACATACCACAAAGGAGCTGCTATACAACTTAGCCCTACCCAAAGACTGAGGTTGCTGCTGAAGGAGTCAAGATCCTGCATGAGGTCAGCATTCAAATCTTACCCACAAATTGGCACATAACTGATGCAGATCCAATGTAGAAGACACTTCCTACAAGGAACTGTGCTTTTAACAAGCCACCAGATACAACTCACTGGTGTTTAAAAAGCCAGTTCAGCGTAGTGCAACAACACAACCTTGATTTGACAAAATCAGGGATGTAGGAAACTTCTAAAAATGTAATAAACTTCCTGCTAACTGAAAACGAAAAAAAAGCACAACACTGGCAACGGCTGTCACCAAAATAGCAGCAACTTGATAAGGATCTAATAAAACACAAATCTAGTAGTTTAACAGGTCAGGAGAATGATTTTGTGCTCTGTACTTACTGGACCTACTGCAGACTTTCTCCTCTCGGTCAAAGAGAGAAGACAAAGCTGTGAGAGCACTCAAATGGCAGTCCCAACATGAGCACAAATGTTTTTTGATATCCAGCTTTTCCTCAGTGGCTAGCAATTTTGGACCCAATTGGACATATTTTTAAATCATTTTTTCTTAATAGCCTGAACTTCTACCATTTAAAAATACATTATGAAAAGGACTGTTTAATCACCTAAGCTAAAATCAACAGTGGCTTCTGAAAATTTACAATTAAAAAAATTACAAAAGATTACAAATAAAAATTACATTGCATCTGATGACTTGATATAAAGACAAAAAAGTCTATGAAACAAAAACATAAGGAATCACTTAGACATAATTGATTTCAATAGGAATAAACCACACATTCAAATCCGTTTTGTCTCTATTTCAGATTCATTTCAGATTTCATTTCTAATTCAACAAACAAAACATTTTGAAAGTTAAAATAGAAAGTTACACCCCTTATCAAGCAGCTATAGCTCTTTATATACCCTCTTCTGACTCCAGCAGACGAACTGAAGTCAGTGCTGTAGAATACATGTAAATCATTGTAATCTGAGAAGATTTAGAAATTAGAAACCCCGGAGTTGTAAAGATGCCATGATATCCGTGTGGTCTGTCTGTGCACAAATATTCTGGATGCTGCAATATTAATATGTCTCAGAGACCCCTCCTATCAAAAATTCAGATACGTGGTACTGTCTGGTGAAAAGCCAGTAGAAAGATTGTTTATGTTTTCCAATTTAATTGCTTGTAAAACGGAATCAATATTAATCATACTAGCTGGCAAATAGGTAAGTGAAATCAAGGAAGTCTACTGTAGAAACAGCAATATAGCATTAAATTCATACAGCTGCAATCTTGACAGCAGTCACTGCATATCTGAAAATCCATTTTACTTCCTCTCATATGCATATGGTTACAGCTTGCTTTTCAAATAAATCTGATCAACATTTTGTGGTATTTGAACATTTTCCCATCTGGTGGATTGTTCATAAAACTCATTTTCCCTGATTTAGTGAGGCTAGGAACACACTAGCCTGAATGGTTTTAGATTTGTATTTGGAACTTCTGGGGTTTTGCAATCCCTCATATGTCCCATAATATGTTCCTAATTTTACAACAGATTAATTTATGTTTTGAAGCTAATAAGCCAGGTGTCACAGTGCTTGGCTATTCTTTGCTGTGTTACGGTATTTTATTGTAAAGGGTCATGCTCACTGAGTCTCTGTGTACTTTATATCAAAAGATGAAATGGCTTTAATTTTTAGAGGCATTTTACTTCTTTACTGTAACGCTCAACCCTCCAGAATGAGTCTGACTATCCCAAAAAGTATTCATTAGTCCACATGCAGCTCTTACTTGCATTGCATAAAATACTGCTTGCAACCAGCTACTCTAATGGTCCAAACTAAGTAATATTTTTTTAATTGAATTAAGGCATTAGTATTTCCTATACTGATTTTTACTTTAGCAATCTTATTGTTTAATGACCCCCAAAATGCTGACAGTGCAGCGATTAAGGCAACATGGGAATATCTTAGTAAATACCTTAGCACCACACCTGTGATAAGTTATGAACAGCACTCTTTCTGATCACTAGAAAGTACAGTAATATAAAGTGTAGAAACCAGATATAATCAGTGTTCAGTTCAAACCCTAAATCTGTCCACTAGTTTACAGAAAACAGAGGAAAAAAAGAAACTTATCATCTTGTAATAGGCATATTTGCATGTTACATGTTTCTGCTTCTGATACTCGAACCCAAACCATTTTGGTTAGCCTGCAGCTGGTCAGCCTGAGCCACCAGAATGTATCTCATTGTTGCTTTTGTCCTCAGTCATTTTCCTTCCAGGAATTAGGTATATTTCTGAACTTCTTCTTGTCTTGACATTACACAAGGCTGACAAAACTGCCCATGTTGCCATTCTCCCACACGGCAGCCAGTGATTACAGCAGATTCAGACAAATATTGAAGTCACTCATTGGACGGCCTACACTAGGTGCCACCTTCACATTATTAAAACATCAATCATGGTAGAGCCCTTGAGGTGTGCAAGGAGCTGCTGAACTAAACGAAGCAAAATGAACCTCTCTGTCAAACCAGTAGAAAACATGCTAAGCCTATTTCAGGAGTTTCCCCTTGCTTCTCAGATATTACTCAGTTCAATACAATTTAAAATGTTTTCCTTATTACATTAGGCAGTGTTTAAAACCATCCTCCCATAATAATGTTGGTAATATTTGCTTTAAATAACCACCACTATCAGACATTTTCAGCTACTGTACATCAGTTCTATTTAAAAGCTTTTAACATTTTAATAGGAAGCATCTCCCTCATCTTTTTGGCAAATTTTCTCTTATTTACTGCTTTCTCTCTCTCTTCAGATCTATGAATAGTGCTGGTTCTCCCTATTTTCATGCAATATGCGTTCTGGTTTGCTCATGCAGCAGGCCCCAGCAGGTTGGATGTAGAGAGCAGAAGCTTCATAATATGATAAGGGCTTTTGAATGCAAGTCTCTTGCTCAATGGAAAACTGCTGTAATTTGTTTAGAGGCTGTTGATAAAAAGCATGACTAATACCACCCCGTATTTTTAAATGAAAGCAGTAATAGCAACTCTGTCCTCTGTTAATCTGAATGTTGTTGGGTTGTATAATATGTGGTGTGAACATAGAACAGATTGAGCTTCACAGAAAATGCAGCTGGGAGGGTCGTAACAAGTAGATCACATACAAGCTGCTGTGTCAGACACTCTGTTTCTCAGATCAAGCAACCTGGACATGTACTCCGTAAGAATTATAAATACCTAAGGAATTAAAAAGATTAAAGTATTGATGTGTATGGATGCTCTGAAGACTAAGCTGTGAGGCAGATTTTGAGCTAGCCTTATGTGTCTCTTGGACACATGCATGTAAGTAATACTTTAGACATCAATAGCCTTTGTATCTGTCCTGAAATCTGATTTTTGAGGGGATTTGAACTTCTAGGCAATGTTACTTTGAAAATCTTACTCTGTGGTGTCATTCATTTTATTTCATGGCAATTCTGTATTCTGTTTAAGCACCATTTTATTTTTCCAAACTTTAAAAGGGTGGTGATTGTAGGGAGTGTTTAGCTGGAGAACAGTTGAAGGACAGCTACATTTAGATCTTAAATCTTGCTTATGAGGCAAGATAAAGCTTTAAAGAAGAGAAATAAATCCAAAAAAAGGCAATAAAAGGTAATTTAATTAGAGACCTGGCAACAAAAGTATGGGTTTTATAGCATCATCCATTGATAAGTACTCTTTCACCTTTCTCTGCATGGGAGGTTGCTAGTTTTACATCCAAGAATTTCTTGGCATCACTGAGCAAAAAAGTCACACATTTAATATAGACCAAGGCTGAAGGCAGTTTAGCAGGACTAAGTATTAGCACATCAAAACTGCTTGGAGTATATTTCTTGCTTTCATAAAGCAAATTAATGCAGGTAGTCATTAAAGTAACAGGTATATTAAAACAGAATCAAAGCCGTACATCAAACCTCACTGCAAATCTTGGGGAACATGCCTTTACAATAATATATGACTTGACCTTCAGCTCCAAAAATCCATTAGACATTTCTAGCTGCCATTCATTCCAAATTAGTAAAGTATACAAAGTGATTTACTCCTGTGAATTAACATGGTTTGGATCATCACCAAAAACATATGCCTCTCTTATTAAGTACCTAATCCACTTTCCCTTGATGATTCTTTGCACTTACATCGCACTTTATCTTTTCAAAGAGATCCACAAAGTGCTATGCAGTGCTTCCTCTCTAAATAGAGGAAAAAGTTAATTTTCACTTGGGAGATACTGTACATACAAATAGCCCAGGACAGGCAGCTAGGTTCTAGTAGTGGAAGCTAGTTGTTTCTTAAGATATTTTTTAGAAGTTCTTATAGTATATGACCTGGGAGTTTGTGCAGGTATCATGAACTACAAAAACCATTCAAAGCAATTGGTGATAGGTAGATGGCTGGCGGGAAATGAATGCATCCCCTTCACTTCAGCACTGTTTGCTTCACTGGGTTGTTTAGAAGGAAATAAGTGTTGATGTCTCACCTCATTTTGGGGAGGGACAGCCTCAAATCCCCAAGTAAACAGCAACATCCAACTTAATTTCTAAGACTGAATCAAGACAGGAGAAAAAATACTTTCCTTTCTTATAATTGCAACCATTATTTGATTGGTTTAATACAGTTTCCTGGCGAGACTAGCACAGCAGATAAACAATATTAGCAATTTATTATTATTAGTTGTGATTTCAGGGGCTTAACTTCTTACTAGAACTTTGTTATGGAGAAAATGTTACCTACCTCCCATTTTCCAGAGAACAGCCAAAAAACCCGATTATATCAAATAAGGTGATATACTTGACTAATCCACCCCTAGCTGAGTTTCCTTTTCTAAAGATGCACAACAAATCTCTGCCTGGCTCCAAACCTTAGATTCCTATGGATTTCTATGATTCGAGCTTGTATTTTGCTACTGTCTCAGCCCCTGGGCTTCTATGCCCAGATCTGAGGTAGGACAGCCTGTCAAGTATTAGGCCTTGATATTTGGTTTCCTGTCTTGGGTCTCAAATTAGCTATTCATTGCCTCCTATCTTTCACAAGCCCTTTGGGAATTCATCTGAATTTGTGGATACAGTGAATTTGTTTGGCACACAGGGGATTTTTGACAGCTAAAAAAGTAATATCCAGTTCTTCTAAAGGAATTTTGGTTTCACGCAATATCACTTAGAGACGTAGCATACGTTGTGTGTAATAGCTCTGCAGAATAAAAACAAATACTTAGAGCACACAGCCATGTCTCTGCTTTCCCCTATGATCCAGAAACCCTTTTGTTTTAATCAGCACTGCTAGTGATCCTAGGCTCTTCCCCTTTCCTGTCCTCCTTGTGACCACACACCCTAACACCCCTCTCTATTACGACATTTATTTTTGCATTTTTCCCCTTTTCACTCATCTGAAAAATGTCATTAGCAAATCAATGGTGTTTAGTGTGGTCGTACTCACTTTGGACTTGGGCGATAGCTGAGTATGCCAATTACCTCATCCATTGTCAACATCCAATAAGTGTGAAAAACTTCCTCAAAGTTCTTGTGCATGAACCCTTCGAAAAGAAATCATAACATTTTATCAGATCCATATTACATGTCACTCTTCTTCAATTTAATGACACTTGGAGGCTTCTAATTTCTGGAATATATATATAACCACAATTTTAATACAACACAAGAGATACCTGTCTTTCTGGTTTAGGGCTCAACCCGTGGGAATATAAATCTCAATCATAACAGTGAAGTAACTATGAAATGTTCAGAATGGTGCAGTTGTTAAGAAGCAGAACCAAACTGTCATTCTTCTCTGGCCTCCACCCCCAAAAGGTACATGATACAGATTTGGTCATTAACTTCTTGTGTACTTTACTGAGGAAATATCAATTTTTGATGTAACACAGCAGCCATGGAGTAAACCAGGACACTCTTGACCAATATTTTCTCTCCCAATGTGGCTATGAATGGGTGCCTAGGCAAGAAGACGAGAACATCATGAGCTTATGCGATGCTTCCTTCTAGCATTCTCCCATGCTCCAATCTTGTCTCAAGGACTTCCTAAGCCATCTTTGTTATTCTGCCAGTCTTACTGGATTTCTTTTCTGTCAGCTCCTCCAGTCTCCCTTTGGATCAACAAAAACTTCTAGTGTATACAGTATCTTTTGACTAAGAGTTCTCCAGAACTACTAGTGAAAGTCATCAGCAAGCAATGAGATGAAGGTATCTCATAACTTTGTGAGCAATGTCACCACCTCGCAGAGTACATCTGCACCACAAATAGATTTTTCTAGGTATCCCTTAAGCTTGCTTTCATCTAGCTACCTGGGTTACCAAGAGGTTAAACAATTCTGTTAAGAAAGGTTAAGAATTTCATCCATTAAGTTCCTAGCGTCCCAAATGGGTGTGTACACACAATACTGGATTTGAGACTGTTGTGACTTCACTATTGTTAATATACAGACTAACTGGATTAAATTCAGTCATGCGTCCTGAATGCTTGCACAATAACAACATTCCCAAAAGGAAAACAAAGCCACCACTGGATGGGAATGGGATCTGAGAAATATTGCAGGGTAGTAGCTGTCCAGAATTATGCAAAGGACAAACTGACATTTGACCAGTCCAGCTTTACAGAATATTATCAAAATATGATTCAAAATTCAGCTTTCATGGCACATGAGTTTTCTTACAAAATGAGTTTTCTTACAAAATCAGTCAATCAATAAGCAAAACTAATTCTTCTGGAAGAGCAGCAAAATCATGAACCATCCAAATAATTTTGCTCCCAGGAATGTGAAGCTAACATTTTTCTCCCTCTTTAATGTCCAATTCATATGTAGATACTACTATGACTTACCCACAAATATTCTTTTTTTTTTGTTTAGGATAATCAGCATTTAATTATATTTTTCTTGAAGGATACATAAACATTGTCTATAGTTTGTATCATTGCTAGCTTTGACCCTTATGCTCTGTATGATTGAGTGATTAAATCTTTTTCAAACTATTTATGTACAATCTGTTTTTGTACTAGCTTTCTGAAATCACACCTATATATTTTTTGCATCTACATATTAAATTCGTACTGCAAATAGTTGTTGTTCTCACACATTTAGCATAGCATAAAAAAGAGTATATTTTGCTAAACCATAAACTGTTGCTGTGTAATCTTTTAATTATACAGCAAAAGTATAAAGCACTAATAAAAGACAGACAACACATTTTCAAAGAATCGAATAAGTTCTAATGTTCAGTAAAAACATTTCTCTTCAGATAAATATCAGTATATTATATTGGTAGAAAATTAAAATATAAGAAGCAAAACAATTCCCAGTATTTAGAATAAGAAAGCAGCAGATCAAGCTAAATTCCAGTTCTAGATAATCACTGCAATATAGATTTGTTTGAGATGGTTCAGAACACATGAGCGTTTCAATGACTATAGCAAAAGTGTTATTGCTCTGTTTATTTGATGAAGGTGTCAGTGTTGATCAATAAGGACTGTAAGGCTTAGGTAAATACTTGTCAATGAAAACATCTTTCTGGATGATTATCTCTGTAGAACAAGTACTTCATGTCTCCATAGCACAAGAGCAAAAATGTATATCTGTGGGAAGTATAGGGTGAGAGTAGAAGACATTGTCATTAATTACTTCTGAGCAGCAGTGGAAGTCCTTCAAGGTTGTTCGCTGCCTGCAGACTTGTCAGTTGCTGCATGCAGTGTGTCGCAAGGGAGGGATTTTTGAAGAAATACCAGCACTCAAAAAAAAAAAAAATCAATATGATGTATTGACTCTAATCTCTGCTTTGCAGATGTTAATGCCCTGGTTTTGACAGTAAAGAAAAAAAAAAAGATATCAAAACATCTGAAGGAGGAAAAGCTGGTCAGTTCATAGTGCAAAAGCAATAATATTAGCGTTAAAGCAAAACTCTTACATAACCTGTGCAGATAGAATGCTTTGCCTGAAAAAAAAAAAAAAAAAATGTTGCAAATCTGAAAATTTCCACAGCAAGTCAAACCTTCTGAGGCTTCTGCTCACAGTCCAAGGGTTGTGTCACACGTGACACTTTCAAAAGGCTGAATACAATAAAAGTGCCTTCCATAAACTGCCAGATGCAGTGTTACCCTCTGAGGTTATCATCTCAGGTTACACTCACCAGAAGAAAGCTTGCACTAGTAATGTCATGCTTCTGAACTCCGCTTTCATTCTACGGTGTGTTTCTACATGATGAAGCAGCCTTCAATTAAGCCTTAGAACAAGCTGTAGATTGCTACCTTCTGGCACCTATTCTGCCCAGGGACCTCCTTTCTGCGGAACCTTTGCTTTAATAAAAAGTAAAGCAGCGGTGTTTCAGGGAACACAGAATGGACTCCAAGACCTGAACTCTTGAACTCTGGCCAAACAGCCTTGGGCATATCATTTTGCTGCTCCCTCTCCTTATATCAAGTGAGGATGACTGCATTCTTGAGTAGTTTCACTGCGTTTTCCCTACTGCAGCCTCTGTGTGAAAATTATATTTCAATTAATAGAGAAATAAATAAATTAATGCATGTTCAACAATGAAAATTATGTGGGCTTTTCATTTTGTTTTAGAATAAAAATATTTGGCCCCTTTACTTTTGTTAGCCATTTTAAACAAAACATGAAAATGTTCATATGCCAACAAAGACATGTTGCATATGACAGCAATGCACTGAAGAGAGACTGTTCATGGTTTTAAAAATGTTATGAAATGGCAGGACAAAGATGAGTCCTCTGTGTTTAATTGGGTCAAGGACTTCACTGTTAAAAGAAAATAAAATGCAAAGGGAATAATAAACACATAAAAAAGGACAAATTACTGGGCTACTTACTTGAAAGACAGGCCACTAACGTTCTTACTGAAGGAAAAGGTTAAATGGGCAGTAAAACACATGCACTGTGTAAGCAGGAAGAATGATGGAAAGCCTCTGTCCCTTCATTAAATGAATATAAAATTAGAGGTGTGCAGAGTAAGAAGCAGCAAATAAAATGCTACCTTCACGCACTACCTCAGGCTCTTTTCTTTCTTCTTTCTTTTTTTTTTATACCACCAGAGATTCAGCTTTTATAGAGTCTGAAATATTTTTGTAGAAGTATCAAGCGTGGGCAGTTGTTTGACTTATTTTTCATGTTGAATGAATCTTCACCATGGGACAATCTCTTCAGCTACTCAACACAAAGTTAAAAGTGTTATATCATCAAGACAAATATTCACTAGATGGTCACATCCCCAAACGTGCAAAATATTGGAAGCTGAGTCAGCTTTCTTTGCTTTGTAAATTTTGGAAGTATTGTACACGCTTTAGACCTCTGGCTTAGTGTCATCCCAGAGGTGATTTACAGAACAAACCACTTCACTGCTGAGACTGTGATTAAAAGATAAAACCACAAGTTAACGCCTACAGAAATTGGGCTTTGATAATTTTCTACTGATAAAGAATCAGTGCTCACCAATTGATACTTTGGATTACATAGCTTTTCCATCAATTATGTTTTCATGTCCTTTAAATACTGGAGTACTCTCCACCCATGTGGCAGACATGTAAGCCTTCCTCTGTCAGAGTGCATACATGCTAGAGTTGTTTTTGATCTTTTAATTGACAAAAGGTATATAATCCTTGGTAATGTGAAATGGACCACATTATGTCACCAGAATTTAGACAATTACTAGACAGTATTTAGCATAGCCCTTCTTTTATAGTAACTACTCATCTTTGTCTAGCTAATTTTCTTTATTTCTGCATTTAGCAACATCAAATACAGGGGAAAAAAGGATTTTGACAGATTGAATAACATTGTAAGAAGCCAGTGTGTTATCAGCAGAGCTTGAACAGGGCGGAAAGGGAAGAGGGGAAGACATCTACAAAGTATTTACACGTGAAATAAACCTTGCTACAACAGCATGTGTCTCCCACAATGAAACACACAGTATAGTGCCAAAAAATCACAGATGCATGCTGCAGGTACCGGTAAAGCCTGACACTCAAGAGCATGAGGGCATTTCTGAATCCTTGACTGCAATACTGTTACCTCGTAACATATTTCCACATTTTAATGTACGATCCTACTCCTCTTCAGGAGCTGTGAAAAGTTTGTACATGGAATCAGTTGGCAGAAAACAGAAAACTCTTGGGACACAAGAGACTGCATCCCAGTTGAGCTACAAACTTCCTAAGAGAGCTTGTACAGCAGCAAAGGTCCACACTCAACCCCACTTAATTTTGGGTTGCTAACTGAGGGGTTCTGTAGCTGAGGGCTGTTGGTAGTGTCAATAAAGAGAAACAGGAGCCCCCAGAGCATGCCTCAAACCATCGGCTTAAACAGAGATTACAGCAGTTGTACTCTTAATGTAGCTGCCCTGGTGAAGTTGTATCTATGCCTTAAAACTCTGGCACCACACTGGTAAGCTTTTGGACATCTGGGCACCACATCACGCTCAAAAGTTTTCAGCAAAATGCAGAGAGTCTGTCAGAATGTCACAAAGGAATGAGTGGCTTCAGAGTGGGGATTCACAGCATCCCAAATGCTGAAAAAACAGGTGGGTAATGTAGGGGATAGGAAACACTTCAGACAGGGTTGTGAGCTGAAAGAAATGATTCCTACCCCTTCTTTAACTCAAGCACACTTACCAGGGCTGCAGGGAAGGAAGCATCCCAAATCCTCCTGAAATATCAGACAGCTAGGTCTTCCCTTATGAAAGTGAGGAAGAACCTTTTTTTTCTTTCAAAACATATCTGAAACAGAATACAGCAAGAGTAGCTGCCCTCCTGTATTTAATAGTTTGGTGACTACAATACTGCACCAAGACAGGAGGTGCTGGAAGTCAGTTTCCATTTCCTGGAACTGGGATTTAAATTCCCATTTCCTGCTTTTCAAGAAAGCTCCTGAATCAACAGTATAGACTGCTGTTTGGGAAAAAGGATAGCAAAAAGTAATTTAACTTTTGATACTGAAGCTGTTTCACATTCTGTGGAATAATTAGATGTTTGGGGAGAAAGAGAGAGACAAAGCTAGAACAAGAAATAATATGACTCTTTAGCCGAATGGACATAGAACTCTCTTGGGACAGTAGAACTGTAGATCATGGTCTCTGCTCTTACATAAACAGTTATTGGAGCATGTCACATTTCAGTCAGCAAAATCACCCAGACAGCAGGACATTTTATTAGGGAGGAGAAAAAAAAAAAGTTTTATCTGTCAAAGTGGAACATCTGGTCACTTTTGCTTATATTTTCTGATGCTGGATTAATAACCACACATTTAATGTGGGTGCATTTAAACTGTAATCTAATTAGATGTTGAAAGTATTCTGGTGCCACTTAGCCAAGATGCCAAAATATTGTTTTTGTTTGCAGTCAGAAGCTGCTGCATTTACTGATACCGTGTTGTTGTACCAAGCTTTCCTCCACCAAGGTCCCATCATCCTACAGTAAGCAGCAGGGGGGTACTAATCTTCTGCACTAGCACTTCAATTTTCTCATTACAAAAACTGGCTTCATCTTCCTGGCTCAGGCAAACCTGATCAGTGTCGCTCAGACCTTGGGGGCCACAGATTGGGAGCAACAACAGCAGAAGAAGCGCCAACTGCAACAGCAGATATTTAAGCAACAGCTGTCTGGGTTTGTATGCTCCTCCTGGATATCATTTTGAATGCTCCAGCTTAGCCAGCTTGAGGTGTTTGTCCCCACTATGCATTACGGGAGCCAAGTAAGAGTAGGATGCTCTTTAGAATAAAGCAACAAGCACTGTCATAACAGCTCAGCAGATTGTTAGCATCTTCATGTATTCTCAAACACACTGAAAGAGTAATCAGAATAATGATAAAAGAGTAACGATATAGGTACACAGTTATAAACCCAAATCATCCTAAAATCATGCTTTGCATTTGTACTGAGGCTTGTACACAGTGCATTTCACTCTTCTTAAGTTTCATAGCATATCTGAGAGGGGAGCAAATTTCATTAGCCCCATTGTGACAATGAGAAAACTGAAACAGAGAAGTCCATCTTTCATGCAGTGTCAATGAGCAAGTAAATGGCACGATGGGAAACAGCAGCCAAGTCTCTTAACTTTCAGCTTTGTGCTCTAACCACTGGTCTATTTAAGGGAGTGAATGGGTCATTTATTCCTGAAGTATAGTTTCCACTTCAGTGTTCACGTGCAGCTGCTGTGTAGAGATGGAAATTAAAAACATAGGAATTCCTATTAAATTCCTCCATTTGTGTATGTCTAGGAAGGTATAGGGCTCCCTCCACCCTGAAAAATGAGGACTTATGCATAATAGTGACACTCCAGGTAATCAGCCAACAGGTTAGATAATTATTTGATTTCCCTTGGCATCGCCCAGGTCTGCAAAATAGGATTGTAATTATCATGAATAATTACTATTTCTGCTTTGAAATAAAACCCAAAAAACAGAAGATACATGAAAATAGCAAAATATATATATCCTTTATTAATAAAGGAAAGAATCACAGTAACACTAATAGTTCTGTAATGGCTGTTGGTTTTACCTATGCTTTGTTGCTCTTTAGGCTCTGATCTTGTTCAGTAAGAGCAGTGGAAATTCTTACAGGTTTCACACGACTTCAACCCCAAATTTATTAATTTTGGCAAGGCTTAATCTTGAAGTTTCACCTTTGTCCACTAACTCACGTCAAGTAGAACATAAGTATTCATAAAAAACAATTCCACCTCTTTAGAAAAATGTTGCTTCTTTCCCTGAACAAAATCCTTTGTTTTGCAAAGCTCTACAAGTAACTGCCTTTATGTTCTGTAGGAACACAACATAACAGCTGAGTTCTAAAAATTGGAATAATGGATCTAATAAAATTACCTACAATTTCTAGAGAGGTAAACTGTAATTACCTGATTTGGAATTTGTCCAAAGTCTAATATTAACACTCTCCTTTCACAAGGCACCAAGAGTAGTGTTCCAGAATTTCAGTTTTATGTCCTCTTTCAAGCATGTGACCCCAATAAATTATAATAATGAACTTAGTGTCACTGATTCTTGAAGTTCAACTGTGCAACAGAGATTCTCTCAAATGGTCACCTGAAGACCTCTTCATCCCTCCCTGGCTTCATTTTCCTGTGAATATTCTCCTGAGATAATGTCTTAAACACAGGGAGTCACATGTAGGATTCAATGTTGAATGTGCCAAATTATATTCCTTTATGCTACTAGTAAAGTGCTTGTCATAATGTCACTACTTTCATCATGAACTTAGAAGTGTTCTAGCCAGAGTTCTTGGCTGGAATTGCTCCTGACACTTTTAAAAAAATAATTACAAATAAAAATGTTGAAGCTACAAGAAGCCATTGCAAAAAATGACTAGCATTATGCGTTGATGGAAAACAAGGAACTGAGGTACTTGTAGGACTGTTCTCCTTTATACTCTCTCAGGCAAGTAATGTTTAATGTGACTGTCATGCAATGCCAACAGACATGTTTTTTTTTGGGGGGGGGGGGGAATGCAAGTTTAGTTTGCCACAACGACTAATCATACACACACAGAAAAGATGAGCAATCCTTTGAAGACAGCAACCAACTTTCTTACCCCTTTTTCCATGTTATCTGTATTATATTTTCAACTGTGAAAGAAAAAAAAGACAAATCTGAATCAACTTTTGATCTCCTGAAAGAGTATCTACTGACACTCCCCTGATCAAAACGGGTAGTGATAAAGACACAGCCTCTGAAGAAAGCAAAGGGAAGAGGATATGTATTGCATATCTTCTCATTTGGGCTAATGTTAATTGTAAATTTTCAGAAATGCTGTGGATCTAGAGGCCATTAGAAAACAACTTCATGAAAAGCCTGAACATTGTATTTAACCACTTGTTCAAATCAAATAAAGAACCTGAAATACCTTTTATTTTCAAAAGTATCTTTAAATTCTCTATTAACAACAACCAAACAAAGAGTATACAAATTCTGCTGTTCTGATAGTATTTTCAGAACACAAACCAAAGCCTTTGGGGATAATAACTACAGATCTGCACAAAGACACACTGCGCACTTTCTGATTGACTGTCTTGAATTTTTAATTTTACTCTCTCCTCTTTAAGGGATATAGCCAAAGAAAGACACGGTACTATATTGTCTTGGTGACCAATCCCAGATGATTAATTCGAATTTTGAAATCATTCTGAAATCACAATGTCATTAATAACAGCTCACAAACAACACCTTTGCTGAAATATAGTCATATTAAAAGCTTCTCAAAGTACACTGAGTAACAATTATGGTCTTTTAAAAAGTCTGATGATAATTCCTCAGCTAAAAACATGGCCCACTGCTGCTTTTGAATAGTTTTTAATTATAGAATTTCTTCACAAACCAAAAGCTAGCATACAGCTCTCCGGATTCACTCAGGAACACTGACATCAAATTATTTTATCTTCAATATCACTAATGGGATTTTCTTATGCTGCCTCAAGTTCATCTGAGGGGCTTTTCAAACTCTAAGCCAGCCCCATCTTATTAACATGTGTGAAGTCATACCGCTGCAGAGATGCTGAGTAGAAAGAGAAAATCTTTCTGCAAAAAACTCTTAGAGATATGATCTCTCCCTTCTGCCTATCCACCATGGCAGAGTTCTTTACAGGTCATGGTGATACCATGTCTCAGTTAAGGTATTGTCCTTTTCTGGAGCTTTGACAAATAAAATTAGCCCTGCACATATGTATCCAGAGCCATAAACCTGTGTGTCTTGGCAACTGTATTATCACCCATTTAGTATCCAAGCTACAGCTTCCAAGTGGTCATATACTAAGCAGACATTTTCCAAACTCAACAGTATTTTTCTTATGCTGCACCAGAAGAGCTTCCTGTGCACACTGGTAAACCCACCTTTGCCATGGTGTACAAGAAAAACAATGACAATAATTAGATTGCCAACATGCTCAGAATACAGAGTTACTGATGTGGGAGGGGGAAAAAAAAAAAAAAAATAAAATCCTTTCCCCTAACCTGTTTTTTACTGTTTTCTACCTGCATTAAAAGCTATCTGAGATAATAGGCCTGTAAAAAGGAGGAAGGGGGGGGTATTCAGATATGTAAATGGTGTAAGACATAGCATTGAACCTGTATGAACAGGACTCAGAGATGCTGTTCCAATACAACTAATCAATACCAGTGCCTGAGACATCCCTAGTCTTCGTGTCCTTGTAGCCACTAACCTACAAAACGTTACCTCTCCATGTATCCTCACTGGATCAAATGATGACCTTGTATCTCCTTCCTGAAACAACAATATTAATGGCACAAATACAAAAAAAATTTTGGCTAATTTTGTGGGATTAGAAAACTTGCTCTCATGTGTGCCAGGAATGTTTACAGAGCAATTTCTCTCCTGCCCTCCCTGTCTGGTGTGACGCTGCTGCCCGGCGGCTCTTGCAGTGTAGCTTACCTTAAGGATGAGTTCAGCCAGAGGCTCTTCTGGGCATCCAATGTGTTGTCAGGGAAAAGGCAATGCACCGGGCAGGGCAGGCTACCTAAAAGAGCAACACGAGGTTGGCTGGCAAAGAAACCTCGCTCAGGAAAGGGAAAGCATTTGGAAATCCTGGGACAGCTGGTGGATGGGAGGCAGGGGGTTAGGCAGGACATTTCTTACAGGTCCACAGCTGCACGTCTCTCAATTTGACAGGCATGTGCTTAATGGCAAGCAAAACTTAAAGAGATTATAGCCAAACTCAGACGAGTTGGTTAGGGTTAGAATATGGGCTGCTAGTAGGAACCACTGTGGTTTTCAGCTCTGGCCAAATGATAACAATGTGTTTCAGAAATGAATAATATCCTAGGATTACAGATGTCAGCTGAATTAATTTCTGTAAGTCAACTGAGCTTAGAAACAGGAACAGGAAGGGAAAGAAAATTTTACTGGAAAACTTTTCTTATTATTCTCTAGTCCAAATAAGAATGAGGAGATCATTTGACTATTTTGGCTTCTGTGTGATTATGTATATTTAAAGAAACAGAACACTACTTAATTATGTATGTGAATACTTGCAACATATAATTACTACCCAACAGGCAAACTCTGGGTTTCTTGGAATGCCAATGGGCTTTTATTAGTTCAGCCCATCATTCTGTTGTGAAATGGAAATGAAAAGTGGAAAATATGTTTTCCTTCTCTAGAGATCACTTCAGCTCCTTTTTCGCTTTATTTTATCAGACTTCGTGTTGCTATGGGGGTCTTGAAGGCCTATTATTAAAACACCCTGCAGTCCTAAGGGAAGAAAAGCAAGCTGGTGCTACAGATGGGAATAGTGTGAATGGAATAAACTATAAGCACCAAAGACTTCCAATAAATGCAGTAAAATCTATGTGTTATTCTCTTTTCTTTCCAAAGTTCAGTTCGAGTTTCCACCTTTTACCTTTCATTTTTTATGAATACGAGGTAACTCATAGTACCATCCAAATATGAAAACACAAAACTAAAAAACAAGTTATGCTGCCTCTTCTTGGGTCTCCTTTTACACAAAACAAGTTAAATCCAAGTTAATCTATTCTGTACAGACATCCAACCTGCAGCAGGACTAGAATTAATATAAAATACTCATCATAGAAATGACATCTTCATAGCTCTTTCAGAAAAAGAAAGCAAAAGATACAAGAAACACTTGCCAGTTAAGCACTAGTTTAACCTACAGGTTAAGCCTATTAAAAACTCACCTGAAAGTAGTTTTTACAATAATTTCATCATCACATTCAAAAAAAATCTGGATAATAAGATAGTCATCAGAATGTTTTTTATAATAGGTCTTGCAAGAATGAAAACTTCGATATAGCTAACACATAAGCTTTCTAGAACTTAATTGCAATTGATAGTATGAGTACTTACCATATTTTTATTTCTTTTCTTTTCTTTAGATGTATGCAGCAGATTTTTAACATGGCCAAAGAATAGCCACGCATACTGATTAAGATGATGATCTTGAACATCAGGTGAGCCACAGAATCTTCTAAAAATTGGGCAAAAGGCAAGTCAACCTATACAAGCGGAATGCATCAGAAGGAACAAAGACATTTCCTGTATTTCAAAGACAGCATCTATATCAACAGAGAGACAAAGATTATTTTGTAATGACCAAATGATTCCTGATCAACTGTAGACCCACTAGTGACACACTTCTGAAGACTAGGAAAGAAAGCCACAGCATAAATTGGGTTTTCTCTGGAACAGGAGCATATTTCCTCCTAGAAAGTCATACAAATATTTTTCCAGCATTTCCTTTAATTTCAAAAGCCATGCTGGTTTGAGAAATACTAGATTTATCTTGGAAATATTTCATTCCTCATTCACGTCATTGTTCTTAACCTCAGCTTTGGTACTGTATTCATTTCAACCTGCTTCGTGACTTCATATATTCAGGAAGTGGACCTGCTTTCTCTTTCTTTTTTTTTTTTTTAAACTGATTTTATTCTTTTTATTTCTTTTGATGAGCTTGGCAGCTAGTTTTAGTCTATCTTGATCCTGCTAAGAGGCTCTACTGAACCACATTCACTGCCACCAGCTGAAGAGTGTCAGGTCCCTGTAATGGAGTTGGGAGAATTTTGTAGAAGTTTCTAGAAGAATTATACAAATGAATGCACATGTATATACCTAAGTACAGGATTTTTAAGGTACTACATTATGCATCAACAGAGGCAGTACTGCTCTTAAAACCATTCCTATCAAAAACTTTTGCCTGCCTGCACAAATCACCTGTTGCTACCATTTCTATATGATACCATTGATATAAACATACTGGCAAAATGAGTAGCTGTTAAATGTGAAAACAGTGACTACTAGGAAACAAAAGAGAGACAACTATAAAGGACCCTGGGCTTACCAAAATACATACTTATATACTCCTAGAGAAGACAAAACATGCTTTTTACACTTCTTTTTCTGCATGTCTCCATTGATTCCATTTTTGAGAGCATTCAACTTGAAAGGCACAATAAATAAGGCTTTGCAGCTCCTCTTCTAAAAATGCTTTTAATATGGGTGGCCATCAGGACATGTGAATAATGGAATTTATGTTTTTGCAACTGAACTAAAGGACTGGAAGAAGAAAAAAAAGTAGTTTGTATCTGGCCAGAATGAATAGCCTGTCAGGACTTCTTTGTGATTTTGTTCTTTGAGAGAAACACAGGCACTGGTAAAGTGATACCATAGTGGCATATACTGCTACAGCATTAGGTACAATACTTCCTATCCTACCCACCACATGTCCATATACACCTTATTCATCATCTCCTGATACAGAAGTATAATACAGATTTTTATCACAAAGTACCTTATGCACACTTACAAGTGAGTTTGCTTCACTCTTCCCTGACCTAGAGAGGCCTAAATCTTTACGTAACAGTTTTTGGTTTTGATTTAATTGAAGTACATAAATAGCTGCAAAATGCTGTAATCAACACACTGCTGAGCTCCCTCCCACAGGCAGTGTCCAGCTCTGAGGCCTTCTGTGGAGGAAAGCTCTTCCCTGGCTGACTGACAAGCATTCAACATGAAATTGGTTCACGAGAGTCATAAATGCAGTAATCTTGCCCCAGAGTCACATACGTTACCTTCACAGTACATACCTGTCATTATATGGCATCGGAATGAACTGATTTCATTAACTTTCCTGGATCTAGATTGGAATGGATAAAATACTTTGAAGCCTTCATCATCAAAGAAATGTTCTTGAAAGCTAATATTTGCATTATACCTTCACAGTACCAATGTGTAATGCAAGACTCGGGAGCTCCTTAGCTTTATCATTAATTTGCACCAGAACTAGGTTAATACTTGTTCTAATCTAATGCTAGCATAGCTGAAGGGAAAACCTGAATGTGAAGCTGACATTTTGTGTTTTAAAAAAATGTTATTTAAGAAAGCAGGGGTGAGGGGGAGGTGAGAATGGGGATGTTAGAGTGTCATTAGCACCAAAATTTTTACATAACTCTATCTTAAGGCTGAAGGAAATCCACCGATTTCTGCAAGTATGCTGAAAGGCAAGTATTCCAAACGTAAATGTAGAAGAGTAGGAAGTCTAGACAAGATACCCTTTATTATCTTGCCATTGTGGACACTTTGACAGTAAGGCAGAATTAAAAAGGTCAATAGAAATAGAAGTATAGAATGTTGCATTCAAATCTGAATTGATAATAAAGGTAAACTCTCCCTGGATAACATGAATCAGTGATTCCGCTAAAGTTGTTTCAACTCCTGCCATAAAATATCTCATTTTTCAAAACTTGTGTGGACATGGGGCTAAGTATGGATTGCAAGTTGTGCTAAAAGAGTTGAGTTTTTCAGGACTGTGGCTACCAATACAAACACAAGAATAGCACCACTTTTTTCAATGCTTCAGGACGTCTTCTAGTGCAGGGATATTGCAGCTGGCAACCCTATCACGGGAATTCTCCAGCCTCCATAAACTTATGGGGAAAAACATATAATAGTCAGATGAATGAAGGACTATTTTATGTCTATATACTAAGCCATTGCTACTTTTTCTTAGCATATATGAATTAAAATAAAAATTTAAAAAGTTAAATAATAAGCCTCACGACATCTCAAAATTCAAAACTAACCCAGAAAGAATTATACAAGTTTAAGGAGCCCCTTAATGATACAAGTTTATTTATAGTGGTAATAAAAGATCACAGGTATTTACTTTAGTACTGGAGCAGGGCAAAAAGTCTTTTAATATCCATCTGGCAGAAGCGTGTGTGATTTCAAAAGCTACTCTGCTTGTCTCTTCGTGATGTAACTAAGATCTTGCAAAGTTTTTTCAGCAGAAAAGAGAATTATATACCAACAGCTTACACCCTGGTGCTTACAGCACTTCTTTGAAGTGACAGAAGGCTGAGTTCAAGTTTCTAGAAATTGAACTTATATTTCAAATGAATACACTGTCCAGTACGCTAGTGATAGTACTAATATGCTTTTTCTTATCTAAGAAACTATCCTAAAGACAGTTTCCTCAGAATCAAGTTTGTCTGCCATCACGTTAACACATTTTGTTGAAAATTCCCAATGCGTGCTTCTCAAATAATGTTAAGTTTCCTTCAACAGTCTAACAGAGGTTAACATATTAAGAAAAGAAATCAGAAATCAGAGTTCTCATTCATAAAGAAATCCCACTATTTCAAAAGCTGCTTCCATTACAATTTCCAAGAAAAATCTGAAATTTTAAACATTTGCATTAAAATTATGTCAGTATGTGTAAAACCACAATTTAGAAAGAGTGCAGTTCCATTCAATTTTATTTATGCTAGGAGACTGTAAAATAGAAAAGAAATTAAAACAATAAAGTAAAACTAAAATATTTTTCATTAAAATGGAAAATTTCAGCAATATTGAAACAAGTCAAACAATGCATTTTGAAGATTCAAATTATAATTTTAGTAATAATCAGTATTTTCTGTGAAACTTTTATAGAGAAAAAAATAGCTTTATCAAAAAAAAGAAAGCAAGCTATGCCAATTTTTTTTGAGCAATTATCAATTTTTTCTCAACATTCAAAAACATATGTGCCACCTTACAAATTATATGGGAGCAATATTTCAACTCAGAGAATTTAGTCAGTATTTAACATGAGATGCAATGAGAGGAAAGTGCAAAGGAGACTTGCTAGATGTCTGTGTATTGTAATTAGAGACCTACAATTTTTTATTTTTTACCAACGTTTTAGAACAATCTTTTTATATCTTTTTATATTTCATTCTTGCAATTTTCCCTACAAATATAGGTAAGATAATGATGAGTGTTCTTGGGAGACAGTAATTGCTCTTTGCTGAGTAGATTTGGTGACATCACAAGAAATATGTGTGCAAGAAGTCAAAAGGATTAGCATAATCTGAAGATCAGAGGTTTTGAAGTAGAAAGTCAGAAAGGAAGGCAAAGGACCCATAAAGCAGGGGATCAGAAAACAGAGATAAGAAATTCGTTGTCATGTGTTGCACAACTGGTGATCAAAAAAAGTGAACAAGATGAAAAGATAAAATTATCAAAGGTCTTTACTTTTTAATTTATTTAAAAATGTTTAAATAAAACTATCTTAAACAGCTTTTATTATCCTGTAGGATGTATGGGCTTCATTTAATTTGAAATTAATGCTACAGCTATTTCTTTTTCTAACAGATAACACAAAGTGGAGACTGTTCAGTGTGCCCTCATGCCAATATAGAAGCTTTTCATTATTCCGCTTTGCTTCTGCCTAGGACAATAAAACAATTTTATCTTTAGGATGTTTATTTCTGTGGTTAATGAGGAGAACAAAGTCTTTAGCCCCTAATAAGCAGCTCGACTACTACTTAAATTTTGCTATTATGCTTCAGAAGTGCTGTTGTCTCTTTGCCTCATTGTCTGAATCTTACAGGTAAGTACATAAAACTTCTAAGAACTGCATAGAGATCCCTGTAGGGAAATAAAGGTCTTTGTGCTAAAACTTTTGAAATGAACACTTAAAATGTTTCGGGCTGTTGGCCTTCTTTATCGATGCCCTAAGTATCAATTTGAATGGATTTATGTCTATCTTTTGAATCATTACCAGTCTCAGAAGTACTGTATTTATGAGTTAGTTGCACTGCATTATAACCACTGCCTAAGAAAAAATGGCACTCATTAACACAAATCTGAAAAAGAAAAATCAACATTTTTCACATTTTTCATTTTTTCTTTTGCCACTTTTTTTGTTAAGAAAAGGGGAGAAGTAACCTGCTTTCTCTTTTTTTTTTTTTTTTACATTTCAGTACCTTACTGTGGCAGCTGTTGGTTTCACATAACCATTAAAATCTATGTATCTATTCTTTCTTTCTTCCAATTTTTCTATAACTAAATTTCAGAAACACTTTAGGAAATGTGAACATTTTCCTTCCATCTGCTAGATGGCTTTTAAAACCCATTTACTTGATTTAGCAAATCTGGAAACAGCTGGCAAAACTGTATTTTTATTAAGTTTGTCAGATTCATATTTACAAGATATGTGACTTTTGTCATCTTTCTTAAGGTCTGTAATTGGTTTCTATTTCTCAACTGTACAATTTCTTTCTAAATGCTAATCAACAAGGTGGTCAGATGTTTAGTTATCATTCTGCACATTAACCAGTTTAATGCCTCTCAGTTTAAATGGCTAGAGCTGATGATTCAAATGATGTACTTAAAAACTATAGGAATGGTTATTTTGTTTTCAGCCATTACCTTCTTTTTCTTTTTAATTCTGAAGCTGATTGTGACAATTAAGTAACCTAAAAAAGAACATGAAAAATAGGGTCCCTGCCATGAGTACCTGTACACAAAAATTTTGTTACTTTGCAGGCTCTGATCTACCGTCAGGGTAAAAGACTGGGGGACAGAGACTGGTCTATGCCCTTCTTAGCTCCTTCTGCTTAGTTCTGGATGTGAGAGCCTATATACACTACTCTCATTCACCCTTAACTTGCTCCAATCCTACAACAAGAGGCATTCTACAGCCAGTGAAAACCACCAATTCGTTTCTACAGTGACAAGTCTGGGATTCTGGTCTTTCAGAGCTGCAGAAGATATGTCCATGTGTGTGAATCTATTGACACAGAAAAAATAGGCTTTTGAGACATATTCTTTGATCTGCTACATCTGCTTAGGGCTGTACCCTGCCAGCAGACTTTAACTATCAAAGCGTGGCTAACCTAGCCAGTGCAAAATGTGATGGTGTGAAAGTAGATTCTCGACAGAATAATGCTTAAAAAAACAAACCCAAAAACTTTCATATCACTTACCCACAAAGCTGCATACAGCTGTAGTAAAACGGCATCGCTGAGATGCTTTGTATCAAGCCATACCTGATGGGGATTTCCAGCTCCATGAAGGTATTTCAAGTTGTCATTCTGAAAACCTGTAATGAGGAGTAGGTGTCCACACAGCAGTGCCAGGATCTGAGATACCAAAGATAAGGCTTGAGTCACCATTACTAAACAAATTTCATCTGTGCTTTGTTTAGATCATTCACATTTGTAAATAAGGGCTCTATGTTTTATTGTTATTTTTCCATGACCTGACCCATAAAATAAATTTCTGTCACCTTCTTAACAACCTTAATTTGTGATCAGAGTTTCAAGAGATAATTGAGTTCCAGCAAAAAAAATACTACTATAGGCATTATCATTTGAACAAGCATACATAAAACAGAAATTTGTCATAATATTGTGGCAGTGGTGTATGCATCATCTTCATGCTCAATCTATACCCATAGATTCTTTCATTATCTCCAGGAGATGCCATTGGCAGAGTCAAAGACTTCCAACACATTTGGGAATCCAGACAGTACAGATAATCTTCACTGAGTTTCTGCTGATGAGGTTAGCTTCTTTGAAATGAGGGAAATATCTGTGTTCCAAAATAACCTCTGAAAAATGCCACTAGACACTTTGGCACAGAAGGTTGACTAATTTGAGTGAAGTTTCTGAGTAAAAGATTGAAAGACTGAGTAATATCAGACTCATACGACATCTTGCAATATTTCTAAATAGTATACTGATAAACAAGTACAACTTCAGGCATTAGAAAAGTTCCACGTAGACACTAAAAGCTCCCTTTGCTCCACTAAACTTGCACCCTCAGATTCTAATGGAGTTTTCAGATAATAAGAATAAATTCTGTTGAGACAGTATTTGGGGTTTATGTAACCTATAAAGTGGTGTTCTACCATATCTGTGTTCAAATTATGCACACATCATGTGCATATCCCACCAGAATAAGGCCTTAAGTCATTAAACAGTAAGATTCATCAGACAGTCAACATAAATTGCTAAACATTCATGGACACATCTGTCAGCTCATATCCTAATCTTTTTACATAAGTAGTTCTGATAGTCTGAAATGTAGCAGTTAAAATTTCATTCATGCAAAGCTGTATGGTGTAGATTTTTAATAGGCTAAGTTATGAATACAATAGTTTTTATTGATACAATGAACCAGAAATACATTTGTCATGAAAAGCTTTATGTAACAGCTTGGCTTTATTTACCTATATTATTTAGTTGTTGACTAGATATTGACTAATATTTGAAAAAAGGTTATGTGCATTTCACTGTGCTATTGTCAGTAAGGCAGGTAGCTTAGCCCTGTGGGCTATAAAAGAAGCCACAGCGACAGAGAATGTAAAACTGGCTTGGCCAGTAGCAGTTTAAAAGCATAGCTTTAACTCTGCATGTTGTGATATGTGCAATCTAGATAACATGGGATATCTCTGTTAATAACAAAGAAGCATAGGAAATAAATGACTATGTGATGGGATATATTTAGAATACTTTAAGTAAATGAAATGAAAAGTAAATGAAATGATTAGTAAATAAAGTAAATGAAATGATTTAAGTAAATGAAATGATTAGTGGGACTAAGTACAACTTAGTCCCACTAATCATTTCATACAATCAGCTCTCAAATTTATCGGGGCTTTACAAACATGACAGAAGCCCAGCTGAAGATAGCAGAAGAGCATATGAAACAAACTTCCTCATATTTCTTAAACCAGAAAAACTTTCCTGTTCAGGTTGCCGAATACAGGCACTGAGGAGAGCAGAGAGAGGAAATAATCAGAGGCAGTCACACACCTCAAAACTTCTCCTTCAGGCTCCCCTCCCCTCCAGAAGCCTCTCTTACTCCCCTGAGCAAGCAGGAGTAGCAGCAGAAGTGTGTGATCAGACGCTGCTCTCCTCCACCCAGTGCAGACCAGCAATAGTGCTCCTCTCCACTCCCTGCTTCAGCGTAAGGGGAAGCATACTGCTGAGGGAAAATGTGCCTTACCGGTCTGGGATGTACCCCAAAGCCTGACAGTGCTCTTGGAAACACAATAAACCCGGTGATAGTCCAAGTGAGTCAACCAAATGTGGGATTATTTGAGTAAGCAGTTCTTACAGAATATCACACCTTCCTTTTTCCCTTCCTTTAACAACACAAGCGTCTTTTATACTAATTGCAGGGATTCAAACCATGGTCCCGAACACCTTAGCCTCTCTTAATATCTAGGGTGTTATCTCTGGGCAAACAATACCAAACATACTATTCCGAGCTAAATCTGCTGCTCAGAAACTGGCTGCACATCAGCAGCCCTCACTCCTGTGTATAAAATGGGATTCAAGAAGCCTGATAATCTGGGGTCAGAAATCTGAGTGTATCTTGCTGCCACAAATCCTTTGCTATTTTACAGGGATAGCAACTCTTCTCTCTTCCTGCATGCTTTTATTAAGCTCCCTAATTTGCTCCATGTTCTTCTTGGCTCCTCTTCACACCATTCAGCTGAAAGCTGGACCCAAGGATGGACCAAGATGACTGGGCAAGACAGAAGCAGAGAAAACAGCACTGAATTTGTGGTTGTTCTGGTAGGTATCTCATACTAGATACTCAAGCCAGTGTCTTCGGTTTTGACAGGCTTCTCTCGGACACATCAGCAGAAGACATCAGAAACTAAAGAATAAGACTGATGTGGTTCAGTAACATTTGCCCAAATTTCACAGGTCAAAGAAAAACTTCCTTGGAAAGTAACTGGCACCATCATTCATTCCTCTTGTGACAAGTTGAAGCTCACACAAAGGCATTGCTCAGGTAAGTGAAACCTAAACTGTCCAGTTCTGACTAAATTAATTCTATATGCACTGGAAAACAAGGAAGCAAACAAACGAAGTTTGCTATGTAAGTGTTACCACTTCAAACCCTTATAACAAGGTTGGGAAAAGAGACCAAAGGGTGATAAAAATTCCAGTGACAACCCTAGATATGGAGAAAGTGGAAAAAATACAGGCAGTCTCCCTATTTCCTTAGATACAGAGAAAGGCAATGATATTGGTGGCTCGCGCCAACAATCTGATATAGAAAGCAATAAATAGTGAAAGCAGGAGTCCCTCAGACATACAGGAGGAACTGACTCCTTTCATGGACCTCCAGCAACAAGTTGGGCCCAAGTCTGAGATGGAAGCACCAGAGACCACCAGCCAGGATTTGGGCACACTGAGCAGTCAGAGTGAGTGTCCAGTTCCCCTGGGTCCCTGGTGCTCATCTAAACAGGGCTGGGGGACCAAGCCCCAAGAGGTGGAACTGGGAGGTCTGGAGGTGTTACAGAACAGAAACCATTCTCACCCACTAGTCCCATCTTAACTAAGTCTTACGTGTTATGCCACTGAGTGGTGCAGTGTTGGTCTTTCAGCTATCCCACTCTAAATTCCCCAATTGACAGGTATCTTTGTCACCCTTAATTTTCACTTTTTTTACTTCCTGTGACCAAAACCGCCAATTTCTTATGGGCTGCATGATGCCTTTTACCTACAGATTTGGCAACAGTGCAATGAAGACTTCTAGAACATGAACAGCTTGATGGAAGAGAAAGAGGTGAAATGATGTTTCTAGCAAAATGTTCGCAGGAGTTATGGGGAATAAAAAAAGGAGAAAACTTCAGGAGAAGGATATAGTTCTCTCTCAGGGATGGTTAGAGCAATATAAAATATAATCACTTTTCAGGATTTCTGGAAGCAGACAATAGACAATATCTGCAATTTTTTCCTACAGATTGTCAGCAACTTTGAATCAAAATATTCTAAGCATTATCATTTAGAATTGCTTAGTATCTTTTACCTTTACCAAAGCATACTAGGAGCTGAATTCAAAATCACGATAATGAGAGCCGTCTCCTTTACCACCAATTGTTACAACTCATACTTCCCAAGTGCTAGAAGCAAACCTAACCAAACATAGAAAATCCTGTGATCCCAAAATATTACTCTCCCCTTAAAAAAACAAAACAAAACAAAACAAACCCCCTCCCCAAACTCAAAGGAATTAAATTTGCCATTTTAAAAATCCTTAAAAATTGCAATTCATGAAATACAGGAAATACACCCATAATACGCAGCTCTTACAATAACTTAGACCCACTGGGCACATACAGTCATTCTGTCTTTGAAGGGAGCTACTGGCTCTAATACACAGCTTACTCTGCCAAAACAAGAACAAAATCAAAACGAAACAAACCCCAAAACACCACATTTAGGAAGTTATCAGTATAATTGCCTGTTTTTCTGAGGTTACACTCCATCCCAGGACAGAAGAGAACATCTATCAGTGTTGCTAAATGCAGTCATCATTTTACTGGTGAATCAAGCAAAGTCACAAACCTACATGTTAGGTTGAGGTGTGGTATAGGAACGTTTATGTGTGTTTCTTCTTCTGGTTTACTGCAAACAACTGGTATATTTGTCCCTGGACAAGTCTGGTAAAGGGGCACACTGACTTTAGCGCTCACCAGCCAACACAAGCTACACAGTGATATATAACTCAAAGGAGGTTTCTGGCATCCCTGGAGGTATGCATATGTCTCTTCCTTTGATTAGACATAGTCCTCAAACAGAATAGCTCACCACATTCTCCAAGCTGAATTGTGATTGTCCTGTCAGGCTTGTGAAGCACCTCCAGTTAATCCCTCAGTGCTACTGAACACAACCTCATGCAGTGAATGCATTTATGAATATGTCATTTTTGGAGGTTTGAGTTTCTAAAATAAAACCGAGATTTAGGTGCTAGGTGTGGGGCTTGGTCTTATTGCCATGGAAAAAAGGTAGAAGATTTTCAGGCCTGACAACTAAATTAAAAAAAAAAAAAAAACCCAAAACAAACCAACCAACAAACCCCACACACAATAAATAAATAAAAATTAAACTGCATTGTTTTAAAGTCCGTACTATGATCTTTGTGTACGCTGTGAATATCAGCCTCTCACAGTAGAGAGTTAGCATTACAGAGCAATGAGGCAAAATCAGCAGTCTCTGAGGTAGCAAAGGATATAGCAATGTTCATATTCTCTCTGAATACTGGGAACTCCAAGAGCCAGAAGGCAGAAGCTTTCTATAAATTGTCCAAGGGAACAAATGTAGAGCCTTGGAGCATAATTAAGCAAATAACTACTTCTGTTTGACATTCCTCACCAAAGAACATGTTATGTCCTATGAATTCAAAACATGCAATTAAACAAAACACATTCCCCCTTCTCTTGTTCCCCAAATAAAGTAATCCAAAGACCATCACTTTGAATTCCTGGCTGTATTAGCTAGCACAGCCATCAAATATTCAGCTGGGAGCCTGTCTGAGCACAAATGCTTTAAGCTGCACTCCAAAAGTCAACAAACATAAGAAAAAAAAAAACAAACAACCTCTTCATAGCTACTATATATACATATAAGATTATGAATAATTCCCTAGCAGTTATTTAAAGAATACATCAAACACCTTCTTTATACATCAAACCTTACCTTCTATTCCATATTTTATACTTCCAACTAAAAACAGAGGACAAACACAGCATAAAGTTGAGTGTTTGCTGCACTGTAGAGATCTAATATGCATTGTTTATGGAATATGCATAAAATGGGACCAAACCAAACGCCTTCACCTTAACTTGGTTAACTTAAAATCTAATGGGACAGATGTTTACAAATTGGTATTTATCCCACTCTGTTTAAAACATACTTTAAGGGCTGCATATTACCAAATATTCAGCATCACTCTCAAATTAGTTTCCTTATTATTCCTGCTCAAGGTTACACAATACTACATGAACTGAAGATGTATATTGGTTCCACTCCTGATACAGAAAGTAGAGAGAATGTCTACAATATCATTGATGTGTTTGTTCTGCACAAGAAAAAATGAATAAATAGATACCATGTAGCATAAGATGATTCCTACTCCTTCCACCTGCAGTCTGATTCTCTGACTATGCAGTATAGTGATAAGAAAGAGAGCAATCTTGGTGAAATACACATTCATAAGGGCCTCCTTCACACTCCCTAATCTCCTAATGGCAAGATCTAGGGCACCAGGTAGGTGTCTAAGATCCCAGACTTCAGGATCAGGAAGGATGGGTAGTGCTTCTTGAGAGACCATATATGAAAATGTGCCATTTCAAATTAAGGTATTTTATGAATATCCTCTATTTTGAGTCCTCTACTTTTAATGAAGGGTTTGGATTTCTGTTCTTTACCTTGCAATCTGTAATGTGCTAAGGCTTTTACCTCCCAGCTAGGCACCAATAACTATCTTCTATATTGTCATAATTTCATTTGCCAAAAAGTGCATGTAACCTTCTGAAATTAATATTTTTAAGACAGCACTAAGTATGAAAATTTTGAGTCATAATTTCAAATGTACCTAACGTATCTGCATAAAAACGTACATTTCATTAAAAATACATAAATACTAATTTGTACAGTAGTCATGCTCCAAAAGGTCCCTTGATGTCGAAAATTGGAAGACCAGTCATTCAGGGATGAGAGAAGGAGAGCACCCTGGGAAGCACATCTATTGTGAGTTTCTAGGTAAAAGCTAAGCCAAACTCTCTTAACACTGTGCTCATGCTGTTTCACAGATATAACAGATGTGTTCACTGAAAGAAGAGAATTCAGTCCATACCATGCATTCATTGAAGCAAGTTTGTAAATGGAAACTGGAGTTTTAGAACAGGAAAGGCACTTTTGGTAGGTTCAAGCCAAAGGGAGAACATTCTAGTGATTGAAATGACTGTATGTCATTGTTTCTTTGCTCCCTTCTCTATACTGCACTTAATGGGTACATAAAAACAGGCAATATTTTAGACAAAACTAAATAAACTTAGCTTTTTTCCTAAAGTAGCAAATGCATGTGTTAGCAGTGGATGTAAATGAGAGCACTACTATTTTATTTCCTGACAATTTTTAGATTTCCTCAAGCATTTTGCAAGAAAGGACATGTTTTCCATATACAGCTGTTAATAAACAACTTGTAATTCTGTTGTTTTATTTTTGCTTTTCCTCCTTTGCTCAGTGGCATAAAATAGTCCTGGAAATTTATAGTTCCGAGTGTCGTCTTAAAATTAACTATGGTATTCAATTCCTCTGAATGCTAAAATGCAAAAGCTGGTTAACTTACCAAATCATGTGTAATGTTAATTACCATGATCAAGCAGAAGAATTTTGTGCCAGCCTTCTAAAATTCTGCTTAGTCATTAAAATAATAGTCCAGGTAAAATACATTTTTCTTCTCACTTCAGTGTGAGGCAGACAACTCTATGCTTGGTATTGGGTCGGTGAATTCTTAGGACATCTTTGCAAGGCAGATTAACATTTTAATGCTCTGTCAATCACTCTATGCTCTTTAAAGTAGTGTATAAGAAGTCCTGTGAAGAACAAGATCTGATTACCTCAGGAACTTTATAAACAAACATTAAGAGTAAAGTCTATAGTATAAAAAGGTAAACAAAGAGGAGGGACACAGCAAGACTAAGTGATCTCTAGCAGATCAGCAGAGCAGGTTGCTGGCAGAGATGTGGATGGAGCTCAGTTAATTCCAGTTTACAGGCAGACCCGTTGGGGTCATGGTTAGCTAAATTTCTACATCACAAAAGCATTGCAACTACACAGCACCTCACTGAAAAACCTTAACTAAGCATCAACCTTCCTGTCCTCTTGTACAGCTTCCAATGGCACTGCACCTCCGTACTTACCAGCTGATGGCAATGCATCGGACAGTTTTCTACATTCGGGACCTTCTTGCAGGCAGCTTCAGCATACAAACCAAAATGTAAAGTGTGTGATACTTCAATGCAATTGGTTTGTTGGACTTTCTATAGGCCATCAAAAGTCTGAGTGATCCTTTTCCGTGAAATGATGCCAGTTCTTGATAGAACTGAGATAAAGTGGATTGAATTTCCAAACTAGTGTTTCTTCTTTCTGTCTAATAGGAGGCAAAATCTGTATTTTCTCATCTAAAGGATATGCACACTGATGAATAAAATGTTCTTTCTTATCAAGAGCAAGACAGGAAAGATTATGTTAAATACACCCCTATGGCAAATTACTGACCTCAGCCTACACACACTGCATTTGCAATAATCACTGCTGCTGCATCTACAGAACGCTCCCAGTAAAACACAGAAACTGACCACAAGCATCTTTTTTGACCTACTGCAGATTCAAAGTCAAATGGATTTACTTAAATTGTCTGGCTTTGGTGGCATTTGCAATACAACCTAGTTGGTTATCACATCTCACTTCAGATTAATCACCTAAAGTAGAAAGGTTGACATTTTAAGTTAAATGCTGCCCACAACAGAATGTATTTCACACTACCTCATGACCAAATCAGTGTATTGAAACCTCCTCGCCAGTCATTATTGCATCATATAATTAAAAAAAACAGAGACTACATATTCAGTATGCTAGGTAGCACACAATACTTTTCAAATAAGAAACAAGTAACGCAAACACCCAAAATCAAACATCTCTAATAAACTACTCAGATGATGGTATTTGTTCACCATATTCCTGTTACTTCAATTGACAGAGAATTTAATTAAAATATATTCTCCTTATAGAAAACAAGGAATGAAAGTGTCATTTAAGTTGTTTCAGTGAGTAGTTTGGCCATATCTACTTCAATCTAATGAGCAATAAAGGAGAATCTTTGTTTATATTTGAGATCTTTATTCAATTACATATCTAAATACAATCCAGATGTCTCTGCACAATACTTCGTGCATATGTTGAATAGCTTGTTTGTTCCCTTTGTTTGCTTACTAAATAATGAGAAATGCTGCTGTCCTTTACTTAAGTTTTTCTTTTGGCAATCAGCACCGAATAAGCTAACCAACATCTGATATACAGCTTACTAAATCCTGTAGTATTTCTTGGAGAGGATCCATTTTTCCTGTCTGGCATTATTGTCAGGAGATTTACCTCAGACTGTCTATTTTGCTGGTTTTATCTGCAGCAGATAATATGGTGTGTTCTATTCTTCTGAAAAAAAATTGCATTGGCACAGTCAGTAAAATTGGTGAAATTTAACGGATTGTTCTATGATTTCATTATTTTTCTGTAGTGTACCATTCAATTGCTGGCTTTAATCAAATACACAAGGCAATTATAATATGCATTTGAAATTACTCTGAAAATAAACATTAGCCTTTACATGAATAATTTACATCAAATACTACACATACACACAAATGTGCTTTGTCAATAGCTGTGTTACCTTGCCTCTTCGTAAGTTTTTTCTACCTCTACAAAGCCACTGTAAATCATTACTACATAAGTGTACTGCAGAATATGTGATGGAGGAAAAAATGCACACAGCTTCTGCTGCTTTTAACTGATGTTTTAATAGCACTGAAAAATGCAGTAAAAATTCACTTCCTTGAACTGATATGAGGGGTCATATAATTTTGTGTCACTGGAAGTTCATAGTAAATTTGTCTTTAAAAGTTAGGTGCATTAATTCGTTAATCTAAGGATCCAGAAACATTAAAAATTACCATATATGTGCTACCTTACGGGAAAAGATGTTAAGTTTTTCTCTACTTAAGTATTCAGAAAACACAGCACAGTTAAGACCTCAACTTAATGTAATTTCTCAGCAAAGAAGGTTGGTGCAAAGTACATATTTTTGTTCGTGTCAAAACCCCCCCGAAGACTCTATTGAAAAGTTGCCCCTTTCAACAGAGGGCCTTACATTCCAGAACTTTAAACATGGCACCGAAAATTCACATTGTGACTCCCATGAAAATTTGGCTAAAGTGTTGAAAACAAAAGGTTCTGAGAAATAAAAAAATAAAAATATAGCTGCACATGTTCTATGTAGTCTTGCTTTTGGTCTTTCATCTCTGAGGTTTCCATCTGGACTGAGCTGGCTTTATATCAGGGCTCGCACTACAACTTATGCCAGCTGATGCTGATGGTAGAGTAACACTGGTACAGCACTGGACAAAAACAGGGCATGGCTTACACAACAGAAGAAGCTCAGTATAGCAGGGGATGTAGGAATCGGATTGTAAGCCTGGTATGAACAGAGTAAAGAAGCAGTTTAAACAGTTCCCAACTCCAAAACATGTCTTAAACTATCTTAAAAGTCATATTAAAGGATTTAGTTCTTTGTACACTTGAATCCAACCCCTGGCCTTTGGGTTTTAAGAATCTCAGTAGTCCATATAATGCTGCTGGGATACAAAGTATCCCTGACCTGGTTATCAAGCACAAACATTTCTTTACCGTCTTCAAGTAAAACAAAAGTTGATTAGCCAAAGGACTGCTGCCATTGTGTTTCTCACTTCAATTCTCCTTTTAACTATTAAAATGCTTTCATCTTTTCATTATTGTTTTTTAAAACCAGTTTTACCCCTAAAAATTCTGGCACGTTACAAATTGTTACATCAAAGTGTCTTCAAAGTCTTTCAGCTTGGCATTTTAAAATGTAAATATTTTTGCTGCTTTCCCATTCCTACGTAATTTTTTTTTTAACTGTTACTGCTGCAAAACTGAATTCTCAAGTTGTCCTATTAATCATCACAAATACATTTTTGGATAATTGCACTAATACCTGAAAAAATCTCTCCATCTCTGCAGGGTGCTGAATGTACAAACTGTCATTGCATTTTTGTGTGGATGTTTCTGCTCCTTTTTTTCCTTCACAAAAGCTTCCATTTGAACTCGGCAGAGATACGAAGCTGAACTTGTGAAGTAGCCATTGGGCGTTTGGTTGCTACTTGCTGCATTTCTTCCTTACTGCTTTATGACTACCCCTATTATCCTTTCCCCTTATCATGGAATGGATGATGCACAGTTATAGTTGTAGCATTTAAATGGAAATAGGTCATCATGAGAGACAACTACTGAAAGAGGCATACTATAACTTAAGTACCTACAGTTTAGAACAAACTAGAAACTTTCAGCTTGGTGAAAGCAGCCTCGAGCTCTCACAAACTCGAGCCCTAGAATAATGGAAACAACTTCAAGAAAAAAGTCCATGTATTCTTCCCTACTCTTTTGTGGTAAACTGCTTTAATAATAATATACACCAAGATATCACAAGCTTTTCTATTCCATTTCAAAAAGCAATAGAGTCTCAAACATCCAAACTCACTTTCTCAGCCTTAATAGCAACCTTATCAATGTCAAAGTAGAATAAATTCCCAACTGCCTGGAATGTGTGACAGTCTGAGGTGCCAATCTGTTGATGTAACCATATGAGGTCAGCATTAATACTTTGCATTAGTGTTGAATCTCTACTTGAAAAAAAATGAGTTTCAGCACTGTTCTCTGCTAAGTTATTTATGGCTGCAAGCAAAAGGTGATTTGAAAATAAAAATCTCCATTAGAAACTGATGATGGACAAGACCAAAGAGAGGCCAAAAAGAGATTCTTAACTCAATCTCTTACATGAAGATAAATTTAAAAAATCCCATTTGACAGAATTAAAGAAAAAAAGCCTTAAGCTGTAAATGTGTTCATTGTATTATTAGTAGTTTTACATCTAAAAATAAAGGAGGATTTTCCTAAAAGACTTCTAAAAGAGAAACAATAAAACATATTAATCTGGAGTCAAGGCTGACAAATTTAATTCCTAGATGAATATAGTGAAACAGACAGGAAATTCTAGGTTAAGTTTCTGGTACAAAAAGGTACAAATCACTTCCTACTTTTCAGATGCTATTTCATTTTTCATCTCCATGTATAAGCATAAAGAGAGTAAATGATTACTCACTAAGATTATCACTGACTATTCTTTACATGATTTTGTCATATGTTACTGGTATGTCACAAATCTACACAGTATCTGCTCTTTCTGTTTTCTATAGAACCCTGCATCCACCAAAAAAAAAAACCAAACCCCAAAAATCTGCTTATTCTTCTTTACTGCTATATAATCAGGTCATGGTGCCATGAATACTGCTGCTAGATCTTCAGTACAAAATTTATACTGATGGTGTGCTGGCATTTGTGCCATTTGTGTTGGTACCTGAAGAAGAAATAAAGAGCTTATGTGATGCTGTCCTGGTGCTGCAAGATGACTGACAGTACCAGAAAGAGCCTGTCAGTGAAAAAGTAACCCATTAATATTTCTAAACATACTTAAACCAGATGGACCATTTCATATGGAATCAGCATTCAGAGCATGTGGCCTCGGATTTTTTTAACTCCGAACTCTGAAGCTTAGAGGTAGATTTAATGTAGTGCAGAATAATAGTTTCAGATACCTGACCTCTGCAGATAGCAGCTGAGAAGTTGTGTTTTTTCTCTCATAAATGTTCTCTGTCCTCAAATCCTCTACTGTCTTCAATGGACAACAAAATTGGTAGCAGAAAAAAAGGAAATAAGCACTAAAATATCCTAATTTCAAGGTGGCTGAACTAAAGCCATATAAGCAAAGAGAGCCAGATGAGGAATCAATCTCAATCTCACAGGCTAGGAAAAGGAAGTAGTGCTGATGCAGAGGCTGCTTAAAACCTTGTCCGTATGCAGCCACCAACTTCCATCTCTCCTCTTTCAACAGGCCTTTCAGCCGTTGTACAGTAACTGCAAAGTTCACAGGATAATTCAGGTTGGAAGGCACCTCAGGATGCCTCTAGACCAAACTCCTACTTGAAGCACTTCAGCTGTGAGATCAGATCTAACTAATTTCTCAGGGCTTTAACAAGTCTGATTGTGAGTGCGTTAAGGAATGGAGATTGAACAACCTTTTCATGCAGCCTTCTTCACTGTTGATTGTCCTCAGGGAGAAAAAGCTTTTTCTTATATCCAGCTAGAAAACCCTTCTCCAGGTCACAGAATCACTGCAGGTTGGAAGACAACTCTGGAAATCATCTAATCCACGCCCCCTGCTCAAAGCACCACCAGCTAGAGCAGTCTGCCCAGGACCATGTCCAGTCCGGTTTTGAACATCTCCAAGGATGGATATTCAAATTCCACAATTTCTCTGGGCAAACCGCTGCAATGTTTGACCACTGTCACCGTAAAGGAGTTTCTTATGTTTAAATATAATTTGCTGTATTTCAATTTGTGGATATCTGCCAGATCTTTCAGCACTCTCAAACTCAGCCTGTCAGGTCTCAGGAACACATATGGGTGCAGTTCTCACATGCAGTCTCTGACTTGATCATCACTCACTGCTGGTATTTCCTCTCCTCCTTCAAACCTTCCACTAAGCATCGAGGCCTGATAAACCACACCAGTGAAGACTGAAAAAGACACTGAGTAACTCAGCCTTATCTGTGCCCACAATCCCTAAATCAAGCATGCTGTTCAGCCACAGTCTCATATTTTCCTTATTCAGCCTTTTACCACTACTGTAGCAGTGGAAGCTCTTCTTGTTGCCACTGATGTTTCTTGCAAGTCTCAATTCCATGTAAGCTTTGGTTTTCCTGACAGCAATCCTACATTCCTGGGCAAAGTTCTGAATTCCTCGTTCGTAATCTGTCCCTGCTTCCACTTAATATATGCTGGTTTGGGGGTAGGGTGGGGTGGGGGTGGGGTTTGTTGGTTTTTTTTTGTTTGTTTTTGTTTTTTTGTGGGGTTTTTATTTGCATTGGATCTCTGCCAGGAGTTCCCCGATTAACTAAAGAATATGTCTAGCTATCTTCCTGAGTACTGGGATGGATCATTTTCGTGCCTGTAGGATGCTACCCTTAAAGCCTTGACAGCTTCCCTCATCTCTTTTTCCCTTTAGAGCTGTTACCCAAGTGATCCCACCTAACAGTTCCCTAAACAAGCTGCAGTCTGCTTGCCTGTCACCAAGAGTCTGGATTCTGTGACTCTCCTTTCTCCCTCAACATCTTCAGATCCACCATTTCATGGTTACTACAGCCCCAGCTGCCAATGATTGCCACATCCTCAATCAGCACCTCTTTCCCAGTGAACAGCAGATCCAGTTGTCTGTCATTCCTGGTTGGGCCAACCAGTATCTCTATCAAGAAGTTATCCTTGTCACCCTCTAGAAATCTTGACTGCTTCCATCCCATCGTGTTGCCCCTCTAGCAGATATCAGGGACGCTCAAGTCTCCCATGAGCACCAGCATTTGTGATCCCAAGACTTCCTTAAGTCATTTAAAGAAGGCTTTTCATGCTTCTTCATCCTGACTCAGTAGTCTGTAAGTCTCCCCCCATGGTGTTGCCCTCACTGGCCTCTTAGATCTTGACCCGCAAGTGCACACCAGACCATCTTCCATCCCATAAAAGAGCTCTATGCATCTGAGCTGCTCCTTCGCACAGAGGGCAGTTCCCTCCTCTTCCCTGCCTGTTTTCCCCACCGAGCTGCTACATGTCCAGCACAGCCTGCTGTGTCAGATATTCTCCATTGCCCCACAACTGACCAGTCGCTAGCTGACCCTCCTCTTGCAGCTGGGGGTTCAGTCTCTGGAGGGTCTCTGTGAAGACCCCATCAATCTCCTTTTCACCTTCCCTGGAGCTGCTCAATGAGTTCACCTCCTGCAGATCCTTAACCTGGTGATAGTCTCTCAGCCTACACACACCTCCTACAGGCAAGGACACTAACCTGATCTCGTTTTATGACAAGGTGACCCACTTAGTGGATGAGGGAAAGGCTGTGGATGTTGTTTACCTGGACTTTAGTAAAGCCTTTGACAGCATTTCCCACAGCATTCTCCTGGAGAAACTGGCTGCTCATGGCTTGGACAGGTGTATTCTTCACTGGGTAAAAAACGGGCTGGATGGCTGGGCCCAAAGAGTTGTGGTGAATGGAGTTAAAACCAGTTGGCGGCCAGTCACAAGTAGTGTTCCCCAGGGCTCAGTATTGGGACCAGTGCTGTTTAATATCTTTATCAGTGATCTGGATGAGAGTATCAAGGACACCCTCAGTGAGTTCAGATGACACCAAGTTGGGCAGGAGTGTTGATCTGCTTGAGGGAAGGAAGGTCTGCAGAGGGATCTGGACAGGCTGGATCGATGGGCCGAGGCCAATTGTATGAGATTCAACAAGGTCAAGTGCCAGGTCCTGCATTTGGGTCACAACAACCCCATGCAATGCTACAGGCTTGGGGAAGAGTGTCTGGAAAGCTGCCTGTTGGTGGAAAAGGACCTGGGGGTGTTGGCCGACAGCCGGCTGAATATGAGCAGACAGTGTGCCCAGGTGGCCAAGGTCAACAGCATCCTGGCTTGTAATAGAAATAGCATGGTGAGCAGGACTAGGGAAGTGATTGTTCCCCCTGTACTTGGCACTGGTGAGGCCACACCTGGAATACTGTGTTCAGTTTTAGGCCCTGCATCCTCTCTCCAGACCCACTCTGGGCTCAGATGTCCCACGTGCTGCTCCAGTAAGAGCTGAGAGTGGCACTTTGCTGTGGTCCATCACCACTTGTACGCTGAATGCAGCAATTTCTGACCCCTTTCCGTGCATGCTCCTGCGCAAACTAATGCATGTGTTAGCCGCCCCTGGGAGCTGCCCTCTGGACTGGGAGGCAGTACAGGTTTCTCCCTAGCACCAGCTGGATGGTGCTTATCACTGCCTCTTTAGAAGTCAGCTGAAGACAGCAGGTTAAATTACCCTTTGACCAGCAATAGCTGACAGACACTATTTGAAACTGCAACTTTGCTAATAGAAGCAAAAGCCTCTAGGAGCTATGTAGCAGCATCAGCAGCTGCACCAGTACACACCAGCACACACCCTGAGGCTCCAAGAAGTTCCCAGAAGATCTGGAAGCAGAGCCCACAAACTGCTGCGCAAACCACCATGTCTGCTAGCAATATCTGTTTGCACCACTTGTTTACTGAATAAGCCTACAACTAGGGATGACTAAAAGATGATCAAAATGCTCAACTTTTCATCAAAACAGACAGTACTATAAAAAAATCTTTGGTAGAAACACTGCAATTTTTCAGTGTTTCAAGATCTAAAGGAAATACTTCTTTTATCTTTTTAACTCCACTGAATTTTGACTTCACTTTCAGGTCAAACGTTTATGTGAATAAAATAGTTAATGCTAATGATTTTATTAAATAGGATTATTAGATATTTTCTCATCAATAAAAGGTGCAGCAACCTTGTAAAAAATGAACTTTCTGGTGCTGACCTTTTGACATAACTTAATTGAATCTTTTATTACTGTTTCTATTTTGTGAATATTTTAACTGTTTGGCTTGATTCTGGACAAAAGGAAATCTTCAAACACTGAACTTTCCTAATGATCCCTATATTACAGAACATAGATCATCTTCCCAAAAGTACATAGCTTGGAGAAAAGGAAGGAAAATACAAAGAGCGTTATCAGAGCCCAGAAAGTCTCCAGAAAAATAATATCACAAAATAACAAGTTTGTCCATGTATCCAAGTTGATAACTGCATTGCAAAATGATAAACAAGCACATACAATGTATGGACCCAGTTAGTGACCCTTTCAGGAGGGCAATACCATTTTTTTTAATTACAAGATAGTATCTTTCATAAATATGGTAAACTATTTTACTTAACCATTTTGGAATGGATGGTAAGAATGCAGGGTTTTTTCATGCTGCAAGAAACATATCCAGAGCATGGATAGACAAGGAAGTACATAACAGCAAACCTGGAACTGGTAAAAAAAAAAATATTTTGAAACAAACTACATTTGTGTGACACTGTCATTTTAGAAGGATGTACTGAACATTCCACCAATGGTATTTTCAATGACAACATCCTCTCAGACTTATCTGAAAAATTTCTGCCTTACACTCTCTCGTATATCCCCAATCAGGTTAGCTACCAAAACCTAAAACCTGAACTATAGGGGGAAGTTTGTTATTCTCAGATAGCCTGTGCTGAAATAACATTTCTATACCTTAAAAATAATTCCAAATGACAAAAAATGTATTCACATCCGGTAATTTACATCATAAAGACTATATAATTTAAGCATTGTTATCCTCGCCAAAGACTTTCAATTCCACCTTCCTAAAATTCTGCTGAAATTACTTTTTTCCCCCTAACGCATATTGCCATCCCTTTTCACGTGTTTCACGCTGATAGTGAAGGTTTCAGTATGATTCTGCCAAAAAGTGTTTCTCACACTATTGTCAGATTTTTGCACAAGGAGTTAGAAACAGATCTGTAAAAATGCCAGCTGTATTTTTCTAAAACAAAGCTTGTTGTTTTTCCTGCATTCACTGCCACAAGTCCACATATAGCCTTTAACACTGGGCTTTTATATTCATGTTTTCTTCCCAATGTTCCTTTTATCTTTTGCTAGAAGTGGTAGATGCCAGGTGTTATAATAAAGCGGTCTACAAAAATTATTGTCTTTTTTTCTGGTTCCACTTATAAATTGATACCCTGTTCATTTCATACTGGTATACTTAGCTCTTAAGTAATGCTTTCCTTTACAAGACTCAGATGAGATAACTCTTTAACTTGTATAATAACGACACACATATTGCCAGATTTTAGCAAATGTAATATATAAGACTGTTAACAACAGGACTGAAGTATTTAATGCCAAGTGTCTCACTAGATGGCTTTGCATATAACAGTTAAATATACTTTGTTAATTAGAACAGCATAAGCAGTATTTTTTCTTCTATTAATGTTTACTACACATGGAAGAATCATGCTATATTAATGCAATAAAGGCTGCAGGAACTGGGCCACTAACACTCTCTATTATCATATTTCACTGTTGTAAATCATAATTCAAGTCCACCCAATTCAGTTCCACTATACATGTAAACAAGAGCTGAAATAGGCTTTTTTAATATACAGGAGCTTCTATGCCCATAATTAAGTAAAAACTTGACAATCGATTTAACATCAATTGTCTTTGTGCACACAAATTATAACTTTTTTCACGCCACAAAGATTTGTAAGTCTACAGAGATCACTTTATGCACTCCAGCTCTCACCCCAGTATCCTTATATTTTGTAAACTTTTGAGACTGAAGCAGAATCTAGTCTTAATGTACCATTTTTCTTATGCTTTCATAAACATAAGAAAAGTTACATGATTTTCTTATATATTATGTTCAAGCTCTGAGCTAGGATTGAATCAGAGTGATTTTCCTAGTCAGAGGTACATATGTGACAATTTAATCTCTGTTTAATGACATAAATAGCTTATCCTAAGTTCTTCTGAAAATACTTGAGAGGGTTCTCCTATACATAAATGCTCTATTTCAACTGTTCATCCCATATACCTACTAGATACATTTACATTACTGCTAACAAGTTTCAGTGACAGACGCCTTTGTATCAGACGCTGTATGTACCGAGACAAAATGGAAGCTCCATGTCTCAGACAATTCACCATACAAACGTAAGACAAGAGACAATGTGAGCATATGACACGACAGCAACATATACAGAAACAGCAGAGTAATAATAATGACTGGCAAGACAAGCTTTGGCCACTTTTTCCAGCAGTGTAAGTCATTTCACAGGTTTTTGTAGGCATCAGAGAAATTTTTGATGAGATGGGCTAGTCTACTGTGACAGACTAGGAATGAGGGACATTTTTAAAAGTAGTAAGAGAAGCCTTATACTAATATTCTAGCTGGCTGAGATTTAATCTTCTTCCATCATTTTGGCAGCTAAGTTGAATTTGTCAAAAACTTCACTGTTTGCAACTTGCAGACCTAAGCTTGGGGTAGCAGATGCTGATCAGTGTAGAGATGAATAAATGTGTGCGCATTTGTGTTGGGAAAGGTCACTGACACTTGCTTCTCCCGACCAACAATTTAACACTGCCTACCCAAAGGGCACAGGTCTTTTGTAACTGCCGCTTGAGATGAAGTTATAATCACTGTAGTTCAGCACTTTTAAGACCCACTTTTGCTGTCATGCAGATTAATCCAAGACCTAAAGATAGCAACTAATATGAGCAGCTGCTGGTGATCTTCATTTAGCAAAGTTAGTTGCAGATTTAACTTGTAATGATATCCATGCTTAGGTCCTGAATTTTGCCCAGCTAATTTTACATACACTGGTATAAAGTCAGTCATACTGATAAGGTGATTATGTCCTATTAAACTTAATGTAAATATTTTTTTCTGCCCAGAAGGATAATATGACCATTAAAATATAGAGAATAATCCTGTGTTTATAATTACTCCAGCTACAGCTAAATGACTATTTCATTCAGAGTGTTTTATTCATATCCTCTTTTTTTTAAAATGTTGCACACAGGAAATCTGAAGTTTAATGAAGTTCACTTTATAAATCCAGCTTCATATACACCTTTTATACAAATCTCTTCTTTATTTGAAGTTAAACCAAGGAAAAAGGAAAAAAAAGTCAATTTTAATTTCTAATTTGCAATGTTAATCCCAAATGCTTTTGAACTACAAAAGTAGAAGTTAAATTCATGCTGTAGTTTCTGGAGTTATAAACGGAATATCAGAGAAATGATCCATTGCCAAAGTTGTTAGAAGGGACCTACAGTATAACTTTTTGACCAGCAATGAAACAAAAATGCTGCCAAAACATTTTGTTACCAAATTTAAGTGGAGTGCACTCTGTTAGGAGAGGTACCAGGACAATTTCTGGGAAGTTGGTGATTTGCCTAGACGACACCCTGCAAAAACACACACAAAAAACCCCCAAAACCCTAAAACCAAAAAACACAGAAAAGTTTTCTCAAGGTGCATATACTTCCAAAAGCCAGAAAAAATAGAAAAAAACCCCTTCCCTGTAAATAGCAAACAAAAGTGCCAATCACATTAAAATTGGAAGAGGACAAAACTCTGCAAACCTGCATGTGTGTATGTTCCCCTAAAGACTGGAGAAAGAAATATTTACTATATAATCTATGCTTGTTTTAGGAAGTCCATAGTGTTCAGTGGGGCACAACTGGTGGCGCACAGAGCAAACCTGGACACAAAAGACTTCTGTCCCATCAGCGCACTCCCTTCTCTTCAGGAAAGGCAGAGAGTAGATGTTGCCCATGGCATTCAAACGTTGAAAAGCTGCCTCCTGCACAAAGCCTACTTCTAGCACCTGAGCTCCCGCAGCTGGCTGAGAGGAGGAAAAAGTGCTGGCACCTCACTGCCTTCAGATGGCTCTGATAGCCAAGGGAGGGATGGTGGGGTTAGGTGAAGTATTGATACTGGGATATGGTTTTGCAGAAATTGGACCTCTCAGGTCTATCTACGTCTCTTTAGATTTGTTTGTTTGTTTGAAGGATTTCTGAAGCTGTAACTTTATCCAGACTGTTGTACTTCAGCTGCATAGTCAGAAATGCTAGGGAGCAAACATGAGTGTTATGAGCCAGAAGATTTCTTCTGAACTTTCATATTACACACATTTATGCCTTGACTTCAGAGTTAGGTTTTGAAATAAGGAAAGTGGTCTAATAACTAGCAAGTTGCAGTTAGAAGGAATCTCCTTTTACAACTTTATGATTTGCCTTGAATAAGGTATACACAGAGATGCTAGGTAGGACCTTCAACGTGTTGTTCACCTCAAGAAATGCATAATGAGAATCACGATGCCTCCTATCCATAGAAAACATCCTTATGAGCAGGAAATTCTCTAACACCACAAAAACTGTATTTATTATTTATCTGCATTTTCTGTTTGTGTCGGAGAAAGAGAATCCAGTATCTCTCCTCCTCCCTCCCTTTCCACCTGCCCCTTAAAAAACATCTGTTTTTCATCACAGAGCCAAATTGTCATATGCAAAGCTCAGAAAAGGAAACAGTCAAATCAAAATGCACGCTGAACCCTTAGCAACCTGGAGTGATTGAGAACTGTATTTCCTAGAGTAGTTGTAACTGCCTTTTAAACAAAAAGGCAGTTTTAAACAACAACAAAAAACCCACCGTTTGAGGAGTCAAATACACTGCTGAAATAAAGGTACAGGCAACACTGCTTTTCCTTAACCCTCTGTTGTGGTTTAACCCCAGCCAGCAACTAAGCACCATGCAGCCGCTCACTCAACTTCCCCCCCACCCAGTGGGATGGGGGAGAGAATTGGGAAAAAAGTAAAACTTGTGGGTTGAGACAAGAATGGTTTAATAGAACAGAAAAGAAGAAAATAATAATGATAACACTAATAAAATGACAACAGCAATAATAAAAGGATTGGAAGGTACAAATGATGCGCAGTGCAATTGCTCACCCCCTGCCGATCGACACCCAGTTAGTCCCCCAGCGGTGATCCCCCACCCCCACTTCCCCCAGTTCCTATACTAGATGTGACATAACATGGTATGGAATATCCCTTTGGCCAGTTTGGGTCAGCTGCCCTGGCTGTGTCCTGTGCCAACTTCTTGTGTCCCTCCAGCTTTCTTGCTGGCTGGGCATGAGAAGCTGAAAAATCCTTGACTTTAGACTACACACTACTTAGCAACAACTGAAAACATCAGTGTGTTATCAACATTCTTCTCATACTGAACTCAAAACATAGCACTGTACCAGCTACTAGGAAGACAATTAACTCTATCCCAGCTGAAACCAGGACACCCTCCAAATGTTGCTACCTCTATTTCTAGCTTTTCTCCTTTTCATGATAAGGGCTTTAAATTATATACTTCTAATACCTTTCTAATTTTCTGCTTTTTTCTTTTTTAATTTCCTAAAGCTAAACTGATTTTGATCATACCTATCTGGCTTATCTCATTATAACTGTCTGATTGGAATTATCTTCCCCATGGCTTTGCTCAGTCCATATATTACTTTGCCTCTGGGAATCTGCAATCTAGTATCCTCACCTCCCTTCTTTCTCAGTTTTTTTTTAATTAACTTATGAAACAGATTTAGGAATGATACTTTCTTATCGTCTGAGAACTGGAGTTGGCTTTATCATACCTCTCACTGAGTTTGCACACAAATGGCGTCTTTACAGGCAACATGAATGTAAATACACTTCTTAAGCACTCAAATCTCTTGCATACTAAAGCAAACAGAACATTGTGAGTTTGTTTGTTTCCTAAGTGAATGAAACATCTATAAAAATGACAGCAAATACATGCAGCAGATTTATGTAATTATGGCTTGAATGTCAGACAATAATGTAATCTATAGTATTTAAGTAAGATTAGCATTAATGCCAATACATTTATCGCCCTGTTCCCTTAGGACTTTATTCAGAACTTACAGAAGTCAAGGGAAAGAAATTCACTGACGTCAATGAACTTTGAATCAGGTTCAGACTGTTTACTTGTTTTGTCTGCACTGGTACCTAAGAAAGTACTTTTTCTTATTCAAAGCAATAAGAGCCTTCCTTCATATGCTCCAATTCTGCATACTGTCAGGAGAAAGACTAAGCAGCTGACAGCATTTCTGAAACCATGATACTATACTAACTTCTGATGCAGCTGAAAGTAGAGTGCATGAACAGAGGGATTTGTGCTGTAGATTACCTGTTTGTTTGCAAAGATAAAGAATTTTTTTCAGCTGACCAGTGTGTTTCACGATGGCTTTCCTGCCAAAGCTGGGTATCATACATAAATGCCCCAGATTATGACAAGTAAGTAGCAAATTTTAGTAGTTTGTGACACAAGTAGCTTGCCTTTTAGAAATGTGAAGTACCTACCTTCTGAAAATCATGGTAGTTTTAAAATGACTTACAATTTGGTCACAAAAAAACCCCAAACAAACCAACCAACCAATAAAGCAATAAAATCCAACAGTTTAGACTGAAAAGTTAATATATATTTCTGCAAGAGATAGAATGCGTGCCACAAATATTAATTGTCATTCACCATTTACCTATTTCCAGAAATGATAAGCAAAGATCCACCAACTGAATATAAAGAAGGACATGTACATGTATTGCCATTAGAAACGGAAACAACCTGTATAGTCTTGGAAGCATAACTCATATTTTATGGAGCATATCATTGTATTTGGTTGTTTACGAGACACAGAATGGCATGACAAATGAGGTGTGACACGGCAAGTCAACTTTAAAATAAAACAAAACTCTTCTATTTCTGGATCTGCTACTTTGGATTATGTCTAAACAAAACATATCCATAGGAACGGAATGATAAAATATTCAATGCATTTGAAATATCAAGGGTTGTGGCAGTTCAGCTAGAGTTAAAGTGAGATGGAGGGAAGTTTGGCTTTCCAGCTACAGAACAGACTTCAGCTAGTTCCTCATGCCTAATTATGGTTTAGAATAGCATTCAATAAGTTGAAAACAATTACAACAGTTTATGAAAACAGATTTCAGGTCACTTGTGCTCACTGATTCCTCAATACTGAAGGCTAGGAATTATTCTTGAACATATTCATTTTGCAGAATCAGTTTATATATCAACAACATATGGTAACATTAGAGCTGAGAGAAACTCAGTTCTTAACTACTGAAGTGGTCTATTAAAGCAAAAAATATCAGGAACAGCCAACTAGTTTTGATTGTTTTAAATGATCTGATAAACATTGCCTGTTATGTTTTTTAAATTCTTACAAAACCCATGACATAAGTGAATACTACCCCCAAAAAGTTTTTACATTAATCCCTCTGATAATGGCATAAGATGCAAGTTACTCAGCTGTAATTATGACTACACTATCATGAAACCAGTTTAGAACTACAACGATGCTTTAAGAAATCTTAAAGGTGCTTTAGGATAGCTTTACTATATTCCATTTATCTGTGAATAGTAATCAGGGTTAACGATTTCTTTCTCTGCTCCCTTGTTTTCTTGTATTCATAAAAGCAAATACAGAACATAACAAAAATTAGTATCAAAGCACAATACTAGCCTTCGAACATAAAAATGCCACATTTGAAAACTGTTATTTAATTATTAAAAGTAGCTGAATCTCTTAGAAACTTCATCTCTGCCACACTCCTGTGAAAGCTGGCTGGGAGTCCTGACTGTAGGCTATACTACCTTTCTCTCATTAGTAATAATAGCATCCTAGGAAGTGCTTAACCAAAAGGATACTCAGTGAGTCAGAGGTGTTCTGTTGAGAAGTCTTGATTCAAGACTCTGACCATACTGAGAAACTTGAAAACAGATCTCCCAGCTTTGCAGGTAAGTCTCCTGGCCTTTGGGGAAGATAGGAACAGGCACACCTGTATGTGTGCCTCATATGCTCCAAAGTGGTTTTGGTTTTCTGTGTTGGTTTGTTTGGTTTTGTTTTGAGAAGAAGGTCAAACAAACAAGATCTCAGGGGAAAGTCAGATACATACCAAAACTTTGGTTGTTTTTATCTCATCAGTAGAAATGCAGACTTTGGCAACAGCAGCATTCTTATCACTCCACTTCCAAATTGTGAAAAGTAGTTATAGAGAAGATGGAGATTCCCTTTCCACAGATATGGACAGTGACAGGACAAGAGGCAATGAACACATGTTGACTCAGGGGAAATTTTGTTTGCATATAGGAAAAAAAAATCTTCACCATGAAGAACAACTAAACATTGGGATGGGTAGCCCAGAGGAGTGATACAAATCTCACCTGCTGGAAATATTCAAGACTTGGCTTGACATGTCCCTGGTTAACCTAATCTAAGGTCTTGCTTTCAATGGAAAGTTACACTAGATGGATCTCCAGAGGTCTCTCCCACCCTAAATCTCCCTGTGATGTTAAGAGAGACAACATTTGCTATTATCCAGGTTAACTAATTTTTTCGTGGTGGTGGTTTTTGTTTTGATGTTTCAATAGTGGCTAAACTACCATGGCTACAAGAAACTTCAAGAGTAATCTAGACTGCAAACCTGTTTTAAGGCAGCATCAACTGTACCTGTTATCATACTGATGATAAGCATCATGGCTTAATCTCAAAAACCTTATTTGACCAATGCCTTACAATCATTACTGTAAGGAACCTGTTACATTCTTTGTGCCTAACTTAAAGCTTTCTCACTGCAATTTAAGCCTAATACTTCTTTTCCAATCAACTATGGGCACATTTATAATATCCTCCCTCTGTCTCCCCTTCAAGCTAAGCAACCCCTTCATTCTCCCTTTCTTGATGGGTGCTGGACCTAGATGTTTAAAATAGAAAAGTTCACAATTCTCTTCATGGAGACAGCTATCATAAAAGACTTGGTGCTTAGTGCTTTCTTCCCCTCCACTCCTTCACTGAAATCATTGGGAATTGAGCACATAAGTACTGCTGTGGAAGTCTCCCCTAAATTTAGTAATTGTTCAATGCAATGATTGCATTTCTTTGTTAACTCACACTTTTGTCTTTGATGTCAGAACCTTGCAAAGGGATGTTTTCCTGTAGCAGAATTTGCTTCTTAGTTTTATCTGCATAAAATGGAGGCAGTCAAAGCTGGTTTATGAAGGCTCTGGATTCTGAAAAAAATATGAACTTTTTAATGATAGGGGAAAGAAGGGAAAATTTAATGAAAGATTACTTGAGTTTTGTTTTGAAATTGTGACCTTTTAAATAACCTGTAGACAAATTTATTTTCTTTTCTATTCTTTTTTTTTGCTTGGGTTTGGCACTAAGTGGAAAGAAAACCCAACAGCTCATGATCATTCATATATGTAAACATTATCTAATGTAGTGTTAGCAAGCCCAGGATAGAAATATTGCATTGTACTAAGGGTTGCAAATGAGTTAATGTGCTGTAGAACTGAGCCTGAAATCAGAGTCCAAATGTAAATCCTTGCAGGATATTCATAGCTTTAAGCTCTATAACTATTAAAATTATTTCTAGGTATTTTAGCCTATCACTAATTCTAACCTTGTCTAATTTTTACTGTGCTATGCAGAAAGGTACAGAAAGTATGACCTAGATTGAACAGTGCAAAGAGAAAGAACACACAAGGGACACACTGATGTTAGCATCCTAATTAGAAAATGAAACAGTTAATTAGAGAAGAAACATCTTTTCCTTCCATAATACAGAAATTGCTCTAAGTACACATAGTAATGTCATCAATCACTGTCTCTTCCATGGAGAAAAAATTATTGACTTATAGTGTTCAAAAATGTTGATGTTTTTCCTTACTCAAGATCAAAATAGGGACTATCTATTTTATTACAGTTCAGAAATGGAGGCAGCACAAAGCAGACATTTAAAGAAGATCAGAGGTCTGAGTTAAACTGACAAGAGACAAGAAAAGCAGTTAAAAATGACACTGAATATTCCTATATGCCAATGTAAAATGTAAAAAATAAACCCACACAACAATTCTTCATTTCTTGGTTTTGTAATCTAACAAAACCTGCTTGTATTATATAAACACTGTTCTTGTTTATGGAGGATTAGAAAAATCCTTTAAAAATGTGGCAAATATAAAAAAAGCCCATTTATTTTAGTGTAGACAGCTGCTAGATATTATTTGCAGTGTGTTTATCAAACTGGTAACCCACATATGTTTGGCATCCATTAGGAGAACACTCTTGCAGCTTATCTTTAGAAAAATTATCAAATACATCTCTGTCTCAGCACATAGCTTGTCCTGTGGTGATATAAATATTTTGGGGGTCCATTCCTGCAAACTGATGAATATTTGATGTGAGTTGATATGAGTGAAACTTTACAATATTCATGGATAACAGAAAATATTTTCCTCTTAACAATATATTAACAATAGTTGGGAAAATAATTTCCTATTGCCAATTGTGATGCAGCAGAACATACAAATACTATATCATTAATACTGAAGCCTATGGTCCACACACAACAGAAGATTAAGTCAGAGCAGTAGCTGCAGATCAAATTAGGGTAACCATTCCCAGCTGACTGTTTTGCTTCTCTTCTGAGATTGTTGCAGCAGGTCAAAATCCTAAAGCAATTACAGTAAAAAGAGCAAAACCAACCAAACAAAAAAGGTCTTTTAAAGTAGATCGAAAGAAGGGCTAATAGTAATAAAAATCAAATCAAAACAAGACCCACCTAAATGATCTATCTCTGTTGCATTATGGCAAATGCTCAAAGCTGTAGCTCGTCAATACTTCTTTTCTGCAGTGTGCCGTGCAGTACCAGTAATACTACTTTAAATCCTATTCCAACTGAGATTTCTATAAAAAGCAAATGAGCATTAAATGACGTTCTTCAGTTCTGATAAGCTATCTAATTCTGTCTGACCATTAAACATAAGCCATCACCCCCTTTTCATCCCCCTGCCCTTCACTCCATGTTTCTCAGATCAAGATTTTAACTTATTTTCTTCCTTTAAAACCAGCATACCCATAATGAGCAACAAAAGATTGCAGATGAGCATAAAAACATACCAGTATATTCTTGAAATCCCCATATTAGTACATCAGAAAACTCTAAAGCAACATTTCTCAATTGGAGAGGTTTAACTTTAAATTCAGAGTGTTAATTTTCAGTCACTATAAACAAATTCCTTCCAAGGAGACCGCATCACATTTAACATATTTGTGTAGAATTATGATACCAGTCTGTATGTTTAATGCCTTCCAGAGGGGAAGCACAAAATAGGGGACACGGAAAGGTCTCCAAAGAGATTGTTTTCCAAGTCATCCAATCCACTAAGAAATATAATGATTGGGACAGAAGAGTCTTGCTGTACTTTTGAAATCATTCAAATATCATGCCTCCATTCAGCCATACACATTAACCTTCCTAGGGTAATAATTTGAATAGTGGAAAAAGCACAATGTCATAGAAGCAAATGCAGAGCTGGAGAATATTCAGACAGAAACTGACATTTGGCTAGAAAACAAGCAGTACTGAAACTCAGTAAGAAATGCCAGAAATGACTGTCAAGACTTGTAGGAAGGAATCCTTTCTACAATTAGAAACAAATAGACCCCATATATTCCATGCAATTATCTTCTCAGCAAAAGATGATAGCCAGAAGCAAGCTCCAAAATGCCTTTGATCAGCCAGTGATGTTACAAGGATTCACACTATTAAAAAACCCCCAAACCCAAAACACCAAAACCAACCCAACAACAGCATGTTCAAATTGCTCTTCGTGATCAGAGGGTGAAAAGGGCTTAAGGAGAAAGGAAAAGGAAAATAAGTTAAACCAAAGCACAATCAAATGACTTACTGGTCCTGCAGCTGTCCCCCAGTGAAAAATTCTACTGTTGCTAGACCTCCAGACACCGTACAGCTAAAAAACCACATATTTAATACCCATTAACACATTTTCACAATCTCAATATACTAATCAAATCAATGATTCATTCTCCCTTCCCCAAGCTGAACATACTCTGTGACAGTAAACTTTCTTGCTGACTCCCTTCTGCTGTTCTTAATGCATGCACTGAGGAAATGCAGCTAATCTCTGGATCTGGCCATTCTGTGATACTCCAGGAACCGTGGCTTGGAGGTGTTGTGTTAGCAAGTTGCATGGAAAATGCTTTTCCCTACTGTCTTGTGTCCAGAAATCCTTACAGGGCAAAGATACACAGTGAGAATGAAACACAAGTTCATCACCTGACAAAGACAATAAGAACACTCCCAGAATGATCACATCTTTTAAAAAGTTTAGAGCCAAGTATAGGAAACTTGGAAGGAGGGATAATAACCAGGTAGCTTTCATGAAAAAACCCAAACCATAAACTGCCCTAATTTTGTGTCTTCTACTTACTTCTGCTTTATAAATCACAATTTTTGATCAAAGATTAGAATAATTAGCGATCAAGCACTATTAAAACCAAATCACTGCTCATAAGAGCATTGGGTAAAGAACGCAAAAAATATTCTGATTTTCTCTTGTCTTTCTATCCAAAAGTCTTTTAATTTAAGGAGTCTTTGGCTTTGTTTTTAAATCCAGTATTTTACTTTTGAGTTGCATTTCCTAGTTTTGAACTCTTATCATATGAAGTTCATTAGCGTGATACATATGCCATTAGTATATTATATGTAAGCTTATTATATATGCAGTATTAATATTGTATGTATATTACTCTAATATGTAAAATATTACTCATTCATCTCTTCATCAGAGTGAGTTATGGCTACACTCGTTCACTTTGTGTTATAGTAAAAGTAAACTATAACAATTAAGTATATGTCCTGTAGTGCAAGTTTATTAATCATCCCAGTTAACTGATCACGTGGCAGCTTAATGGACTACTTAAAAACCCCAGGTCATTAAAGAAATTAAGCCACAAGAGAAAGAAAATTGTCTTTGTTCACAAATGCAACTTCATTTGAGATTGCTGGAAGTTATCTGGACATAACTAAAGGTAGCCTTCAACCCAGCTATCCCTCATCTCCTGTCATCCTATTCTAGGCACATTAAAATTTATGAAAGTTATTCCATTGTTTCACTGGCATTAGGTCTATAAATACCAGAAAGTTAATTTACTTCATAGTATCTGACAAACTCACAGCTACATGAAGATTCCTGGATGCTTCCTGAAAAGCTGGTGAGCTATCATGTGCAAAGCAAATTATTTGAATGATCAATTAATCAGCATTGCATAGTGGTACAGTAGACATTGAATTTATCACCTGAAATTCAAGAAAAAGGTAGTTACCTTTCTGACTAAAAAAGTCCAGGTACAGAACAACAAAACATAGTTCCAGCCCAGAGGTTGCAAAGAAAGAAGGGAAAGAAATAATACTACAACTTGTACACCCAGGCACCCAGAACAAAATTACTTCCATGGACAAAATTAATCACTGGATATTCTGTTGAAAAATACTGTTCTTTTAATTACCAGAAGTAAATTTATCCTCAGCTTTTATCAAGAAGTGATGTATTTTGTATTATGAAGCCCAACTCTCCTTTCTGAAGTTTCTTCTAAAGTCTCATATCAGTCATACTGCATTTAATCATTTTTTCTTCTCTGCCCTGACTGATATTATCTTTGTACACTAAACTGCGCATAACACATCATTACTAATAAACAGGCCACAACCTGGAACCAAAGAAATCTGTAACATTCAACACAACAGAAGGACGTGACAGATATCACACTGCCAGAATACTCATGAAACCTTGTCATAAAGGGCTCTACACAAAGTCAGTAGAGTCTTTTCATTTCCCTGAAAATCCTAATGTCAAGTAATGACCCTGAGAACCTGTGACAAAACTCATCTTCATCAGCCTTTAAGAACAAGTAAATTGCAAATGCATATTCCCAAGGACCTGCTCAGCAGTATTCCCTGGCCACATACAGCAGATGGACTAGTGTTTGGCAGTCATTTTTGGTGTCTGGCAATCATTTCAGATGTCAAACACAATGTTGCAGTGTAAGAGTGCCAGACCAGTAGGTTCCAAGCTATTTAAAGGGGTTTTTTTTCTTGCTTCCATCTATTGACATAATTTTTTTCTTTCCTTTCTACTAGTCCAAACCAAAATCATCTCCATCACATTTTCTTTTTCCTTTTTCAGTGTTATCATGCTCAGAGCATATGGATTAGATAAGAAAACACGATGTCAAAATACCAGTAGGTGCCTGATTTTTTAGTGAATGTTAAAATAGAGCTTTCAATGCTTTTAACTTCATCCATCATCAATATAACTAATTGTTATTTACTGATTTTTGAAGCTTCAATTTTTTCTTAAAGAACACTGATAAAGCAACATTTTGACCAAGTCTTCATTACACACAAACAGCAATACTGAGCTCAGAAAATATTATCTTATACTAATGAAAGCTTTTTCCCCTCTGTGCTTTTGCTCACCAGAATCATTGATTTATTTTGATCAATGTCTTTATGAATAGAAAATACATGCAACTATTGACCCTGGACAGCTAAAAAAACATCTACTCATGAGAAGCAATGCAAATGACCCTATAATTTAGAAATCTTTAAAAAGATCAGGTGAAAACACATTTAATAAGTGAGATGGTTGAATCACTAGAGAGTTGGGTAGCTGAATGGTTTCTAGCCTTCATTTAATACAGATGAAGCTAGACACAATGTTGAAACTTTAACAATCCCAACTAACATAATGAGAAACAAGATTGTCTCATGTTATATTCATGTTATTCTGTTTAATGAAAAAACTCATACATTAGGAAGGGATCTCCAAGGCTGGTACTACTCACTCTCATTTTAGGCTTCCTGAGTAGGCTACAAGAAAAGAAACAAACACACACACAAATAGGGCCTCTTTTTTTCACAATTTATTTTTCCAAATGTTTGTGTGTAAATGCAGCACATACTGAAAAAAACCCAAAAAGTAAAAAATATAAACTGAAATTGTTCAGAAGGTATAAATGCTTTAAAAAATGAGAGGAAATTTCTGGATGTTTTTCTAAAATAAATATCTCAACAATAGTTTCCATCAACTATCTGCTGTTCCACATAATATTAAATATTTGGAACCAAAACTACTTGGCAAATATAATTTAAGGAATTTGACCAAAGGGTTCCAGATACTTAATATATTCTAAAGTTGTTACCAATACAATGAATAAGGTTCAGTTAAAGGTATATCAAATATGTTAGACACTCCTTCTGCAATCAGAACAAGAAAAAGGTACATTTCTTCTGAAGTAATTTGTCTTCCTTCCCCAAGCCTCTCTGTTCACAGAGCAGCACTCATTTGGTATATGCTGTGCTTTAATAAAAATGAACTATAGCCTTGTTAACAAAAGGAAGCGAACACATTTTCCTTTAATAAAGAAGGTCATGCATAAGATTTTTCAACAACTGTTTTGGTAATGACAGTCTTTATAGTCCTTGCAAAACTAAACCATTTTGTGGATTTATTGTTCTTCTGAAGGGCCTGTTGCTCATGCAAATTAAAGACAATTTCCACCAGTAATAAAATTTACTATAAAAATACATTAGATGTCATTCATGTTTCAAGGTAAGAGCCAATGTCCAAATTCCAGCACTGTCTTACGTAAACTTTCCTGCTCCTCTTTCTGTGGCTTCAGATACCATGCAGTTTGAAACAAGAGCCTGGCAAACAGAAGTACACTATTAATGTTACCTTTTATGGCAACTTTTATGAGTTTTTATTCCTAAAACAACAATAAAAACCACCACCACCAAAAAAAACGGTCACCCCAATTACTTTAAGAGCATTTTCAGCACCTGATGAAGGTGACATTCTGAGGTAACATTGGTGGGACTCAGTTGCCTGAACATTAGTACCCAAGTGCCTTTCTAAACACCCTAAAGTAATTGAACATACTCACATTAGACTGACAAGAACCATATATTCAAGAAGAAACATCTTTCTTTTTAAACAAAAAAGGAAATAAGATTGTGTGAAATTCAGTTCCCTGAATACAGACATCTAGCTCCACTTCAGGATAACCCACCTGGCCTTCAGTTCTTCCAGAACAGTGCAAGCTGTTTGTCGTATCTGTCAGCTCATTCAGATGTCTCGGAAGTTTGTCACTAGAAGTCAGTATCTCAGGGACATAATTTTTTCTAAATCTTCATGAAAATACATTTTCTTAAAAATCTTCAAAAAGATAAAAAGGAACCTTGAACTATTTGAAATATTAACTAGCCAAATATTAGAGCTTAACTGCAATGCATTTCATGAAAAGAAGTTTGGAGAGAGAGTATTAAATGGGCATAGATTTCATGTTTTAATTCCCTGCAGTTTTGATTATATATTAGCACCAGAAATAAGAAAGAAGAAAGTAAAAATTCAGGCTGCGCAATTCCAGTCAACCAAAACTGAGAAATTTTGGTCTTGCTATTCTATAGCTCTCTCTCTGAGCCAATGGTTTTCTAAGGAAGTCATAATATTGCTTCTTCCAAGCTGTACACCTGAAAATAGAATTTTCTCTTAGTATTTCAATGCTTCCTTCTTGTTACCTGTTTTTCTTGCTCATTAACTTAAGAAATATCCCTTACAGCACCTATCCACTTCCTTTACTGATGGCTAGCTGTAATCTAACACACTTCATTTACCTCACTCCACATACTTCCACCTGCCTATTTTTTTCACATCTTTCCCACTGTTTTCATGCAAGTAGAAGAGCTGCTGTGAGAATCCTGAATAAGTAAGCTTAATAAGGATGAAAAAAAGGTCCCTTTATGGCACTGAGTGGGATGCAATAAAAGATTACAACATGCAAAACCAAAGTTAAGACTGGAGAAAAGCTGATGACATGGATTTGAAAAATGTGTATTTAAGACTGACAGAGATTAGGACAGCTTTATCTTTACTGCAGCTTTATTAGCTTCACTGAAGTTACATCAGAGACTCAGCTATTGTAACACAAAGTACCCACATTTATTGCTTTTTAAACATTTGGGGTTTTTTAAAGGTGTCATTATTTTTTAGCCTACTGTGATTGTCAGCCCAGAAAACTGAATCCTTATGGGAATCTACCAGTGAGCCATCTACACAACACTGCCTCAACATGAATCATCTCTAAACTGACAACTCACACGGCTGCCTAGAATTTAGTAGTTTCTTTTTCACCTTTGCTGCTATGTTTAAGTAGCTAAATAAGTGAAGCAATTTATCTAACTTCATGAAAAACTCATTTGCCTTTTTCTGACTCCCCACAATTTCTGAAAGAAAATACTCATAACAAGGATTACTAAAATTCAGTTAACATATTCCAGGTACAACTGAAAATGAGCAATGTAAATGAAGCTTAAGTACAAAACTTTCTGTTCTCTATTCCAGTCTTCTGTTTAGACTGACAATGAAAAGCAAGCTTCCAGCAAGTGGAAACACAGGATTCTTCCAAAGACTTCCCGTAGCAAGTAAAAATAAACAACTATCCCACTACTTCAGAAACAGAACTTGATCATTTGATGGAAAGGTTTATGAAACATGGTTGCAAGACCAATTTCCATAGCACGGACAACCCTGTATAAGCCCCAAATTGTATCGGTTTAAGGCCACTTGAACAGAAAAACAATGATAATCGATGACTGTACTAGAATGAATAAGTACAATATAAACAGACATTGTCTATACCTTTCTCTTTCTTCCACTTCTGCTTCAAGGAATGTGTCCTGATCACATATCCAGAGAGTCTTCTAAACACATTATGGTAAAAAATTGTAGGATATACATTGTACCTACACAGTGGATCTGTCACAAGTTGTAACTTTGTCCTTTGCGCTTTTGTTTGCAGAGAAGAATCTCCATAAATAAATATTTCTTAGAATGAAATTACATTACAAAAATCTTTAGCTCATTTAAATTCAGAACCACATCCTAACACTTCACGCCTGCAGATGTTTAGTTTTGAAATGAAGCCATTTGCCCATATACTGTGATCAGTTTACATATGTTGTTATAGTTTAGTCATTGTTTGAGTTGATGTCTGACACAAATGAGTCTTTTTTCCTCCCCCCAACATTTAAATTTTCTTTTTTACTCTTTATATGATAATACCATCATGACAAGATCATTCCCTGCTCATGCAATCCTTTCCTTTCATGGTGCTTTGAGAAGCATTAACATCACTTGCATTTTCCTCTTTTTATGTGAAGATTGAATATCCAGCTGTTACCTTAATTAAGTCTGCCACAGGCAAGGATCTGGCTTTATGTACCTGCAGAGAGAACTTTCATGGTGTTTTAATGACTAGCTATAGATTGAGCAAAGTGGCTCAAGAGCTAATGCAAGCAAAAGCTTAGCTCAAATGAGTGCCAGAGCTGTCAATTTCCAATTAGGAGACTTGTTTGTCTCTCATGACAGTGAACCACCACAAATTACATGCTTTAGCACTGTTGGTTAATCTTTTGCCACCTGACAGATGGAAGTAAATCAGTTGACTTATGTTAATCACTTCCAGGAAGTGAGAATTATTTAAATCTTGGCACAATTTTGCATCTGTGAGGACAGCATTAGGAGATATCACAACAGCCATCAATTATTTATAGATGAGGTGTCATCTGAAGTGTGTATGTGTGGGGTGGAATGAGTGGCAGGGAATATGGGGAAAATGAAAGGCATTATTCTACCCTTTCTCAAAAGCTCTCCCACTTGACGAGAAAGCTTCTGATGGTTCGTATCTTGCATATTTTATGTTTTTACAAAGCTGAATACAATTTCCAGCAAAATCAAGTTGTTATCGTGTATATATAGAAGAAATGCATACAGGTCTCCCAAAGACATGTTTGACAATTTATATCTAGCAACAGTATCAGTGAGTAATAACTAAATACACTTCTACTAAAAATAAGAAAATAAATTTGGCACTACCAAAAAAAAACTGAGATGAATTCTGTGCGGAAAAATGGAGAATAAGTTTCTTCATACAAAAATGGCAAAATAATATTTAAAAACTTGTGGAACATCTATTAAGACCTTTGACATGTAGCTCTAAAAAGCCAAGCTGATGGCATGAACCTTGGACTAGTGACTGGTAACACCTGCCAACATAAGAGCAAACTGCATTTTAAAGCATGAGAAGATCGACTTCCGGTTTGCTTTTTGCAATTTTCTCCTTTTAATACAACTGTATAATAATTTGGAGAACAGCTTGGATTTCCATGGTACCTCGTTGTTCTCCTAGTGACTGCCCTTTCCACAGGATTAATGCTGCCATAATTGCAATAAGTTATTTGATGGATATGGGCTTTCAAATGCTTTTATTTAGTTCAAAATCACACATGGTATCACGTCATTTAGGAAAAAAAGGTAAAAGGATCATTACTTAAATTCTTTTGCACTTTAACACAAAATTCAAACTTCCACAGTTCATGGCAGGACTTCAAAATTTGGTAAGGAAAAATGCTTCAGGAGAGAAAAGACCCTGTCTGGGAAATGCCAACACAGTGTCCTTCAGAGGCATATTTTTAATTGTAGTAGTTCTGTAGTTATAGAATACAATTTGCTATTTAGATTGCAGGCAAGTAAGCAGGTACCATTTTACCACTGATCATTAACTTGACCTCCTGGTGTTCATGAAGGATGACAGAGTCTTAAACTGCACAGTCCCATCATACCATCACCACCTTCCTACTTACACTTACGTTTACTCACTCCATTTCCCCTATGCTCTTACAAACAGAGCTTCACTTCACTGAGATTGCAGGATAGAGGCACTCAGGGGCTGGATTAAGATTACATGGACATTAACAAATTCAAAACCCCTCCTGAACTTTTCTCATTTATTTTAATACACTTATCTTTCTTATTTGGCTCCCTCTGGAGAAGGTTCTTTCCTGTGATGCATGGCTCTCAATGCTTTTCCATGGGCTTCAGAAATCCTTGTGCATATAGGTAGTATTATCAGGACTGCTAATTAAAAAGATAGCATTATGGTATTCTGAATTGGGTATGAAATTATATTAAGAATTCTTAGACTCCCCCACCCACCCTGTATTTTCTTCTGACAACATTTACAATCCTCTTCAAAAAGGGTGCATTTTACTCTGGCTTGAAAGTCTAACTTGCTTGTTTTCCTTCTACATAGTGATTTTGTACTGTGTGCTGATTGATCCACTTTCAGAAACACACTGGGTTAATTATCATTCATGCTTGCAACAGCCAGCACACGTTCCACTTGAATGGGTAGACGGGATTCTGCGGCTCTGTTCAACCAAATGAACAGGCCACAGAAAATCACAGTGCTAAATATCACTTCCCAGGTAATTAACTGTGTCTTGGGTGCTCCCTGTCAACCTTCTTTCACATTTTGTTCATGTTTTCATTGGATGCAGGATGTTTTGTCTTTAAAACATAATACATAAAATTTTGTTTTACGGTATTGTTTGCACACAGAAATACACAGATATATATAAAAGACTGTTCATTGGGCTTTCTGCCTACACAGCTGATTTTTTTCTTCCTTGGCATATCACATATATAAACAGTAAAAAATGTCACGTTCAGAGAAATCAGAGTTAAAGTGAATAACAAAGTTACGAAATAAACTTATTTATGACCTTGTTGGCCTTGAATCTGTCCAAAAGCTTACTGCTATATGTAAGCATATACAGCTCATTGTATTTCAATCAACATACATACAAAATTATGTATGACACTATTACCTGAATATGCTAGAGTTGGTCCCCTGAGGTTAAACACAAAATTCCTGAAGCTGTGAAGAGTTCTTCAAAATTTCCTTCTCTACAACTGAAAAGATTTCATTGGTTAAAAGGTGATACCTTGTACTTTTTTTTACATTCCCACGAATCAGAAGTCCTGTGTGCTCTGCCATATTTTCCAAACAAGTTGTGTTGAACTATTACGGATATCCATATCATACTTGTGTCCTTAAATTTCAACTCCAGTAATACAGCGAGCTTAGCAGGAAAGATAACACAGAGATCCACCAGTACTGAGCCTTCAGGTGAGGTCATCATATGGCATTCCGCTGCATTTTATCCACCTTATAAAGCTGCCACTTTAGAAGTATGTAAGTATACATCTCGGTGGAATATCTGATTATTGTGATTCATGAGTAATTGGGAGAAAAAAAAAATAGCTAAACTGAAACACTAGAAGTCTGCCAGACTGAGAACTATAAAATGACTGAAGTGAAATAAATAAATAAATAAAATGAAAACCAAAACATCACCTTATTAACATGAAAAATGCCATTATAAAACATAATGCAAGGGGTTTCTGTGTGCTTATTGAAGTAAAACCAGCTTGTGTGTTCTATTTTTTCCACTTTATTACCATGGCTATTTGAATTTCCAATGGCTATATATACTAATATTTTGTGAGTATGAATTTTGATTTTTAACTAATTTCTTTCAATATACATGAAATAAACTACAGCCTTAAATCATTAGAATGTTTATGTCATAGCAAGCTATACAGGGGGGCAAACAAGTCCTTTTAAAAATAATGGAAAAACAGGTGAACTAATAATAGAAACAATGATATAATTTCAGCTTTTCTCAAAGAAATTTTGCTTGACTTAACAAAAAAGTGAATTAAGTTTCCTGGAAAGTAAAATTCAGCTGTAAGTAATTCTTGAAGAGCAGAACCTAAAAGTTTCAAGATTGACAAGCCTAGAAATTGAATATATATCAAACTTCAAAAGGGATTGAAACTCAGAAAATACTTAAAAAATTACTATTGATGAATGCAAATATAATACTTTCACTTATAAAATAGAAGTATAGAGACTCACAAACACTAAACTTAGTAGACATAAATATACATATATTTACAAATATAGAAAATATACAAATGAGACTTGGAAAACAAAAATAATAGAGTTTGGGTCTTCCACTGTCGACACTGAGTATGAATTTCTACCCTTAGAAAAGAAACCTTGAAATAAAGCAATAAACAGTAATTCAGGAAACCAGCAAAATTTGTATTTCAGTACATAGGAGATTTAAAGAACACATTAGTACACACATGAATATACAGCTGATAAAGTAGGTTTGTGGATGGGGAAGGTAAGGAAGAGCATTATCAAGCATTTGATAACGCTTGTTAATTATTTGTTAAAATGGTAACTGCTGGAGGAAAAGCTGAGAAATATCTGAGATTCCTGGTCACAGTTTAAATGAAAGACCACAGTCCGACTCCCACAGCATTTGATAAGTGGAAATTCACAGAATCCATGTCACCTCTTGTAGAAATGAATGGCTTGTCAGCAGATGCAGAATTTTAGACTAGCATTGGAGTGAAGAAGGTGAATATACTGTGAACAAGCTTTTAAGTCAGCTGTTTTTCAACTTAGCTTGTTTCCCAATCCATGAGTTCAAAGTCTGTTATAATTGTGATTTTGACCTCCATGTGGAGAAAAGTACAACATCAAGTGGAGTACCACAGAGATCAGTACTGGGACTAATTTTTATAATTTAACAGTTTCATTAAGAGCATACTGGAAGATATGAAGTCAACTTCCCCCCCCCCCAGCCAGATTTGAAAGAAAACAAACAGGAAGACAGAAGACCTAACCTACACACTTATTTGGGTATTTCGGAATAGCAGCTTCCCTTCAATGCAATTGCTTTACTATTAAATAAAGAGCAGCTGTATACCAGGAGACAGCTAATGAACACAGCCCAGATAAATATTCGTTGACAGCAATATATGAAAACAAGATGAAGAAACACCTATGGTGTGTGAAACTAAATAAGAATTTGCTGTATTATTATGTCTGAATAAACAGTCAGTTAACAAATAACGAAGATCACAAGCTACAGATGCATTACTTTTTCTGCATAGCAAAATTAGATATGGTTGCATCAAAAATAAATTTTAATCACAAATAAAAGAACACAAAAAATAGAGGAGACAGATTTCCCTTTATACTAGAATATAGCCAAATGTAAGAGGGTATGATGATTTTTCATAAACACATTCAGCAATATACAATTGTTTCAAGACAATCATAGAAAACCAAGGCAAGAAAGCTCATTTAAACTTCCTCCTTCATTCCCAAGACCTATATCAACACCAGTCTTAAAGGAATATTTCTATGACTATTCCAAGGATATTCTAAGACTTCCAAGGATTAGGTTTCTATAATCTCCTTCAGCAATCTGTTTTAACACTCTGTTCTTTAGTAATAGAATGTTTTCTGCACGTCTTATTCAAAGATTCCTTGCTAAAATTTAGACTCAATACCTCTTGTCCTATTTGTCATGGTCACAGTAGAAATTCTTCCGATTTTTTGAGCAAAACGGTGCAATATTTTTACTCATTTGAAAAACACTTAGGCAATGGGAGGGAAGAAGGAAGGGAGAGAGATGGAAGAATAATCAACTCTTCTTTAGGATAAATAATTGCAATTTATTCAAATCTTTCCTTATAATCCATTTCATTAGATACCTAATTATATTCTTGGTTCTGGTCAAGACTCTTCAGTGTTATATACCTTTCTTGAGATGCCTATGGCTGTAAATAGCAGCCCACACCTACATTTGCATTAGTAAAATTTCAGGCTGTGAAACTCAGTTTCTCATACAGCTGAATTGTTAGAATCGTTGTCATATTTTGGCCCATACAAATTAGCATTTTCCAAAACAATTCTCAAGGACACAAAAGGAACAATTTCCAGTAGGCGTTCTAAATCCAGTCATCCTTTTCTGAAAGGCAGGCAGTGGTATAATGCTGTGATATGAGCTATTCTCTGCCAGTTATTTTTCATGACTGAGTCCCTGGCATATTTAATTTACTAGCATGCACTTACCCTGACCAGTGTTGAGTCAAGTGAAAGGATTACTGCATTTCTTTCATAGACGGAAGTATTGCCTTTTGCATATGAAGCAAACATTGGCATTATTAGGTCATATCCATCTTGTGATCCTTTGCAGTTCTCCATCTTTTTCTTAAAAGTGTTCTTACTTCTGGAACTGACAAATTAGAGAAAAGACATTTAAAAAAAAAAAAAAAAAAAAAAGGGCAAGTTTATTTTTCATTTTAACCCAGGCTTCAATATACCTGATGGTACTAACCATCTTTCTGTTGCTTTGAATTTAATAAACATACCATCTATTCCATCATTCAGTTCCTTAACAAAAGTACCCAATATTATTGGATCAAGACAGATTTCTTGCAGATTTTTACTTGATAGAGATATTATTTTCATCATTCAGAATAATGATGTCAAGACATTTAGAAACTAAAAATATGTAAACATCTACAATAGTTTGACTAGTAACAATTTTGGGAAAGGAAAAAAAAAAAAGAGTGGACTTACATTCCTTTTGTGAAATGTTCAGGGAACAGAATGAGTTACATGACTTCCTAGGGCCCTGTTCACACCTATTCTCTATGAATTTATGCTTCAGATAACCCAGAGGTATTTAGACAAAACAGAATTTCCAGTGCTGTGATGCTGAACACTACATCCAAAGCTGATAAAACAAAAATCTGTAGTGTTTTTGTAATGTATTTTGTCCTATACTCTTTTGAGACCCTGGGACTAGAGAGGTCATAAAGGATCCAATGTCAGACCAGCCTAGACAGTGACAAACTGGGCACAAAGGCTTTCCTCCACAGAAGTGCTGCTGAAGATAAAACATTACAGATGCTAGATCTTCAAATCCTTTGACTTGCCCCCTAAATTTCTGATCTTCTGAAACGTACGGGCATCCCTGTGATCCATTCTGTGATCCAAAGGCTATACCTTTATAGTGTTCATTTTCAAACAGCTGTTGTTATGATGAAAGCTATTCTTTGAATGAAATACGTCTTTGTTCTAAAAAAGCTGGATGAACTTCACTTCCATTAACTACTGCAAACTTTGTGGATTATATGATAGTTTTGTTACTGACTTTTTTCAAGGCCTACTGCTTTGAGCTACATAATTATCCAGGCTTTCATATTAATAGAAGAAATGGTTCAGACTAGTGTGATCTTTTAAACTTCAGAATCAGTGCTTTCTTGTGGGATTCAGAAAATATAATGTGAAACTTGTAAAACGCAGCAAAATTAAGAAAGGCATACTCTTAATACAAATTCTAATGAATAGGCTATAATTCTAGTGAGATAGAACATCATTTAGTAAATAGTGGTTCATATTTTATATTTAAAATTAAAATTTACTAGTTAGGCAAGTGAAAAACAGACACTTGTTTTCTATTTGTCTCTAAACTCTTCCCACACTAATGTCCTAAACTTTCGTCTCCTTGTAAACTACAATAGAAACAGCATTAAAGACAGAACTTTAGAAGTTGCACCTAGTAGTTAAGATATACATCCCTGAGGCAAGAGAATATGACTTAATATATAATAAGGTCAAATATTTACAGGAAACAAAAGGAAATTCAAAATATGTATCTTGAAACATTCTACAATTCTGTAAGTAGAATCCTTTTATGTTCTTGCATATTGTAGTTTGCGAACCACATTGAAGAGAAGCTTACAATTTGATATGTAAAATAGACACTTTGAATATTATGTAAGATTCACTTAAAAAAAAGAAAATGTTTTATAATTAGGATAAATACGTAAGCAAAGTGATCGTTGACATTAAGATTTCTCCATAAGTTGTGAGAGTGTTTCCTTTTGCAGGAGCACAACATATTTCTTGATGCCAACTTAATTTAATTGGATGCTCTTCGATACTGCAGAGCAACTGAAGTGTTCTTAAAATGGTAAGCTGTATCATGAAAGTACAACTAATATGTTTGGGAAGTTGATTCTAGAAAATATATTTTTTTAAGAGAAGAGGGGAAAGAAAAAAAAAAATCTTTCCGTATCACTGTACCAGGTTAACAAAATAATATGAAGTACAGGTAGGCAGTGGTAATTCAATATATAAGTAAGCGACCTACAGTAAAACAATAACGCCTTTATAACTTTTTAGAAGTACTTCTAATGAAAAACAATATAATTCAGAAAAGAAAAAAATAAAAAAACCCACAAAATAGAAAAAAATCTTTTTTCTGGATTAATATCTGAAGATAGTCACTATTATATGGAATTGTGAATACAAGTATAATACACTTCAATTCACAATGAATGGAAATGATGGTAACCTTCACACAAGGCTTCTCTCTGGAAGAAAAAATACCAAGTGTCAGGAGAACATAGCTTTGGGGCAAAGCACTACTGTCCCTCACAAAGGAAAATGTTCAGGTATGGGGGTATGGTTATACCTTATTTAGTCAAGATAATTTAATTTCATATAAAATAAAAGTTAAATAGAGGAAATACAAAATCTGTGGACTCTTAATGGAAGCCATCACTCACAGTATCCCATTTTCTAGATATCCATACTGCATAATGCATAATCCAACATGCAAATTTGCAAAGAGGTCCAGGGAGTTCATTTCATGATCTAGAGGTGGTGCTGCTGCAGAGGGAATGAAGTACAGAGTCATTTAGTCTCTGCACAAACTGAAGCTCTCCACCAACCCATGGCAGAACTGGATAAGCAAATAAATTTCACAATTAAGGAGAATTTATCTGAAAATAATTTGTATAAAACAATTCAGAGCCTTATCAGGGAAGAGGTTTGGAGCGACTTCAAATAAAAAGCAGTTCTTATGTATGACCTCCTAACAGTGAATAAAAGCACACAGAAAACATCCAACATGTAAAATTGAAATCTCTCATCTTTTATGTACGAGACTATATAAGATTAGGATGTCAGAAGAGATATTGCACAATACAAATGGACTCTTACATTGAACCATAGCTAGAAGACCTATGAACAAACTGTCTCTTTATATTGATAAGTAAGCCTCAACATTATAAATGCAGTACAAGTTGTGGAACTATCCCAATGTTCAACTTAAATTTCGTCAAATTTAAGTCTTCCAACAAAACTGCCTCAGTTAGAATCTAAAATAAACTGTGTTCATATTTTTCAGTTAAACAATTGAATTGTCATATCCCCCCAGTTCAACCCTATTTTGACAGCAGCTGCATGGAATTTTAAGTGAAAGAGGGGACTGTTGCCTTTGATCTTCAAAAAAAAGGGAGGTGGGGAAGATAAATATAGCAAGATGAGTAAATACAGCAGCATCTTTCACAGAACAATTATGGATTCCACTTTGCATTAACATTTTCTGCTGAAATACTTTAGAGCAAAGAGCATCACTACTGGTTGCTTAAAGCTTTAAATCTATCCCAGGTATGTGGGCCCCAAAATTCATCTGAATACAGAAATAAGACAAGGAATTGCATTTCCCAGCAAAGAAAATGAAAGCTGGAAAAAGGAAATACAAGATGAGAACTCTGTAACATTACTGCCTTGTTAACATTAATGTTCCCACAAAGCTGAATTCAGAAGCTTTCTATTTTTTACTGTAAGCTACATCACTATCCAAATGAAAACTATCTTTGAACAGAACAACAAAAAAAAGTGAGAAGGAAGCTTGTATTTATGCATGGTCTAAAATAAAAAAATCTCATTTCTCAATGTCCTGAAAGCACAAGACACTGCTACTATCCTATCTATGGTGAAATTCCAAGAGAACTTGGAAAAGCATTTGGCCCCATGTTTGTAGTTGAATGTTCACAAGGATGACTTGGGTTCTTCTCAAAACCAAAACATTTACAAAGACTTGTGCTATTCCATAGGGAAAATCTGCATAGATTTGTCACTTTTTTGACGTTAAACAGTTTTGAAAGCTGAACATTTTTGTACCTTTTAAAGCATTCAGTTGTAAACTGCGGTAGATTAATCTAAGGTACTTATGTAATTTGTTAGGAGTTGTGTAAATTACAGGCTTCAGGAAACTCATACTTTATATTGCTTCAGTAGGTTTTGTCAGACACATCATTGGAGAGCTTCTTCCTTCTCCTTATATAAGCTTGTCTTGGGTATATAGTGTAATGCTCAAGTGCCTCCCTACAGCTATTCTCTGAAGCAAATAATATATTTACATTTTCATTCCTGTAAATACTGTTGTGGATTTGTGTGAGCAAACTTGTTTCTATCTGCTCTTATCTCTAAAAAAAGGTATAACAAAACATAAAATATTTTGCATTTTCTCCATTTTCATTCCATTTTTTAACACTTTCATTACTTCAGGTACATCAAGAAGCCTCCTTCAACTCACAGAAAACAGGGAAGGAGTGGTGGACAGAATAAATATCCTTATTTCATGTATTTCACCAGGTACAAAGCTTGACCATAAGTATATATATTATACCTACATATCACATCAGTCTGTATTATATTTAAGTACAGATTTACAGTTTATGTTAAGAATGAGTCCCAATGACTTTCATAATCCTGAATCATGTGATTCACTATGGTTGCCAAGGCTCTAAACATGTTTTTTAGGCTTTATTAAAGTCCTGCTCAAAAGCCCAAACATCCAAAACCAACCAACCAACCAACAAACCCCCAAACAACAAAGCATCTGTGACTTACAAAAACATATAATATTTTAGTAAGCCATTCATGTTGATTCTTGGAATTACACAGGATACATTGTTATTAGCTGCATTTTATATAACTATAAATATATATAAAATAATATGTATATGGGATGAGGAATTTCTCTTGAAACCATTCCAAATCAGGACTGAATTCATTAAGCCTAGCCTGTACACATAATAATTGTTTATAATACATTTTTCCTCAAGACTATCTGTATACAAAACTGGTTGCATTCTAGTTTGTGGAAATAGTGTTTCTGAGCTCTGAAATATGGATAGCTTTAAAAATGTAAAGGGGTTCTGATATTAACTAAAAGTAGAAAATCATTTCTTGCATGATAGTCTACAAAGAAAGACTGTGCAAGATTTTCATCTTTCAGTGTAACAACTAGTAACACCTTGTCAAAGGAGGACAGACAAAAAAAGGATTTCAAAGAGAAGCTGTGAAAGTTTTCTCAAACTTCAAGCACTGTTTTGATTAGTTTTAGCATGTATGGATAAATATTTTTCAAATATAAAATTCAAAGTAAAAATCCCCCAGAACACTTCACTTTGCTTCCTCCCCAGTCCAATCCACTTCTCATTGCCCTTTCAAATAAATATTCTCTGTTTTTTGCCCAACACCCTTAAGCACCTTATGACAGGATTTGGGGGGCAGTGAGGAGTGGTTATTGTTTCAGTTTTAACAAGTGGAATACCCACGTGGTAGACGAAACCAAGGGAACAAAATGTGTCACAGGACTACCTCAATATTCCCTGGTGCCCCAACTATCATACAAATGGAAAAGTACAAAAGTTAACTTACCAAAAATAAGTACCTAGCATGCCAAAGATGACCTAATCTTTCCTTTTCTGCTATTGCTCGTGTCCTCATTCTGTTAACAAACATTCCCATGATATTGCTATATGATATGACCTATAACAACATAAAAAGTAGCAGCATTAGACTGTGTCAATACCTGAGTAAGCCTACAACCTATCATGTACATGTTGAGAGAATTAACTCTCCACTCTTTCATTGAAATTAAAACTACTAATTTTCCTGTTGAATTGTTTTGTTCCCAAATTCTCTTTCAAATGCCACTCTTTTTCAATGCCAAGAGATTACATGTTTTTAAAAGCAACATGTATTTAACCGTTAAAGCTATTTTGCCACAGTGAAACAAACAGCTTCAATCTGTTTGGTCTCCCAGTTGATAAATAAGCCATCTAAACTAACAGTTCAGAACTCTTGAAAATTACAACACACCCTCCTTTCGTGCATTTAAGATGTAAAATTTCCTCACACACAAAAACTCCAAGCTTATGTGCAAATTATAGAAGTCTTTGTTAGGCAAAACATACCAAGAACAAGAGGTGGGGGGAAAAGTAGAGTAATTGTCCCACAGAAAAACGTATTGTGTAATAATCTCAAAACAGTGCATAAAGGTGAAATATGAACATTTTTCAAAATGTCAATGCTAAAAAGATTTAGAGAGGAAGTGCTGAAAATTTTCAAAGAAAATAAAAAATTTTTATGATTGCTGACACAGTAATATTTGTTTTCATGTGATTTCCTCACAGTACTTAGAGTAATATGATTGCAGAACATTTTTTTGTGATACCATGGAATTTCATGTTTCAGAATTACAGCTCTTTTTATTTTAGGTATAATATTTTGACTCAACTAGCTACTTGGATTGGTCCCAACTGGAGGATGTCTAATTTAGTAATTCAGATGTAGGAAGAAACTAGGCAGACTGTGCTTCAATCAAGCTGCTTCTGCCATCTTTGATATTTCATCAGTTTGCATCGTGTTACACACCTTCTACAGAAAAGGTGTCAAGAACTTTTCAGAATGTTGAAAAATTTTCCTCCTTTTGAATAATATGAGTTGGATTCTTGAAAATTAGTATTTTTTCTTAAAATAACATCTCTCTCCCGTTTCAGTTGTCTCTGGGAACTAAATTGAACTCCATAACCAAACTGGTTAGGACACTTCCCTGAGTCTCAGTAGAGAAATTTCCCTAACAGATTTCCAAACAAACTAGTATATTGGCTACTCTCAATTTCTTCAGTGCAAAATATCTAATTTCTAAGAGTTTTATCTTTCATACTAGCCCTACATTAATGTAGGCAGTTTGGAAGCTTTTTGAGACAAGGCGAAATATATGTTTCTGGATTAAATATATATTGCAACATTGCCCACAATGGCAGCATAGGTTCAGAAAGGACCCTGCACTATTTCAGATCACAGGCTGGTTTGAGATTCATACAAGCGCTATCTAGAAAACTGTCCAGCTGTGCCCTCAGGGTGTCTATGCTGGCTGTTGACAGGAGTCAAACCTTCATTAAAAGCAAAGCGATTACAGCAACTGAAGAGTTGTTGCTCTGGTGAAACAGACTATTCCTGAGTTGCAGAGATGAAATCCTCTGCCCACCTCCTGTGAGGCCACCTGGCAGTTCTGCCAGAAGCCTGGGTGTCCTTTCACTCTGTAAGTCAACTTTCCCAGTACTGCAACTGCTCAAATATAGGGCTGCTACATCAGCTCTAGAGCTGGCAGCTGGAAGCACCGGGTCTAGGCAACGCAGGAGGCATCTGGGGGCAGTTCCCCTGGAAGCCTCCAGCACTCTGGAAAACTGTCTGGGATCTGGAGGAGAAAAAAGGTTGGAATCAGTATTTCAGGATCCTGTACTGATCCCTACATGATACAGGGACAGTAAACTGTCTTTACCTATGACTTCTGTACTAAGATGAGAAATGCATTTCAGTTAGAGTATTGTTCTGAGAGAGATGTTAACAACTGAATTAAAGCCTCCAAATTACAGAAAGCTCGCTACACACTTCCTTGAATTTCTGCAACAGTACTATGCCTCCTGACAAATAAAAGTCAAGTTGGCTTTGCTACATACACTTCACTTTTTAACAAAATCATGTGATGCATCTTTCAAATGGGACAATAATGCTGCCTTCCCCTCGCTGCCATTTCAAGTGTTGCGTCAACAGAGTGTTTGGAGCAAGACTTTACCTAAAGAACACTAACAGACAGTTGTATTCCCAAATGTTAACCCTAGACAAGTTGCAATATCATCCTACACCAATAATAAAGCTGAATGTATATTTATATGATAAGTAATCACTGCAGATGTTCTGTTGGCATGCTGGCCCCCTTCCCTGAAGATGTGTTACACCACGATCGTCATAAATATATATTTTTAAGGAACAAAGTTTCATTGGATGAAGAGTTATTTAATAACATTGGCTGCTTTCTGATACCAACTTCCTGACGATATCTGACTGCTAGAATGAAAAGCATTCTTTTTTCCTAGACCCAGAGAGAAATAGGAAAAATAGGCTATAAATGTGAGGCAGAAGGAGGCTTGTATCAGATTGTTCCATATTCTTTTCTAATCTCTAGCTGAGGAATGACATTGTGAGATCTGAACTCATTGCCAGACTTCCCAAAATCCAGCCATAGATTTTTAGTAAGAGGACAGCTGAAAAAAAATAGGGAGGAGGTTTCTCAAAACAACAGGTATCAATCCAGTGTGTACGGAAAGAAATCTCCCTGAAATAAAGGTACATAGTTTAGTAAAATATTTCTAACATGTTGCATTTCTGGTTAAAACCATGCTTAAAATGACAGAATAGTAAAACCAAACATGACTATTTTAAAATATCAAAACAAGTGAAAACTACACATAGAAAAAAATTATAATTTCCATATAGTAAAAATATACATTTAGCTTTGTTACTGATGTAGAATGATATTGCAGCTTGCCTAGATTCATCATGTGGGAATACAACTGTGACCATTCCTAATCTTCTGGAACTGAGCATATAACACAGCTGGTATGAGCATATATGTTATTGATTGCTAATTGCATAAGTAGAGCTTGCCATCTGAATAAGCAAAATTGTACATGTTCTACATATTGCTTGTCTGAGACACAGAAAGGGAAAGAGATCTGCACAAATTCATGCAGTAGGTTAATCCTAGGACCATGGTAAGAATCACAGCATCCTAACTCTTACTGCGGTGCTCTAACTATCATGCTACGTGTGAAACAGACCTCTCAGCTCTGGCAGGTTTTACATCAAGCCCTAAGGATTATAGAATGTGGCTGATGACTATGATTAGTATTTATTGTTTGTTGTGTACCAACAGCATGCTCGGAGCAAAAAACAAAATGAAGACAATGCCTACTGTAGAGAGAGGGGAGGGGAAAAACTAAACGTGGCAGATAAAGAAATGAAAACAATTACGGATCTATCATGCTGACTTAGAATCCAGGCAGTTACAAAAATAATAAAGTTAAATAATAAAGTTGCCTGCAGGCAATCTAAAAGGGATTTAATTATTTTTGAATTACCCATCTTGGATGAAAAATTGTTTCCAGAACCAAGAGAATTAAACATTTTTTTGACCCTGGCATGAACTATATTTTAAGGAATTTTTATGTAGCACAGTTGTGTATCCCTGCTTTGTTTATAAAATGTGTAACATTGCATCAGCCACAAATTAAATTACATGAAACACATTTGTAAATGCAATATGAAGTTGTGATGTATGTAATGGTAAATACAATAAACTGTAACCAACCATTAATTGTGAGCTGTGATATACGGTGTTTATAGATTTTACAAAAAAATAATTTGTTTCAGTGTTTGCTTTGTTAGCACTACTGTATTTCCCTCTGCTTTACAAACTGGTACTATTATACTGAAAAAACATACACATGTAGGAAGCCATTGCAAGACTGGCTAAAAGTTGCATTAGTTCATGTAATTTAACCTTCCCTAATAGACATGTCCTAGGTCTGTCCGTTTTTAAATGTAGCCTCAGACTGGCCTCTATAAATGCACACTGTAGTAAATATACACACTGCTTACTGTAAGGTCCAGCTATCATTTCCATTAGTAGCTTCCAGAGTCAGGTTGCATTTTTCATTCCTGTAGCTACAGCATCCTACCTGGAATCCTAATTCCTTGTCCAACAGTAGAAGAGTTTCCATGTCTCTACCTTCCTGTAGCAAAGACACACTCAGCCTCCCACTGCTGCTCACCGCTGTGCCAATTTCACCCAGAATTCTGGATTCACCAACTGATCCAGAACCGAGGAGGGTCATCGTCCAGGAGAGGAGGAATTTCAGGCATGTTCTCAAGAACATTTGAAGGAAGTTATTAGTTTATTTCCTAATGAACAGGAAGCTGAACTATCTTTTTGAGTGAGTCACTACCGGGAGCCTTAGATCCCAAGAGTGACACAGAACTTTAAAGTTTTCTTCGGGGGGGGGGGGGGGGGCCCTTTTA
>NW_010972573.1:342817-458407 GCF_000737465.1 Haliaeetus leucocephalus | reverse complement strand
AAAGCAACAAAAATTTTAATTTTTTTGGGGGGGGGGGGGGGGGGGATCACCTTTAAAAGCAACATACAGTAGAAATAACACAGTAATCTGCAAATCCAGTCACTTTTCTGTCATGGTACATGAACGTCATCTTAAGAGGTGTATAAAATATTCTCAGCATACGCAGGTATTCTTAGGTTAAATTACCTAAACATCTGGTTTGTTTAACTATTAATAAATGAATGGCTTAATTGTTTACTATAAAAATTAACATTTTTAAATGGGATGCATCAAGAAAATACTACTAGAGTGGTTTCCCCTGATAGTTCTGACATTTTAGTAATAAAACTTTCCCTGCCTGCAAAACATGGACGTCTAACAATCAAGAATTACAAAATTGCAGGAAAATAATTCTTCACAGAAACTTCGTTGTTTCAGAGCTGGGCCAAGAATACAATAACAATAGCCTTTTATGATGGCTACTGACCAGAACATGGACGAAATAGAGATATAAAGCTGAAAGGCTACGACACGTAATTTTCCAGCTTCTTGAAAGAAGTTTAATAAAAAAAAAAAAAAAAAGCAACAACAAATCCCACAACCTTTTGATACTAGATGTGTAAACTTAGTTCTGTTCTTATCCTATTAAATATGATTAATATACCTATGTTAAAACTACTGATTCAAGCTAACTTCATTGCAGGAATACTGAAATATTTTTAAATACTATATAGAGGAATTTTTTACATTACCTCTATATCTCAGTCCATACAATTATATTACAATACAATAACACAGTTACATTTAATTATAGTGTCTAACTTCACACAAGAAGAATCAAAAAATTTTAAAGACACATGTCCTATCTGCCTGCAATAAATACTCTACTACTAGACAGCTAAATTGCCTGTCAAATATTCTCATGAAGCTTTGATGGGCACTTCTACTTTATGATAGTCTTTTTTTCTTTTTGCTTGCATTAGAAATACCTTGACAGAACATGAAACTACTTTAATGGTCCCTGTCTTTTGCCTCAGAAAACAGTCTGGCATAAAAATCATACTTTCTGCAAGTGTTCTGAAAAAGTTCTGTTTGCTCCTTCATTTGGAAGAAAGACCTAAATGTATTTATTTCAAGTTATTTTCAAAACTATGCATGGAAGGCAGCCTCAGAAACGTCTAAAAACTGTTAAGGCTAAAAACTGCCTTTCTGCATTCTTTGACTGAAAAGTTATTATCAACAACACAGAAAATTATAACTTGTTCGTAAGGTCCAAAGCTGTTCAGTCTTGAACTGATTTACAACACCTTCCCCAGTGACCAGCAGCACCGTTCACTAGCCTAATACGGCCTTTTGTCAGACAAACAGGAAAAACCAGCATCTTATGAATTCACAAGAGCAGAAAGTTTAGGGGTCCTCTGCCTTTTGCCTCTCCCTCCTTCAGCCAGGTGACAGCTCAAACTGATGTAGGAAAGGGAACCATCAATGTAAACCAGAAGCCTTTTCTAAACCTTGTAGTATTTTCAAACAATCTAGACAGAGAACTTAGCTTTAACTACCTGAAATGTTTAAAGATTTGCATTTGAAAGAGTATTACCAGTCAGGGCAGATGTGCGAAATTAATACATGCTATAAAACATTAAGGTATTATTTTTCTATATTTTAGTTGATTCATGATTAGTTATTGTCAAAAAAATCAATGTAGTTAATGAGGTATTCTTTAATAATGATTATAATTTCCTAAGAAAGGAATGTACTGTTCATATGTAAATGAGTTTTCTGGTCAATGAATAAAGCCAGTCAATCAATCAGCTCTGCAACAAGAAAAATTAATGAGAAATTTTTTTTAGGCTGTCCTTTGTTCCTTAACTGTAGAAAAAAGCATGGCTATTAATGTGATATTGGCAAAAAGCTTATATTTTATAAACAATTACTATAAAAATTTTAAAAGTAAATAAATTTTTCCAGAGGAACACAAATGAAAAAGTGTTTTAAATACTGCTTGAAATTAATAATCTATAGGATTTTGTGTGGAATGACATACCAGTATCATACCTTAAAATACGAAAACAGCACAGAACAATCACTACACTGAAACATACACTAAAGTTTCCTTGATCATCTCAATAAGGCAATAAGGAAAAGATTGCTTGAAAAATGTGTTAGGAGGGAGCAGCTATCTTTCTATTGAACTTGTAATTGAGCAATAATATAAAAGTGTTACAATGTAGCCAAATTTTCAATTGATGTGTGATTATGTCGTCTCTGGTAAGAAAGGTTAATAGCATTTTCCTAAGGCATGCATGTTTCAGGTAGACTTGCAACCATTTGCATACCGGAACAATTTGTTTAGAGCTTTAGCAAGTGAGAACACTTTCTTCAGTAAATGTAGTTGCAGCTTTGCATTTTTGACCCTCTCTCTGCACAACGACTTTTGCTTTGCTTCTGGAATCAGAGGTACGAAAGGAGGCTACTCATGGGACTGCAGCAGAACACAACCCATCATCCTCCACAAAGGACACTCGACTATAGCCTGGCTTTAGAAGCCTTAGGTTAGATTTTATCAACAGGATGCTGAGTGTAAAGCTCCTGTTCAACAAAGCATCTTTCTTTTCAAACATGCAAGTAATGCTAGTTAGAAGCAGAAGTTCATTGTGTACTATACACAGACTCACAGAGACACTAGAGGGCTTTGGGGAACAGAAACAAGAATACTTTGTACTTTGCAAGACCGAATAGTCAGTACAGTTTTCAAACTGGAATGTAAGTTGAATCTCTTCTTTTTGTGTCTATGTTACTGTGATGACTGGAATTTAAAAAAAAATAGAGAAAGAAAATAAGCACCAGAATAGTTCTGGTGCCTTATCTAGCGTAGTATTTCAGCATGTCAAAGGACATCTGACCTTCTTGCTCATGATCAAATTCTTAAATGCTGGTTTAATTTAAAAAAAAAATCACCTTGTGGCCTCTGAATGAACACTACATTGTTCATTCAAAAGCTTTTCTATTAATATTCAGCTTATCATCACTGCATATGACCACTTCATAGATACTAACAAATTACTAAACTTTTTTCAGATCTGAACAAAGTTGTCATATTTCCATCTAAGATTTGCCTAACAGAAGTAGTAAGCCTGACACTCTGAATTAATACCTTGCACATAAACATATCCTCTGTGCATGCTGAATAAATCAAGTGCATCTGGGAAACACCTTACTTTCTGTGATAAATCATGACCCATAACAACATACTATACCTTCCATAGGCTTTATGCTTTGCAGCACTTCACATGCTATTTTGCTTATGAGTAATATGTTCAATGCATCCTGGATGCCTCCAGTTTGCCATGCACTGTACAGCTATTGCAGTTTATGCAGAAATCTCATGATTTCCTTGAATACTTCTGAGCAGAGTTTTCAAGCAAGAAAGGAGACCTTTTGGGGGAAACTCTAGATACAGGTAACTCCAGATGCAGTGTAATGTATCAACAGCCAACATGGATTCACCAAGGGCAAATCGTGCCTGACTAACCAAGTGGCCATCTGCGACAGGACACACTCGTGAGAGCACTTCTTAGACATCTCGGGAAACACGTTACTCTTGCCTAAGTTAAATTAAGGTACACATGTGCAGTTAATGTGAATTCTGCTATTAGAAATTATTCATTCTATTAGAAATTATTCATGGGAATTAATTACTTCTTGTTTCATACAGTACTGGATATGCCCTGTAATCTGAGTTATAACTATTAAAACATGTATTTTGGAAATTGTAATAGCATACTGCTAATTAGCAGTACCAACTATAGTCACACCTTCTTGCAAAGCACTTCTGGGGAGGGAAGGAGAATGAGACTAATGATACAACCATTTATGAACTGCAGTACCCAGGTTTTGTCTTCTGGTTGCTTATTATTCTCTTTATTTATCTAAATGAAATAATGGAAAAAATGGTGTAAATTCAAGAAGTGAAAAGGAGCTCGCAACGGTGTTCAGCTGTGATCAGAAATGGATGAGGCTTGATTAGGCATGCTAGTTTTAAAACATTTCCAGACACAAGTGACTCCCAATATTTATAAATAAATAAACAAACAAACAATCAGGTGCAGTCTTGCAAGTCAGATTGATTCTTCTTACTGAAGTAACTCATCTCTTGGAGTCTATTCAATGGACTAGTTTGTCACACACAATCCAGAAACTGAGATTTAGATTTTACTTATATGCTTGTATACTTATCATCTTTATTAAACCAATCAGCCTCTGGAACACACCATTTGTACTGCAGATTTACCTTTTATTAGAACAGAGCATCACACAAATTCCAAAATTAAACTAGTAATTCCTGCCGTGTTCAGTACTACAAGGGAAAATTTGAAACTTTCTTCTGAGGAAAAAGTTTCAGAAATAACATTATATAACTGGACCAGTTGGGTTTTGATCAAAACTGGTTTTATCCAAAACTTAAGTTCATTCCTAACACCTCATTTTTTTTCTATATGATAAGTCATTTTGGCATATATACACATAGCATTTTGTTATTGTATTTTGCATACTTTCAAACTAAAATTGTTTAAAAAGTCCAAAGGCTTCTAAGCACAGACAAAATTGCAACATCAATCTGAAGCATCCTAGCACCCCATCCTCATTTGGTTTCACATAAAAATACACAGTTAATAAGTGTGCTTGAGCACTCCAGTTTACAAAGGATAAAATAGAATTAGGTGATTCAGAGGTTGGTATGAGATTTAGAGATGCCTGTGATGTTTTTTCCACAGAGATACTGAAACTTGTTTTCTTGGCAGATAAAAGGAGACATTACATACATATACATAGTATAGCATGGAGGAATTGGGATTTTGTTTACTCTAAGCACTTTTGAAAAGACATATACAATCTTACTTCAGCTCATAAACCAATCAACATGAGAAATATTAGCAAGGATGTTTCATTCTCTAATGGCCAGCTACACTATGTCCACTGTTCCATTAGTATCAATTTTTCTAAATAAAACAAAAGTAACAAGCAAGATTTTTAATTTTTTTTCCCCTCCCACACCAGCTTCAATGCAAGTAAAGCACTGGACAAGTAAAACAATATTAGCTGCTCTTAGACTCAAGGGGCCACTGGTGTGATGCAGTATTCTTCATAGACTGGAGCAGTAAACTGACTGGAAGGAAAACCTCCACACAGTTTGGAGTCAAGACCAAAACACCCTGTGCTTACAACTTAGTCCTCAATTTCCATTCAGACTCTCTTATCATAATAGATCACACAACACAGCCCGTTTTAAATTTTTGCAATCTATTCATGTTGTTCTGATTTCTGCATCAGGATGTTATGGCAGCATTGAAAATCTTGTCTGGTAGAAAAAAATTCTCTTTTTTTAATCAACTCTCAAATTTCTATAAGAGTTACCTAATATCAACAGCATGTATTCTTATAAGCCTAAGTTAGAGATGTACTGTATAACTAAGAATATTCCACATATTCCAGTTTTCTTCACAAGCATAACTTTTTCTTCTATTTGAGCAATAAGAGGGAGATGGCAATAACTGACTTGCAGTGGAACTAATACACTCTTTCTGCTTTAAAAAAATCCACAACTCTTGGGAAAAAAAAAAAATCTGCTATTTCCTCCATTTGACTTGGTATCCTAAGGAACTTCTATATCTTTTGTTCATTTTTCCTCTTACCTGAGTTCTCTACCTGGATAATTTAAAGCTGGAAGCTTTCCACTTTTGCCTCTCAATGCTACCAGAATCAGACTTGAAGTTGTCTGGATCTAAAACAATTACTCCAACACCATGTTAATTGGATGTAAAATAACCAATCCAACTGTATTTAGAAAGTTATTAAACTGCTTCCTCTGCAATATTAACATATGCACACATAAATTATTTTTTATTTAATGGCCAGCAAAATGAGAAGTTTATAAATCATGTTTATTACACACTTCTGTAGCCTCAAGCTGATGAGGACAAATTAAATTTTACGTTAACCTACTTGAGTAGTTAGCACACAATTAAGATCTTGAAGAATTAGGCTGGTGGTAATAACAATATATGAGAATTTGATCTAAATCTTGGGATTTAACAGCAGTCTGTGAATGAGTTTGTATGCAGTCTATCACTACTGGAAATCAGCTTAATATAATAAAACCATACCAGGAGGAAAAATCAGTGAGGCACTGGAAGAATTAAACATTTTTCCTTTCTTATTTGTTCATGCAGTTTCTCATCTACTGCCATTTCAGTTAGAAACTATCTGCTTTGTTTCACAGAACAAAACAGCAACAAAACAAACAGCCCTACAAATGTTAAGAATACCCTAAACACTCTTGTAGACTGTGAGCACACCTAGACCTAAGGAGACTAAATCTTTGTTATTACAACTGTGATTGGTTTATGATCCAGCATTAAAACATTCAGATGAATTACTGAAGACAGAAATACAGAAATGTTTGTTAGAGAAACTGAACATCTCTTGAATTCAATGTTTCCTTCTTAAAGTTTTCTTTTTAACTGAAGGCAATGATCTTAGAGATTTCACAAAATAGTGTATTATAATTCTAAGTAGATGAATAATTGATAATAAAGGTACAAATAAAAATGTTAATTTAAAAATATACATACGCCTTGATCTTTGATATGCTGCCATTATTCTTTGTTCGTAGGTTAACTCACAAATACAGTATTAAAAAAAAAAGTTAGGCCCTAAATATAACCTTGTTCTGGAATTTTTACTTTCCAACTGCTGCACAATTGTGGGTCTCTGATTGACACATTGATTTATTCCCAGCAAGGGTCCTGTAATTAATGTGACCTTTTGATAAGGTGGGAGATATGGGGTGAGACAAGTGCTCTCATGAGAGCTATTAGCAACTTCTGAGCAATTGCTAATGTTAGAGAGTTATCTTTTTTTAATACAGTTTGGAAGATAATTGACAAACCATGATAATGAGTATGTATAGGGAAGGAAGGAGAGCATAAAAGAGGTGCAAGAACTGTAAATTACTCAAAAAGAGGCAAGATTTCACTACGGGATAAACTGTGCATTTTGGGCTGTGGCCTCAGGAATACAATTAATAATTCCAATAAAATGTAACAAAGAAATCATAGGTCTACATGGGCCAGAAAGAAGAAAAAAAAAAAAAAGTAAAAAACTTCATCTATCTTAAGAAGCCTTAACTGTGCCTTTACACAGCATAACAGGTGGTTTTATTTCTTCTTGTCAGATGGTATTTGTACCAAGGGATTTTTCTCATTTCCCTTCCCATCTGGTTCTGCATACAGTGATATAACATAATACCAAGATGACAAAGTTCTACTAATGTTATTTGAAGATTAGTTCTGTAACAGAGTAACTAACCTGTTATTTCATAATCAAGATCCAGTAACCCATTCATGACAAAAAACCACAGTATTTAAGTTACAATCATTTTTGAAACACAAGGTAAGATTAAGCTGACATATCAATAAACAAAAAATGCATGAAAATCTGTGACTTTGTATTCAAAAGTATTAGGCAGTAAAAAGAAACCTGAATATTTTGGTCTAACACGTCATCATAAAATTTTGTGGACTGAAGGAACAGCAGAATTTTTCAGCATTTTTCCAACACTAACTTTGACAGCAGTGGTCAGCAGCCAGTAGCAAGTGGCAGCAGATTACACACCAGAAACTTATCTGGGGTAACATTCTTTTGAGCAGTGGGTCTTTATGGACTTGCACGCAAAGTTTAGCCAAAGTAGGATGCAGTGAGGAAAATGTAATGGCAAATAATATTTGTATCACTAGACAGAAGAAAGTTTGTGATAATTTCAGTACCTGTGAAGAAAGGGTGCTGCTGATGAATTAATAGCTTTTTGGAACTCTGAATTTCTCAAATAATTTAGAACAATAATAATCTGTGTCACCTCAGAATCTCTGATTAATACTTTCATTTTGAAATGATTTGGCAGACCGCACTGTATTTCTGTCAATTTAGAAAATTAAAATTGAAGTCATTCTCATAATTTAAAAGTAGCTGTACAAAAACTACTAGTATTTCTCTATAAGGCATCATTTTACTCTTCTATATTTTAGCTACGTGTTTTAGACCTCGTGTGTTTGTTTGTGGCTGCATATACACACACACACTTTAACACTTTTTGGTTTTACCTGAATACATTTTAACAACACAACTGTCATGAGGGAAATAAGGACAGAGATGATGAATGGTAAGAGACAGACATAACCATTGTACAATTACTGATTTCTAAAAAACTCAAACTGAGCCTTTCAACATTCTTCTAACAAGAAATTTTAATAATCTTGTTGCTAGCCGCCCTCATCACCTCTCTTCCCCCACCCAATCTCCTTTTCTTGATCTCTTATTTAGAGAGAGTGAAGCTGCAGCCATCAATACTAACAGAAACTGGTTGTTACAATTCCAGCCCTCTGGAATAGGTAAGGTATTTAGCAATTGATTACGGAGAAGTCAGCATTGCACCCAGAATACTAAGTTAAAGAAATGTAATAACGTCCAATAACTTGAGGAGAACTGCCAAGAAATATATCAGGGATGTGATCACCTATTTTTATGCAAAATCCTAGACATGATTGAATGTATGTTCCCACACAAGGCAGATTCAAGGGAGCACAACAAAACTCGCTAGCTGCCTGAAAGCAGGCAATTAACATGCGTGTTTCCAAGTAACCTTTTCCACTTTGATCAGAACATGGAAATGGTCATGTGCCACTGCACATGACTATTCCTTTTAGCTGCTAGTCGGCATTGCACGCTGGAGTGCTGCATCCAACTGCAACACCAAAGATGGGATTAGCACAAACTAAAATGTCAACTACAGATGCAAATTTGGCACAGCAGCAGTTCTGCCACACAGGTATGCCCTTTGCAAGCAAAGGGGAATGTCGGTCTGTGGCAGGAAAAGAACCTGTGAAACAGAGCCGTGATTCCCTGTGCTTTCTGTGTCCCACCTGCGTTTCTTTCTGCCTCCTCATCAGTAGCTCCTTTCCCTGAGTTTTGGGGAATTTGATTGTAAGGCAAGTGAAATAAAGGTCATCAGTCCTTACTTATCACCACATGCAGGCCTGAAGGTATTCTTTGCCTTGTATGTTAGTTTTTCAACAGAAAAACAGCACATACTTCCCAGGTGAGCCTGGGAAAAAGGAGAGGGCTGAGGTAAGGTGTTCTTTTCATATTTGTCTTTGTTTTTCACTATGCAACTCCATTTTACATGGCAATAAATTAAATTAATTTTACCCAGGCCAAATCTTTTTTCCTATGATGATAATCAGTAAGTGATCTCCCTGTCTTTATCTCGACCCATGAGCTTTTCCATCTTATTTCCCCCACCCCCGACTGCTGTTGAGGAGGGAGGGTGAGAGAGCAGTTGGGTGGGCATCTGGCAGCCACCTAAGGTAAACCCACCACAGGCATTAAGTAAAAACTACATGAAAAATGTCCCCAAATGTGTATGAATAGGTGTTTAAACACCAGTATTTTCAGATGCTTTGCTCACTTTTTTTAGCTTGGACACTTGACTACTGCATTAGCTCCTTTGTGGAACATTTCTTTGGTGCACAATGCATTAATACAAACATAGTGCCTGGATGTTTCTTTTTCTTCATTTTTCTCTAGGATGAGCATGATGCAGGTAACTCTTCCTTCTCCCAAAATATCCTTAAGTTCCGCTCCCTGCTATGCAAGAGTACTAAGAAACAGGGGATGGTAAATGTCTCTGCTCAGCTCAGCAAGCTGATGTAATGTGCACAGCATGCAGCTGGAGCCACAACTGGTGAACCATTAGCATGACTGTCAGAGACCCTGATGTATGTGCACCAGCTAAAAGTCATCACTCATGGATACTGCAAAGGGTCCAAACCACCAAAATATAAATCAATGCACAACAGCAATAAACAACTGCTTATGTATCACCAGTGGCTACTGAAGTCTTGCATGAAAGAACAAATCACAGAGAAGTTGTATGTTGCAATAGAAACTACTGTGTGTGACCAAGTTGTGGCTGTTTGCAGTCACATGTCCATGCTCTGCATTAACAAAGGCGCTTTTTTTTTCCCTTCTTTAATACATTATGTTGCTTTCAAGATGAGCTTTTGCAGGGAAAGTCTGCATCACTTGTTATTTATCATTCTGCATTAAAGATATGTATGTATTAAATATACATATGCAAGTGTTGTTCTGTCATCCTACAACATGAAATAAACTTGCCAATATGAGGCCTACACAAGTGTTGTATCAACAATGTAAAAAAAAAAAAAAGAAAAAGAAAAAAAAAGGGCAAAGATGGTAAAACAAAGTTTTAAGAGAAATAGTCTAACTGTGTCACTGGTGCTCATTAGTACTGCTGAGAACTGCCACGCCAGCACAGCCATTTTGCTGCCGGCATTCATATGCTGCTGCACTGTGCCATGCTGACGCTTCAGCCCACTTGGAGCTAGCTGGGGACTGTTTGCGCTGTGCTCTGCTGCACAGTGTAGACATACCCTCAGGGTCCAATGCTGCTTATTCACTTTTCCTAATAAGTGCTAACCCACTAATAACAACTGTTGCAATTGTTACAGAGTAAGCAGTGCACATCCATTCTGCATATGTTTCCTCACAATTTACCCCATGGCATTCTTAACTGTACCGAAATCTAGTCAAAACAGAATAACAGAACATATTGGAAAAGAGGGAAAGCTAAAGAACAGAAAGATTTTAACTTTTTGTTTTTTCCTCAACTGTTTTCTTGCAAAATTACATCATATTATATTTGGGCAAGGATTTTCACCAATAAAAATGTCCCACTGAATACTGAACAAAATGGAAATACATGACAACAAAACAGAAGGTTAAAAAAACAAAAGAAACCAATCCCTGACCCTTAACTCAATTCATGCTTCTAGAATCTACAGCAATTATATCATCATGCTAACACCACTGTCATTAGTAGTAATGAGAAAACTGCTCTATTTAAAGATCACCAGGCATGCACTACAAATGTATGAAAATAAGAGTCCTAAGGGATTAATGATTTTAGTTCCTAATCTGCAAAACAATTAAAAGGTACTCTCTCTAGCAAAGGGATATTCATCCTTTTCAAAAAAAGACAAGGAAAAATAAAAAGTAACTTCAAAATATTCAGTATCCAGGAACAAACATTAAACATTAAAACTTTTATGGGAAAGACCAAAGATTTCTGTCATGGATGGTGCAATCCAAATGCAAGGAAAGTGGGACACTTGAAGAGAGATCATCAGAGCTCTGTTCCCACCACCCCCCACCCAAGCATATCAACAACTCCCTAAAAAGTATACACTTACTCTTAAAAGGCCCTGCACAGCTGAGTTTAGACTCTAAGATTGAGAGAAAACCATGCAGAGTCAAGAGGAAATAGAAAAATGTCATTTGATAATTGCTTGTCACTTACAGAATACATTCGAATACTAAAGGAATGAGGAATGCATTAGGCCCCTAGAATTGTATGAGACATCACTGAAAGTTTCTTACACATGCCTTTTTCCATTCATAATGAGTAACGCATCCATTCCTATGTCTGAAAAGCTAACAGTAGCCCGGTTTATTTTATTATTGTAAAACCAGAAAGGGGAAAAAAAGGAGGAGAGACCATAGAAGAAAGTCACAGGTTTTAAAAGTTTAAGATAGCAGGAAAAAAAAGATTTGACAGATTATGATGGGGAGTAGGGGAAACCAACAACAAAAAAAAATGTATAAAATTTAGCTCTACTTACAGTTAAGGGCACCTGAGCAGCCTGTCCCAGGTCTGTGAAACACTCTGTACAGCACTTCAGAGACTAGAGCATTAGGAACCTTCCTGGGGACAATGCTACCTCACAGCACATAAAGACCTCTAGAAGGAAAATGTAGGATTTGAAAGAAGATAGAAAGGGGGAGGACATTTGAATCTTTTGCTTTGTAGGCAGGGAACGTTCAGAGCCTCCTGACATATCCACAGGCATGAGCCTTTCACTCCAGCATCAAGAGGAAAATCTTAAACCGTTACTCATTTGCAGCAAAACTTATCCGGGGCTCATTTTGAAGCCTTTTCAAAGTATCTCACTCCAACAGACTTCACATTTCAGACATTAAAGCTCTGCCTTTTCTCCCCCGCCCCTTGCAATCATGTATTTGAAAAGGCTGTCACCACTTAGGTATATTGCTCTCCCTCCCACCCCTTTCTGCTTGCTCAAATTCTCAAAAACACTCTAACTGCATTTATTCCAAAGAACTTATAAATGCATCACTGAGAAACAAGTGCTGTGATGTCAGGTTGAGCCTGATATCTTGACTAGGGAGGAGAAGATGTCTTAGTGTCTTTCAAAGACATTGGCATTGCTCCTCCCAGATCTGACCACCTCATGGATTGTGGCAGATGGTGCAAAGTCCAAAGTTAAAGTGGTTAATAACACAACATTTACTCTGGAACACAGTCAGTCCCAGGCAAACTCCACTTTCTGAGAACACCCTTAAACACTCCCCTAACAAGCCTAGAAAGACACTATGACATATTGTCCTTTGTATTCAAGATAACCAGCTTCTCCTGCTACTAGTAAGGAATGGGGCTAGAAAGGGGCTTGGCTGCTGGGAAATGGAGCATATATAGGCAGGAAGGCATTCTACTACATAGTGTCCCCAGCAGTCTCTGAGTGATACTTAAGACATTTTTAACAAGCATTGAGGAAGTATGCTGTATTCAGGAGGCAGGCTTAGTAGGGCAGGCTTAATAAAGTGGCACATATTTAGGAACAGTTAAGGTTACATTAAAAGTATTCCTCTTCATATGATTCTTATGACCCTGTAATTACATTCTTGCCTCAATGAATTTTAACAAAAATAATTTCTATATTCTATTGCATTCATACATAATACTGTGTTCTAACTCATTAACAAGTACTGTGTTAGCTCTTGGCACAGGCAATCCTTCCAGCTTTAAAAACAGAGGACTATGAAAGAGAACTTGGCTGAAAAGGATCTAGAGGCAGCAGCAGGCTGCAGTCCAAATATTTAGAAATTCTAGGGTCACAGTGATTGTTAAGGAATTAATTTACAATCCAGGACCAGAAAGGCAAACATGTAAAGAAGCTTGGCTTACTTGCATCTACCCATGTGCTGAAGAAGAAACAGTGAAGAATACATGCAGAGACACCAGAGCTAGCTGCTTACCAGCCAGCCAGCTAAAGCCTACCCAGCCTAGCTGCAATGCACGGCACTGTGCCCACATTAATATTGCAACTACTAAGTCTACTGCACCATGTGGACGTGCTGCCTCTGATCTCTGCTGCCTTGAAGATTTCTACCCATCTTCCACTACATAATATAAATGTTCATCAGTCTAGCTTCCAACCTTGTTATAAACACTCATGTGCTACCTTGGACAAGTCACTGAAACGCACAGTAACAAAAGGATTCAAGACATTGCAGCAGAACAAAGTGCATTTGCTTTCAGCAAACTTTGCCCAGTTCCTACTGCTTTCTTGTAACCTTCTCTCTGCGCCTTCTGGAACTCTGTTCCTCTCTACAATCTCTGAGACTCTCTAGGCAATCCAGGAGACTCCTGGACTGCATGAAGGATAACTTCTTAGGCCAGGTAACAGACAGCCCTACCAGAGGCAATGCGTTGCTGGACATGTTCGTCACCAATGTAAGTGAGCCAATCAGTGATGTCAAGACCGGAGGCAGCCTGGATGATGCACTAGTGGAGTTCACAGTCCTGAGGGATATGGGGCAGGTGAAGAGTAAAGTCAGGACCCTGAATTTTAGGAAAGCAAACTTCCAGCTGTTCAAGGAGTTAGTCAATAGGACCCCCTGGGAAACTGCCCTCAGGGACAAGGGAGCAGAACAGAGCTAGCAGGTCTTTAAGGATGCTTTCCATAGACTGCAAGAGCTCTCAATCCCCAAGTGTAAGCATCAGGAAAGGAAGACAAGACACTGGCATGGATGAGTCAAGGCCTGCTGGTCAAACTAAAGGGCAAGAAAAGTCCAAGCAAAACAAAAGAAGGAATTAATTCATCGCTTCCCATTGGCAGGCAGGGGTTCAGCCATCTCCAGGAAAGCAGGGCTCCATCAGGCATAAGAGTTACTTGGGAAGACAAATACCATAAGTCTGAACATCTCCCCCATTCCTCCACCAGTTTTTATTGCTGAGCATGACATCATATCCCCTTGGTCAGCTGGGGTCAGCTGTCCCGGCTGTGTCCCCTCCCAACTTCTTGTGCCCCCCCAGCCGCCTCGCTAGTGGGGTGGTGTAAAAAGCAGAAAAGGCACTGACACTGCGTAAACATTGCTCAGCAATAACCAAAACATCCCTGTGTTATCAACACTGTTTACAGCACAAATCCAAAACACAGCCCCATACTAGCTACTATGAAGAAAATTAACTATCCCAGCCAAAACCAGCACAGACAGATATCCTGGGAAGAAAGAGTATACAGATGCTGCCCAGTTGTGTAGGGATGGGGTCAGGGGGGCCAAAGAGCAGCTGGAGCTGACTGACAAACTGGTAACAATGAATGAGAAGGCTGAGGTACTCAACAACTTTCCTGCCTCAGTCTTCTCTGGCAACCTCTCTTCCCACACCTCTCAAGCAGATGGACCACAAAACAAGGACTGGGGGAGCAAAGTCCCTCCCTCTGTAAGAGAAGATCAGGTTCAAGACCACCTGAGGCACCTGAACATACAGAAGTCTATGGGACCTGACGAGATGCATCCCAGAGTCCTGAGGGAACTGGCTGATGTAGTTGCCAAGCCACTCTCCATGATACTTCAAAGTCATGGCACTCAGGTAAAGTCCCTGGTGACTGGAAAAAGGGAAACATTGCACCCATTTTTAATAAGGGTAGAAAGAAGGACCCTGGGAACTACCAACCTGTCAACCTCACCTCTGTGCCTGGGAAGATCATGGAACAGATCCTCCGAGAAGCTATGCTAAGGCACATGGAGGACAGGGAGGTGATTCGAGACAGCCAGCATGCCTTCACCAAAGGCAAATCTTGCCTGACCAACCTAGTGGCCTCCTACAATGGAGTGACTGCATCAGGTGACAACAGAGTCATAGAATCATTTAGGATGGAAAAGACCTTTAAGATCATCATGTCCAAAAGAACTACTGATGCCATCTACCTGGACTTCTGTAAGGCCTTTGACACAGTCCCCCATAACATCCTTCTCTCTAAATTGGAGAGACAGATTTGATGGGTGGACTGTTTGGTGGATGAGGAATTGGTTGGATGGTCACATCCAGAGAGCAGCGGTCAACAGCTTAATGGCCAGCTGGAGATCACTGACAAGTGGTGTCCCTCAGGGTTCTGTATTGGGACCAGTACTGTTCAATATCTTCATCAGTGACATAGACAGTGGGATTGAATGCACCCTCAGCAAGTTTGCAGATGATACCAAACTGAGTGGTGTGATTGACATACCTGAGGGATGGGATGCGATTCAGAGGGACCTGGACAAGCTTGAGAAGTGGGCCCATGTGAACCTCATGAGGCTCAACAAGGCCAAGTGCAAGGTCCTGCACCTGGGTCAGGGCAACCCCTAGTATTAATACAGGCTGGGGGATGAAGGGATTGAGAGCAGCCCTGAGGAGAAGGACCTCAGGGTGCTAGTGGATGGAAAGCCGGACATGAGCTGGCAGTATGTGCTCGCACCCCAGAAAGCCAGCCGTATCCTGGGCTGCATCCAAAGCAGCATGGCCAGCAGGTCAAGGGAGGGGATTCTGCCCCTCTACTCTGCTCTGCTAAGACCCCACCTGGAGTACTGCATCCAGCTCTGGAGTTCTCAGTACAGGAAAAACACAGACCTGATGGAGCGGGTCCAGAGGAGGGCCACAAAAATGATCAGAGGGATGAACACCTCTCCTATGAGGAAAGGCTGAGAGAGTTGGGGCTGTTCAGCCTGGAGAAGAGAAGGCTCCAGAGAGACTTTATTGCAGCCTGTCAGTACTTAAAGGAGGCTTATGAGAAAGATGGGGACAGACTTTTTAGTAGGGCCTGTAGTGAGAGGATAAGGGGTAATGGTTTTAAACTAAAAGAGGGCAGATTCAGATGAGATATAAGGAAGAAATTTTTTACAATGAGGGTGGTGAAACACTGGAACAGGTTGTCCAGAGAGGTTGTAGATGCTCCATCCCTGGAAACATTCAAGGTCAGGTTGGATGGGGCTCTGAGCAACCTGATCTACTTGAAGATGTCCCTGCTCATTGCAGGGGGGGTTGGACTAGATGACCTTTAAAGGTCCCTTCCAACCCAAACCAGTCTACGATTCCATGATTTTAATCAAGTTGCAAGATTAGAGTTTATCACTGCGACTCTTCCCACTTCTTACCAGCACCCCCTGAGGCTGAAACCTAGTCTCTGTCCAGAGAGGCTCAGCTGTTCCCAAAGGATTGAGCAGTCTCTCCCTCCCACCAGGGTTTCACCTGACCCAGACACTCCTTTTTTAAAGGAAAAGCAGTTCTCAACTGAGAACAAATAGACAGGTACCGGCCATCACCCCACAATATATGAAATATTGCAGATATTATTCATATCAGAGATTAATCCTCTTCAGGGTCCCAAAGGAATATTGCCCAAGAAGCTTTAGTGACAGATTATCAAAAGAGAGAATGGGAAAGAAGTAATAAGTGTCAAATAGAAAGAGAGGGAGAAGGAATAATCTAACACCCCATCTTATTCCCAGAGGTTGATGATGGCTGTGAAAGTATAGGACAGATGAATAACAGCATTGTACTAGAAAATGCTGGTCCCTCCGAGAACTAAGTGCTTAGATATTGCCTCATACTGGTGATTTCCATTTCTAATCAGCCAATGATTTCAGCCCTCATTATCCATTCATTACATTTTTTACTGTGGTTTTTCTACCTTTACCTGTGCTCTCATCCTTGAAAGAACTTTCCATAAAGCCACTTCTCAGTGGAAACTTTTCTTGAGGTAAAGCTTATAAAAACATTAGCAATGGCTAAACAGGTGGTAGATATGGCTCCAGATGATCATATGGACAAATACTTTTTCTATTTCCTTGTGTTTGCCTGTGTCTGACTTTCAAAGGCCACAGGTTCTCTTGGCAAGGATGATCTTTTAGACAGTTTGTACACTGTTTAGCACAGTGGGACTGTAATCTCTAGGCTAGAAAAGCTAGACAACTTTGCAATGCAAACATGTAATAACCACTATCACAGTACCAAGCACTAGTATGTCACGCCTCTTTGGCCTGTTACACCTACTTAGGCTGCAAAAGGTGAATGAAGTCAGCTGGATGTCAACCATCACACATTATCATCCCACCCTGTGTAAACATTGCTAGAGGTAATCACTAAACCTCTGTAGAAATGCTGTGAGAGACTGAATTGTTATCTCGAGCTATTTGTCTCAAAGGTTGTTTGTTGTGAGAGACTGGACTGTCATCTCAAGCCATTCATCTCAAGGATTGTTTGCTGTGACTTACCCCAGAGATGGCTTGTTTAAGCAGAGCACTCCTCTGTCCATAAGAACCATTACCACACCACTGAAGCATCCATGGGAGGAGACAGGCTGGAGCTGGAGAAGCATGCAGCAATGTGGAGATTAACATTGTCATGGAAACTGTAGTCTTTGAGATAAGGTACTGGTTTCTGGTGTTGATCACGCAAAGGTCCTGTGATAGACAAAACCCGCAGTGCATGAATAATGCTTAAACAGTACGTAGGTGCATGCATCATTGGACTATTAAAAAACGTGGAGACAAGCTGTGGTGCACACCCATTACCGAAGAATTGAAGACTGAGGACCAATGGGACGCTGCTGGTGGTGACTATTCTTGCAACTCTATCCCGACCGCTTGCTTGATTTCTGCCTTTTCTTCCATTCTATCTTATCGCTACTATTCTCTACTTTTGATAACAAAAGCTCTTTTGGGTATACAGAATTTGACCTCGTTTGTGTCTTAATCTCGCTCTTGGGATCATATCGAAACCTTCCCCGACATTGGATCGGGACAAATGCATAGTGACTTGCTTCTTTTTTCTTTGAAACAAATAATCTTAATACTTTTTTGGTGTGTAAAATATTACTAGTCCTAAACTGCTTGGTAGCTGGCATATTATAACTAAGAGAAATGAGCACTTCTCCTCCCCTTCCAGACATCTGACTGTACTCCCTCTCCAATTAGATATTCAGTAAACACATCTCATAAAATTCCTTTTTCCTGCTTGAGACTGAACATGATTAGAAATGACTATTTTTAGTAAAATTTACCTTATTGAAAGTACTAAGCCCCAAACAGCTGGAAATACCAATTTACCAATCTGATAACTTTTATAACCTTTCTAACAGACTTTCAACTGGTAGTTTGAAGAGCTTATTGTCAGCTGAGGATCTGTCTCCTATTGTTTCATTTTGTTTTTCTTCCACAGTGTCAACAGCTCAATAAAACAATGAGAAGGGTTAGAACCAAACAGTCTCAGTATTAAGCCCTGCTGATGTAAGTGGGGGTTTCTTGGTTTAACTTAAATGGAGAAGTGAAATTGGCTGTTACCCTTTTAAACTCTGTAGCGAATTTGGGGACATAACAATCCCAAGCAATAAAGATTATCAAAAGGAATGCAAATGAAAACAATATCACATCATTAGATCTTTAGGTATTAAGTTAAAGTAATTAGTCTTCAACTCATAGTAACTATAATTTCACCACACAGCTCTGCTACAATGGTTTAATTAAACCAAATACCCACTAGATTTGAAGTCTTAATAAAGATGGAAAAGATCAAGGCCACAAAGTTTGAAAGAAAACTCTGAGAAAAGAATAAAACACAGGTGGACAGTGGTTCAAGTCTAAAAAAAGGTGCAGGAGAAATAAGTGACTAATTTTCTCTATCAGTAACCTATGAATCATGGAAGAGTAGCTATGGTTGAAGAGATGAATTGAATTTATGACCTTGCCTTGCTTCCAGATTCCACAAGAAGGATTTCACCGCTCTTTTTTATCACAGGAAGAAATTTTTAATTAAAACAAAGCAAAACAAAACCCCAATAACAGCAACAGAAGTGAAAGAATGAAATTATGACTCTTGTTTCAGTTATTTCCTCGCTCTCTGTGGTGCACTGCATTGCCAACATTTTTCAGTTTTGTAACCACCACAATTCTTTCACTGGCTTTGCTGGGAAGAGATAAAAACAATCTTTAAAATAAACATTTCATCCCAAGTTAGTCAAGGCAAAAGATAACTTGAGACTTCTTAGACTAAGACAGTAAAAAAGCAGGCAACTATGGAAGTGGCAGAAGTTGGAACAGGGAAGCTTGCTGTAAGTACATTGATCAAAAGAGATACAGCAGCTACAGGGCACAGGCTATTATCTTTTACAGTCTGGTTTGTTTGTTTGTTCTTTTAATAGCAAGTGGATAAAAATCCCACTCATAAGTTCCCATATGTTCAGCCAGAGCAGAGAAATATGCTGCACATAGATCTATTTCTGAAAATGAGGCTTTTATTCTCTACCAAATTTTTACACCTTATCCAACTGTTATGAACCCTTGCAGATACCTACAGTGATGCTTCAGAGTCATACAGAACTGTATCTATGAGCATAGAGAGTAACATTCATGAACATATAAATGCCAAAAACTCTGAATGTGACCTGAAATTAACTTCCAGGCAACACACAAAGAGAATTCTCTCCATGTGGTCAAGTTTCTTTTTATTACTACCATCAGGAGTTTGCAGCTTATATTATAGTTTGTGGAAACCTACCTTTGTCCTCTAAATGCTGAAAAAATCCACTCAAAAAAATCAAAGTGCTATTCTAACACTTAATTTCATATAGAATTATCTATTTCAATATGCTAAAAATGTTAACATGTATTACAAACTTACCCATTCAACATCCTACTTATTTTTAATACTATTAAATAGATACATAGTCTTTATATAAACCAATGGTCCAATGTGATTTCATGCATCACCAAATTACATATGTCCATCTTTCTTAGTATTTTATTTAATCAATTTTCTCAGTACATTGTTTTGAATAGTTTTGGTTTGGGGTAGTTTTTTGGAGGGGGGGGGGTCAGGGTTTTTGTATCTTAGTACTATTTCTTTAGAAATCTTTACTACATACTCTGGCAGATTCTGTAACTATCTTCATGGAACTACAATAAAATGAGTAAATTTCTATGGAGGTGCAAATATTCAGGTAGAGATTAGCTGTATTTGTACAAGACAATTGTATGTGTTGTATATTCTTGTATTGGCTTCTAAGAGAAGGAGTACAAAGGTAGAATTGAAAAGGCTGTATACATTTTGAAGAAATTACTGTATGGAGAAGGACAGAAAAAATAACTCACTACCCAGATTCCTTAAAGTATGTATTTCATCTGGTTTACTATTTGGACTTCTACATACAGTAAATTTTTCATAAAGGCTACACTTCTACACTTGCTAGCTAGGCATGAACCCAGCTAGAAAAGCATATCCTCACCATGCATCAATCTAAAGAATGATTTTCTTTGTTTGTCAACAGATTTTAAAAGCACATTGTCCAGCCCATTGTCCAGCCCATACATGAGATGGTCTCAACCAGTAAGATATTACTCTTGGGAAAATCAATGGATGCTTTTGTTGCCTTAAGACTATGCACAAGAACTCCTTAAGTTCAAATAATGACATTCACAGCTACATGCTATGCCATAAAAAGTAAGCTTTGTACAAAAAATGAGCAATGCAAATGCTCTGTGTCCCTCTGATTGCTGTTGTCTGGGAAACTTTTTTTTTTTAAGTATGCTGTCTTTCTGCCTCACTTATACTTTAATTCTTCACTTTTCTAGATTCCTTTAGTCCACCTCACCCTAAATAGTTCCTTTAGAAAGGAAGGCATTTTAACATCAGTTATACAGGAAACACATTCAAATCAGACTCTTGATAGTATTCAGTAAAACAGTACCCATTACCATGAATTGCTTCCCATACAGTAGTTGAAAAAATATTTGAATAATTCTGTCTCCCCAAACTCACAAAAAGTTTAACTATGCAGATACAGTAAAACTTCCTCTTGCTTTTCTTTTCATGAAATTAAAGCTAAAAAGAATACCTTTCATTTCTTATCCAGAACATTTAAATAGCAGGGATAAGCGGCTAGGTGCAATTCATTATGTTTAACTAGTAAGAGAAGTCAGTACTGTGTGTAGACTACAGTTCTGCATGCTGATGAATACTTCATCAAAAGAATTATCACTTAGCAAGATGGTGAGGGCAATATATCAATTATCAAAAATAACTGTATTCTAATCTGGGGCTTTGCATTATTTAACATTTTCTGACACAAAATATATCTCACCTCCCTTTTTTATTCTGTGGCCATTAATCCCCTGATGTAGAACACAAATTCCAATGACATAGGAAAACACTGCTGAGATTAAGAATTAAATGAAAATCAATGTTTCAGTTGGCTGAAAAACTAACCTCTCTGGCTTGCTGAACGGTAAGACTGAAAATACAGTCCACAGTTCCATTTCATGTACAAAATTATGTTTGGCGGGTTTTTTTCCCCAATTGTTTCAAAGGAAGCTCTGATGAGTTGAAAAAGAAAGGTAAAGGAAAAAAACACATGAAAATTGGTTTCAGTTTTACTGAAATAGATTAGAACATCTCTAGGTCAAGCATCACTTGCATTAGCACTACCTGACAAGCTACTTTTGCTGAAACTAACTTTGCATGCATAATTAATTATTCAGGCCTCTTTTTTTCTTCTTTTCTGAATATTATTTGGATGCTAAATGGAGGAATTTATTCGTGTGTCCTGGTTAACAACTGGGGAATTACTAGAAAGTAGCAATTACATTAACTAACTGCAAATCTTATAAATCTCCATGACTGTCACTTACTCTGATTTTGACATGTCTGATATGACACTTTTTTCACTGGGAAGTGGAAATATAAAATCTTTTTTAGCCTGTAAAAGCTTTGTGCTCTATGGCTGAAAATCCAGCAATAAATTAGGTGCGCATGACCCATCTCAAATCTCTGCAGAAGCTTCCCTGTAACATCCTTGAATGCAGATGACCTCTGGGGTTTGTACATTAGAGTTCCGTTCGAGTTTGCTTGTTAATATGGTCCATAGGTTCTCTACACCTACGTATGAGAACTCCTCCTCTACCTTGTCCTCTTAAATAAAAAAAAAATTCTCATCAGAAATCTGCAGAGGAAGCCTTTGAGACACCACTAAGATAGTTTGAGATAACATCTAGTGGCATGAATTGGAGTGTACACTTATATAGGAATACCCATTACTGTCAAATATGATGAGTCAGTGCAAGTGGTGCTAATTTTAATGTTGCTAAAATTCCCTCTTCTGGTTTCCTCTTTATCACCTTGTGTCCAGGGATAAATAGTAATAGGAAATACACTCCGTGAATGCACACTGCAAGCTAAAAAATGTAGGTTCATTGGAGGCCAGACTAACATTAAACAGCTTTCTGTAAGAGTGTATCATTAAACTGTACCGTATTACCTCTGGAAGTAGCCTGTGGTATTAAGGAAGGGCTTAATTAAAAAGCTGGTTTAGTATATATGTGAACAAGGTAAATTCTACCAGATGGCAGAAAACTTGGATGTTTTGTCACTAGTTTAAACTTCCAGATGTAAAAAGCCGATGCTGAAACCCTGCCTTTTTTTAAATTTGATTTCTAGGTCTGCCTGAGGCATTACTTCAAAGCTATGCAAAACTTACACAGTACTGTAGATGTGCACAGGAAAGAGTTGCTTTGCACCCCCAAATACTGCCAAAGCCTTATACTGAACACTGCACTCCTCCACTGCTGCATTCCCTCCTTCATGTGAGACTGAGACCCATGTAAACTACCCGGAGAAGTAATGCTGCATATTTTCTAAACAACAACAAAAAAAAGACGACTGGCCTCACCATGCTAAGGCTTGCATAGACACCTGTCCGTTGGAGCTTCCAGAGCTTTGCTAGTCACCTGGTAAGTACCCTCACTACCAGCATTATTGAAAAGCTGCTGAACATTAAGTTTCTATGTCAAATCCAACTGTGTATTGCAAGATCAATTTCAAAGCAGTGCACCACGAAAGGCATCTCATAGATGTACTTCTGAAAAGATTTGCTCAGGGAAGCTATGCTGGAATGTCCTATAAACGCAGGCTCCAACTATTTTGCTTCCAAGTAGAGTTTGAGTGGAACTTAGGTTTATCCTTTTCCATTTTAACAATCATTTCTCCTTGCACTAAATCTGTTTTATTCTCAAGTAACATGTATTTTATCATAATGTACGTTGCATAAAATATCAGTGAAAAATTCTGCTTTATTTGTTTTCAAGCAGTTTCTGTTTTATCAGGATAACATCACTGGTTTAGGCAAGAATCTGCATGTACAGACCACTGACTCTACCACTTTGCAAGTAAAATTATGTGGATTCAGCAGAATGAAATCCTGCACCAACACATTTCCCTAAGAATCACCTAATTTCCCTCCATGCTCTAATTTTTGTCCCTTTCCCCATGACATGAAAGCATATTACAAATAATTCCATATGCTTTGAATAATGCAAAGACTGTTTTATCCTTCCCAAGCATATGGAAGTATATATCAAAATGCTAGCAAAACTGTATTATGTTCTTAAACACCTTTAAGGGAACACAGTGCACTTTTGTAAATCCCATACAGAAAATACATGTAAAATTACATTCTGACCTAAGAAAATCACAAGCAAAAACCCCCTCTGAAGTTCTGCTTCATTGTTCCATGAAGGACTGGAATCCTTCTGCACAAACAGTACATTGAAGTTGTGTAATTTTTAATAAAGTAATAAAGGCAAATGGCACATGAATAAAATATTAATAGCTAGATGTGAAAGATAGGCTTATAAATAAATATAAATATTTATGTACTTGTATCTGACTAGAAATATAGTTAGTGAACAAATTACTAGGGAAATAAAATTCTATATTTTTGTGATGTTTAACATAACACAAAAGGAACAAGAAGAACAGCAGTACTTCTAGCAACCATTCTGTTGATATAGATATTATCACTACCGCTGATTTTAAACTATTATCTTTATTGTGTTTGCTGCACTGGGGTACAAAGAACACAGTTCCTACAGTGAAGCAGCAGCTTTCAATTTTTACATTTTGTCACAGAGAAAATTTACGCCATCCGTAAAGAACTTGTTTATTACCGCTACACTACATGGCAGAGGATGAAGTTACTCAAATTATTTTGTTACATATCTTAATGTGGGTACTGTGGAAGAGTTTCTTGAATTAAGCAACTCAGCTTCCCTGAGATGTGCTTTCTTATGTAGTCAAGTTTTAATAAATCTCTTAAAAAAAAATTTTGAACTGCAAGACAGCTCACTAAGGACAGTTTTTTCCATGCATCATCTTTGCAAAAAATGCCATTTTTAATGAAGTTTTCTAGATAACATAGATGGATATTGAAAATAACTCAAATAATTTCAAGGTTTGTTTTCATTAGAATATACACTACTTTTCACATACCATCGTGTTCACTCATTCATACGTATTTCTCTTTATTTTCTGCCCCTTCTGTTTTCTTTATTTTCAGGCTCTCCACAGAAAGCAATCTTAGTAACATCAGAACGGAAAATCTCCATCTTCCAGCTAGGAAGCATGAGATTTCCCACATCAAGTTGAGCCCTCTGCTATCAGAGGCAAACCCCATTATGTACTTTCATCCATAGTCAGATACTCCAGTTGCTAGTGGTAAACAGTGACTTCAAATTTGCAAAATCAGATGCTATTCCGACTCTTTTCTACACAGCATTTCAAATGTTAACTTTATTTCTAATAGTGCTTTCTACCCCACTTCTAACACCTGAATGTTTTGGTCTTTTTAAGCTCATTTGCTTTAAAAAGAAAAGAAAAAGAAAAGAAAAAAAAAAAAAAGACATTTTCAGTTCACCGTGTTCTGAAGCTTGAAAAATACAGATGTAGAACACTGAAGCTGTTGGTATAATTTTCTCAAAAAAAAAAAAAAAAAAGGTAAAATTAATACTGGAGTACTAGAAATACATCCATGGTAAATTAAGGTGCCATACTCAAGAAGGTTTTTCCTATCAGTTCTTTGCTGGAAACAGCACTATGCAGTTCAGCTTAAACTTGCCTTGTGTGCCAGGAGCAACCACCTTTTAAGAGATCCTGTCAAGAAACTACTGATACCTTTTCTCCACTCCTTACTTCACCTACTTGCACCACCTCAATCTGACACACAAAAAGAATGACACAAACATTTCTGATTATGCTTTTGGGCAACTTATGTGTGTTGCCTTAAAGAGAAGATGAATTTGGTTTGCAATAATTGATCAGCTTTGCTGTGAAGTACACATTTAATCCTTTTAGCAACTAAACTCTGTCAGGGGCTGGAAATGCCCCACTGTTCACACCCTTAATCAAGGAATTACCATTTATTAATAAGTTTTATGTTGTGAATTCCAGAAGAAGGTTCTCTGCTGTCTGAAAGCACATGAGCACATCATGATGGCTCCCCAACCATGAAGTACAGGTTCTAGTATTTAAGGTTAATGAATATTTTCTTGGCTTCTGATTAAAGTTCTTAACTTTAGTATTTTATTAACACATATCTGAGGTGGTTGTGGTTTTATTTCATTTCATTTTTTGGTAAATGTACATACTTAGGTGTGTAGTAAAAACCCTATTTCTTCCTTCAATACACAAATTATTTTATCTTGGTGAATAATATCGTTAGCATTAAAATATGATTTTTTAATAACAACATCATGAAATAAATTAATTTTGATCTTGTTCCAGAGCATTTCACAAGCAACCTCAAATTAGTTTCACTGCTAAACATCAAATAGACTGGTAACAATTATTATTATTATTAAAGAACAGGTTTATGTTGTTAAACAGCACACTTTTTGAAGAACTACTACAAAAACAATCAGCTCCAGATGGAGTAATTTATATGCCTGAGATGCTTATACTTCCAGAGCCTTTACTTTAGATTTGAGCTTGGGTTTGGGGGGTTTGGGGTATTTTTTGGTTGGTTGGGGTTTTTTTTTTTTTTTTTTTTTTTTTTTTTTTTTTGGGGGGGGGGTAATTTTGCTTCCTGCCTCCTCAATTGCAACTTCTAATTCCCCTAAGGTGAACAGCGAAAAATTAGTAATTTAAGCACGTAAATATATCTGAAGTTAGACAATACAGTATTTACATAATTTGAAACAACAAATACAATGAGATTATACAGTACATGTATTTTAGATTTCCTCCGAGTCAGGATAATTTTCATTATATTTTTCAAGCTTTCCTTTCGGTTATTTTCAGTTTGTCATCACAATAAAATGTTTCTTAAGGAAGTGCATTAACTGTATGAAATGGAAACGTAAAAACCTAGGGGCACAATTCTCTTTTTAATAAATATGACTGCATTGCCAATATGTTGCAGAACATTTCTGCAGCCAGCAGTAATTCAATTTTGATTAATCATGTCCTGGATAAGAACTTAAGCTAGCTGATTTCAGCCTAACCTTTGGAGGAAACCAGGCATTTTCAACGACAGTTGCCACCCTGGAGAAATATGAGTATTTAGCATTTCTCTCTCTGATTCAAATCCATCTGTTGCTTGTAGAGTACTGAACCCTTGTACTGTGGAGATCTTGATGAACCTCAGCCTAACAAACACTATCCATAAGGTTGGCATGCATTTTTATTAACTGAGCTTTTTCACATTCCCAACAGCCTTCCCAGCCCCAGGTGTAATAATATTAAAAATACAGAATCCCTATGAATTCCCTGGCTGAAAAAGTGAGGTATCTGGCAGATGATGAGATATCTACTAGAACCCTTATGGATTTATTCAATTAAAAACAATACTATGAGATTCTTACTAAGGTCTGTGAGGAGAAGGGAATTCTATTTGGGATAAGCAACAAAGTGCTTTAGGTTTAAAAACCTTAATTTGTTCGATACATGGTAGAAGATTAACACCTTTGCTGCAGTACAACTGTTTTATGCTCTTAAGTAAGTGGACTGCGGAAAATGCAACACCTGCTCTTTGATTATTTGCAGATCGGGTGAACCTGTCTGTTCAGATAGTGGGAAAACTTTGATAAATTCTAGTTCATATCTTACAAGATAAAACAAAAATGTAAACTGGCACTGCAACCTCCTCGCCAAACACTCTAATTCGAAAGAAACAAAGAGATTTAGTAATTCACTCCATGGATTTAATTTTGCAAAGAACCCAAAAAAGAAAAGTGCCTTTTTAAATCTTTTGATGTGGCTCAAACTCCAGAGAATGAGACGTGTTGATGTTTACACAGTTCAGCAGTGAATGGCCTCTATTACACCGAAGATCAGGAAATTTATCTGAGCCTTGGCTGAAGTACAGGTAGAACAACACAGAAAATTTGAGCCATACCAAAACTAAGGTCCAGTACTGCCCAGAAGTAATTTGAGTTCCCAAACCTCTATGCTTCCCCTGCATCCGTAACTCTCGCTGTACTCATTTCAGGAGCAGCTTCTGTTAGAGAATATGTAAAAGCTTTAGGCAATCAACAAAGTCAACATCAACACTGTTGTTAAGAAGATGAACATTATCCCTTTGTTAGATGAGGAAATGAGACCCACAGCATTTTAAGTCATGTGACATTCACAATGTCACCTGCAGCTGAGGACAAGCCTTTGTTACCACGTTTTTGCTCCTTATGGAACCAAATCATTCACTCCGAGTGAAAACATGAGAGAACTCCGCATAGACAACCATTGCAGAATTATCATTTTTAGGTGGTCAGTACAACGGCGCTGCATAATAAAATCCTAGTGGTAGGATCCCAGCTGCTTTCACGACTGCTGTTCTTCCATCTCTCTTATTGAACAAAACAAAACCACCTCCGTTCTCTGTTTCCACTGTGTCTGAATACTTTGACACACAGCTCATGTTCTCCCACCCAGAAAGACAGATAAACACAAGCCTTTTATGTTGGTTACACTGTCCTATCTTGTTCTGACAGACATCCATGCACAGACTGTAAGGTCTCCTTCTGCTAGTTCCTGGCCTAAAAGTTGCATTTGGAAATAAAAGAAATGAAATGTAGAAATGAAGAGTAGGTTGAGAGTGGCTGAGGATACACAGCCACATACATCTGTTCCTGGCAAGAGAGGAATACGGTATTTCCCCCAGCTTCCAGAAACTCTGCTTATCTGTTGCACAATACTTAGTTGGGAGGCTTAGGCCTTTCCAACAGTTTTGCACCCAAATCCCCCCAAAGGGTAGATGGAGTGGGGTTTTTTAACTTCTTAATGAGGAAAAAGCCAAACAATTGTGAATTTGCCTCAGGTACTTCATGGAATAAGAATGACAAAATACACACTCAGATTGCAGACAGTGTGAAAGAAAGATCAATTAATAGCCAGATGTGGAATATTATAATCTATTCACATGAAAATAATGATGTGTAGTCTGATGTCTTGAGAGGTTTACCAGATGCCTCTAATCTTTCTATATTGACACTGTGAGTTAATCCTCCTGCTTTCAAGGAAGAAAGCTACTCTTCCAATAGCAACAACACTGACTTCCTGGATATAAAGTCATATGTAATTTATATAATTTTCTCGGGTAAAGGTACAGGCTGGAAAAGCTGTAACTTGACTCATCAGAAGCAGCCCACTTTTTTATCATTCAAGTCACCGATTCTGCATGGTACATACACAGTTTGGGGAGCAGAGCTAGGTGTATGACAGGAAAAGACTGTTATACAGCTCCTTTTCCTCTGTGTTGGACTGCTTCATGCTTTGCTATTTTAACCGACTTGCTGTAAACCTGCTCATTAAACGGGGTCAGGTTTATAGATAAAAGGAGGGGCAGAACCAAAAGGAAAGTAGACACCAAATCACTCCCCGCCACCCCTGCCTTTAGCATTATAGGAAGTTGTGTGTGCATCTCCATGTCTCTCACTGTTCTTGTATTTTGTTGCAGGTAGCCTGTGGGATCACTTGGGTTCAAGTACTCAGGGTTAAAGGGCAGTGGAGGGTGGGTGAGCAGAAAATAAGAATCTTTGAAATAACTCCAGACAAACCTATTAAGAAACATCATCAACATTCAAACATAGCCCTGATAGATCTAACTGTGTTTTCCAAGTGTATTTGTCTGTAATTTTGGCTACGTCATTTACTCACATATCTCATAAATCTCTACTAAAGCTTTGATAAAGGATAAGTTGTTGGTTTTTTTCCAACAGCAGAGATGTTTTTACAGTAAAGTAACAGAGTTACAGAATTTCTTCACTTGAGGAGTTATGGGGGGGGGTAAAAGAAACTTACAGACAAGGGAGACAGAGGAGAGTATTACAAAAAAAAGACAACACAGATGTTGTTTTGATGGATAAAATAACCATCTTATTAAACAGCATGGAGAACAACTAGCAATAAAAGTTTCAGAAATAAGTAGAACATTTATTTTTGCTGTTAGGAAAAATTAAACTAGAATACACACCATACTGATGGGGGGGGGAATCAAGAAGTGATGAATGATCAAGTTTCCTCTCATCTTTTCCTTTTTATTTTTTTTTTAAACTAACTCTTCTTAAAAAACTGGGAAACAAAGGACAGTTATTTTGCATTCAAATATAAATAAAGTCATTCTGTAGCCACAGAGAGAGTGTTTTGCTCTTTTACTCCAGATCTGAATTTTAGACATTAATGCACAGTCACAATAAAGGCTGTTTTGGAAGACTTTTCTTTAGCTGCAAAATCTGCCTTGGACATTTTAAGAAGTCTTACCTTTTTTTTTACTCCACTGAAAAAATGTACTTAACATATAATTCTACTATGTTATAAAACTGCACACATTTTTGAATTCCAGTAGAATTTCTGTTTAGATTTTGATATTAAATACAACCTAGTTACATGCTGTTAATATTGGTTTACATCAGCAAGCTAGAGCTCAGGCCCCTAACTGGTCCGAATATCGACCAGGAAAAAATAGTTAACAAGTCTATTAACATTCCGTAATTTATTTTAGTTCATTATACACTGTATTATATTATTATATTCTAATTTTATTTTTTGCTTTGATACAGCCAGCTAACCTTTTTCTAAACTCCAAGGAAATTTGACATCTAGGTTTTTTTCTTCTTTTTTGACAAAAATTGTCGGAGATTGTATGAGTTTCTAGACTTATTTTTTTCCAGTCAGTTTTAAATTACCAGTGCCTTGAGTACTTAGATCAGTAGGTGATTACAGGAAGATAAGGAAGACAGCACTGCAGGTGATTTCCTGGATCATTACTTCCACAGTTCCGTTATTATTGGCAGAGCTGCTCAACAAATAAAACTGATTATCACACATATATTACACATAGTTATGAGTGCTCAACCATTAAACTTTCAAAAGGAAAAAAAAAAGTCCTTAAGTTTGACTTGCAAATATGAAGGCTAATATTTTCAAATTAATCCTGACCACTGAAGTCCCCAGGAATTTTTCATTTACTGCAGAGGGATCCAGATTGTATCCTGAATTAGATGAATGCAAAGCACACTCTCCCCATACAGAAGAATTGAGAAATTTTGGTTATGCTTTTTACAAAGTTTCCATACACCTTCAACAGTTTCTATGAGGAAAGTAATAGGGTACAAAATAGGAATATATGTTTTGAGCCCAGAAGAATTAGGCAGTGAGTTCACATTAGCATACATGTTGCTGAGCTTCTTATTTCAAACTACAGAATTAAACCTTTTCTTTAGAATTGATCTTTTATTGAATCAGAGACAGTGCAAGAACACCAGTTACAGTGGGATTTCTGATATTTGAATCAATGGCAGCTCTAGTCCAGTTGCCTTTTGTGAAACAGTTAGCATGAGAGCTATCTGCAGAAAATAAGTTTACATTCCCTTTGTGACTTCTCTGTCCTACCTATGAATTTGAAAGGAAAGTTTATCTTTTTAATTTTATTCTCAGAAATAGGTCACAGTGACTTCTAGAAGGCTTAGCATTAAGAAATCACTTTTCCTTTAGGAGATACAAATCTTAATGAAGAGAGCCAAAAATGTCTTACTCTTTAGAATAGGTTTATTACTGATTTATCAGTTCATTATCCTCCTAATTTCCCCATTTATAAATCTCGAAAATCTGATTAACTCTTGGACTATCCTCATGTCACTGTCTACACGATATTACATTAAATCCTCTGATGACTTACTAAGATCATTTCCTTGACTTTCCTGAACTCTACAGATATTTTACATGCCCTGAGGTAAAAAAAAAAAAAAAAAAAAAATAAAATAGTGTAGATTCAAGGCAAATGAACCCTGAAACTATTTAACACCACTGAGCAAACAATCCTGAAAACTTTAGAAATTCAGTTTAAATAACAACAATCATGGTATATTCCTAGGGATGTTCATACACTGGGCCTAAACCTCCCCACTATGTTGATATTAACATCTATTTAAAGGTATGTGTTACCAGAAGGTGTTAAATGCTATTTGTTCTTCTAATTTCACATCTTCTCTAGTATGTGTGTTTCAGGAGTGGAAGAAAGGGAGGAGGAAAACAGACAAATTTGCTTCAAAGCCAATGATATTTCCCCCTTCCCCCATTATTTTATAACACTATTTGTTAAAACAAAGCCCATTCTTCTATGAGAAGACAAAGGGGTTAAATGTCTTGGTGGCCCAATACAAATACATTTTAAGAATTCTTTTTAACAATTCTTTATCATAAACAAGAACACACATTAGCAGCATACTTTTCACACTTCAGAATTACATCTAGTTTTTCAACCCAATAACTTAAGCTGCTACATTAAGCCTAAACAGCATAAGAAATTAGAGTCTTCTCAATTTATTTAGTTTCACTTCAGGGATGGTAAAGTGCTTTGCCAGCTTTTCCATTTTCACCAGTCTGAATAATTAATTGTTTTAAATGCCATTTACATTTTCTCATGAAAAGCAATACTTAAAATTTCATAAATAATAAGCATGCATAATTTGTGTTTCAATTACTGAATTTATAATCTCTGTGAATGCTATTCAATGCATTGCTAATGTATTTTTGGCCAATAATTTCTAAATAGATGGCTTTCTAATTTATACTTTTTTCCTCTGGAAGTACATCTCTCAAGCTTTTTTTTCATCCCATAGGTGCAAATAAAAACAAATTCTTCAATGTACTGACCACATATATTTATATTTCAGGATTTATGGATAATCTACATTTTTAAAATGCAATTATAGTCATACTTTCCCCTTCATCATTCTAGAGCAATTGTTAAACATAAGATGAATTAAACTACTTCTATTTTCATCTGTTAGAATTACACTGAAACCACCAACCAGAATGGAAATTAGAAACAAAAGTTAGAATTTGTTACAATGAACCTGATATATTCTACAAATATTACAGTCTGAACTTTTCAGGCTTTCTAGCCAAAGATGACACCTCCCATCTTCAGTCTGTGGCTCTAAACCACTTACGGAATTACTGGAAGTAAAACCAGAAAAACTTCTGCAACAATCATGCAAAAGTGCACCTACTGACATACAAAAGTAATAATTGCTTAAATATTCTTCTGTTACCTCCATCCCACAGCAGGAAGTTCTGCCTGCTTTTATATTTTTTCTCATGGTTTTAGAAAATAGCTGTTTTATGGGGGGGCCACCAAGAGACATCTAATCAAGGGATCTTCAAATCCATTATGTCTGTTTATAAATATATTAGGACTGAATCAGTAATTTGGAGGAGGAGTAACTTAAGGTAATTAAACTTGTCTTGTACTTATATTGAGGGAGTCACAATTAATAATAGCAGACACTACAGCTACTTGACCCTGCTTAGGGACTCCATCAGACGGAAATATTGTCAGATCACAGAGGGTGTCTACTACTAGAGTGCCTGTAAGAAACAACCCCTGAACACCTTCCATCTTTTGCAATCCAAAAAAACCTTAATAGAACTTAGGCCCTTTTCTTCTTCTTTCTTTTTTTTTTTTTTAGTTATTAAATGCTCATACTGGTAGTAGTGAGGAAATGTGAATGTTTATTAGAAATCAGTCAGGAGTCTTCAGAGATCAGGTAGATGAACATTTATAGTGAAAGTACCATCCAATAATTTTAACTGAAGGCCTTTGGCAACTAATGCTTAATTGCTCTGGTCTGTTTGAATCTTCAGTGAACAGTGTTTCTAAGCAATTTTCTCTATTTAAAATAAATGTAATTGCTAACAAAGCCATATGCAACCTGCACAGTGAATGGTTCAGTGATTAGTGACTAGAATTTCACTTAGGCAGTGATTCATAGTGGAAGCTCAAGCTATCAAAATCATTCCGATTACACTGCTCACTACAAGGATCAGGCATAGGCTGAGGGAATTAATTTTATTTCTGTGAGAGACTAAAAGCAGTACTTTTTACTGATGTAACTTACTATTGTCAGATCAGAAATCAAATATCATATAATGTTTTATTTGTGAGATGAAATATCTGCCTGCTCTTATAATACTTCCTAAAGAAATACTTTTTTCATGGCAGGGGTACTGAAAAATCTAAGAAAGTAGGAGACGGAGATTCATAGCCTCGGCAACCCCACCTTCACATCACTCTTCTGTTGTCTGTGTATGTTATATAGAGAGTCTATGAAAAGTTTATCACAAGTTAAACATTACAAATTATGAAAGGCTTTTGTATCATTAACATCTCTCATTCTGTATAATTTTTAGACTACGTATTACTGTAAGCCTGAACCTTGATACACCTTGTAATAATTCTACTTCCACTGGAAACAGTGGGAATTGTGCATTGTTGAGGACTTAAATGTTTTGCGTTTTCATAGATCTGAAAATTGCATATAATCTATACTTTAGTTAATTATTAACAGTAGGCAAAGGTAGCTTCATTTCCAGAAAAAAGAACCAGCTATTAAAAACAAGGCCCCAAACCAATCTACGTACCATCTTTGTTTTATATTAATATAAGTTAACCTTCAAAGTAAACCACACCCCATGACTTCTTAACTTAGGCGAGCAGCATCTTATTTCTGTAAACTGGCTTATTTTTGCAGTTAATTTAAAAAAAAAAAAAAACAAAAACACCAAACACTTTTAAAAATACTTTGAGTGTTCCCATCTCATCAGTATCTTCTAGACATCAACAGCATACCCTTCACTCGTATGAGACATCACAATTATGTAAGTCTGAGAGGGGTCTGCCTTTTTTTTTTTCCTTTGGTTTTTATCCATTAGAAGTATCAACAACATTGAGAAGCCTTAAAAAGGAAGTTTACAAAATATATCATTTAATGTGTACCACAACCTTAGTCTGACCCATTCAACTGGAAAATATTACCCTCAACAACAATAATAAAGAAAACAATAAGAAAATGTGTATTTTCATACCTCACTTTATCAACTTTTAGTCGGTTATGTAAAAGAATCTGTCATCCATAGCTGTAATGTAAGTCATCCATGATGACATAAATTGATACTTGTAAACTAATGACGTACTGAGGGGTACCTAGTGAAGCTATTCACCCACATGCACTACCTCATTACCCTGTGAGCATTCAATAACCCAGTGGAACATAAAATTCATACAACTATATAAAAGTGACAGGAAACAGGAAAGCATCTCAGTATCGTTCTACTTGCCTACAACCAAATACCTATTTTGACAGTTAATTTCCATAGATGCCTAGAGTGAATAATAGACTATGGAACACAACCAATTGCATATACACACAGAAACTTCCCAGGTTTTTGTCTCATTTGTGGACATAGAAATACACTGTCACACGTCTGATACCACTCTAAGGTTTATGTAATTTTTTTAAGGACCTGGAATCAACTGAGTCCACGAACAGGCACTGCATTATCTTACAGAAAATACGTAATAACAACACACAACGAACACACACTTGCCAAGCAATGGAAAATGTTGCTTGAACTAGTGCTGACCTGAATTAAATACTCATCCTTTGAGGCACAGCAGTGTTTGGAAGCAGAGTACATTGAGTCTGTGTTAGCACATACATGCATTTAATGAGAAGGCTGTAGCTGGTCCAAAGAGCAGTCCTTGAGTCACACAAACATTAGAAACTGTTTAACCGCAGTACATACCTCCCTCACCCCAAATGTGCTGGCTTTAACCACGGTTAGTAGAGCGACAGAGCTCAGTTCAAATCACCTTGTTTTTCCAGCTCCTGAGCAGGCTTGAGCAAGAGCAGCCCAGGCCTCTCTGCCTGAACACAGCTGCCATACATAGCAGTACTAGAGACAGCTGAAAGCTATTTCACCCTTCTGCAGTGATGCAGCCGTTTAAAACCAAGCAGGAGTCACAGTTTGCTTATAATGTGCTCAGAAGTACTATGCCCACCTGTTGCCTGTTAGGAAAGTATCTGAGCACACTGGAAAAGGGTTACTCTCTTAAGGCTTTTAAATATAGTTGGTGTTAATTATGAGTACATTTTGTATTCAATACATTTCTATTTCACAATGAAGTTACAACATCAGATAAGCAATGTTCCTTATTTGGGAGCAGCTCAATTCTGGTATAGACAGACTGACTGCTTGAGAGGAAAATAAATGGATAAGGGAATCAGGCAGAAGTAAAACACAGAACAACAAATCATATTTACGTAACTGTCAAATCACACAGCTTCTACCAAACAGATGAGTGGGTACTTCTTTAAGTAGAACATTGTTTCAGTATCGTTCACACAGATCCCTGCACAGATGTGGTTTAAAAATACCAGGTACCTTGCACAAGTCGGGGATGTGAACATGCAGAGTAAGGTCCAACCCAGTGATTTAAACATTTAAATACACAGTTGTCTGAGTGAAAACAAATATAATTCACTGGCTCTGTAATTGCAAACAATTGCCTAATAGTAAAACTGAAGTCATTACCTACTTACACTATTCCACGGTGCATGATATAACTGAGCATGGTGGACATTTTACATTGTCACACAGTTTTTAAGTATTTATGTATTTATATAAATATATACAAACATATTTTTTTATATATTTTTAAATATTTTTACTCTTAAAAGTATTGGGCTGTATTCCTCACAAAAAAAAACGAAGGGGAAAAGCTCCACCTTTACATCCAGTTGCAATTTGGCAGACTAGTTCAACCAACAGTTATAAATCCTATTAAAACAAGTAGAACTTAAGCATTAGAAACAGGATTGTGCTGAAAAGGAAATTTTTAATTATTTGGTACTGTACCGGGTGCAGGAGCCCAGGCGGCAGCAGCGCCGGTGGTGGGAAGCTCTGCAGGGGCGGCCGCCTCTGTGAGGAGAGACTGGGGGCTGCCCCGGGCCAGACCGGCCCCAGCCGGTTCCCGCCGGTTCCCGCCGGCTCCAGCGGCCCCACCGCCGGGCACAGCGGAGCCCCTCAGCCTCGGGGAAAGCCTGGGGAAGAAAGGGCAAAAGGGCAATGTGCCCATGAAGCCGAGAGCAAAGCAGCTGACTTCTGTCTCAACACAAAGGGGAAGAGAGAGCGGCCTTTGTTCTAGATGAAGAGCTGTCAACAGCTGAATGGGTTAACTGGAGGTGTCAGTACCTCCCCGAGTTAGCCGGACCAGCATGGGGGGAATGAACACTGCTTCGGCCCAACATAGGGTACAAAAACCAGACAACCAGAGAAAGAACTTTGAAGAGAGCGACGGGCTTGAGCAGGTTTCAGCGCACACATTCCCCACCTGGTGCGTGGGGACCCCCAGCGCCGTGACGGTGAGTGTGTCATGGAGATCGGTAATGGGAAATCCATTGGCATGGTGTTTGAACTGTGGATTGCAATTGCTGTGTTTTGCGAAGTGACTTACACGTGTATTGTGTTTTCAGTATAGTTTGTATCACTCTGCTAAATCAGAAATCCTGTGTAACATCACACATCTTCAAGTAAGTATATTTGATATTAAACCCTATGCTCTCCACAAGTGAAATACCTAGAAGAACCTGGTCAGAGTATTTGCCAGTCTAACCATCCTACTCTATTTTAATTGGTAATAAATTAAATTAATTTTCCCTGATCAAGTGTGTTTTGCCCATGACAGTAATTGGTAAGTAAGTGATCTGCCCGTCCTTATCTCAACCCATGAGTTTTTCCATTTTATTTCCTCCCCCTGCACTGTTGAAGAGGAGGAGGAGTGAGAGAACACCTGAGTGGGCATCTGGTCAGCCAAGGTCAACCCACCACAGGGACCTCCATTGGAAAAAGGACAACTAACCCCACAAACTACACAATTTAGTCTTGATTACGGCAATTTAAGAGTAGTGACACAATTTTCTAGCTACAAAGAGAGTACTTGCAAACTAATTGTGAGATGAGAGTATAAAACATCAAGCAAGCAGATACAGCACAGACCATTCTTCTTAACTGTTGGCAGAAGACTTGTCAAGTGACCTTGCTGTTGCTGTTGAAAACCTGTACCGCTGTAGCAGAGTAGTACCGCTTTGTACTTCATGTCATACAAAGGAAAATGTAAATGAGGCTATAAGAAGTCTCTGTACCAACTCAAGAACTAAAGAGAGTTAAAAGTGAAATACCACTGCATTTCTTCCTTGCTCAGGACTTAGGGATGTTGTATTTGACTATTCAAGACGGGATTATAAATCACGCTATAGAGATTAACTAACCCTCACCAATCATTCACTGCTTTAGAGCATTTGTCTTCCCATGGATAAGATTCCATAAGTAACAAGCCTTACTGGGATATACATATATTAAAAAGAAAAATGCATTAATACCTAGGCTAAGGTGAATGTTCGCTCTTACGCATAATGACATTAATGCTGCAAAATCCATATTGGTCTAGCTTACATCTAAAATTCTATTACTACATTATTGATTAATCACTTGAACTTTAAATTTAGTTGAGAATGATCTGAATGATTCAAGTACTTTATCAATTTATTCTAGAATACCTTGCCTGTCAAAATGAAGGAATTGGAAAGTATTCTTTACTTGAGCAGTAAAGTTTCTTTTTTTTGTCCAGTTGCCCTTGGAAGTATACGGTACAATCCTAATTGTATGTTAGAAAAATAATATATATTGCAAATAACAATGAGTAACATTTCAGGTATTTTATGTATCTTTCAAAAACATACCTTCCTATAGCAAACAATATCTATTGGTTTTATTCTACTACTGCAACACATATTGATGAAGGCCAAACTTTCTAATGTACTACCAGATCACATCAGACTCTATATCCATATTTACTAAAACTGAGTACTTAGAGAAGAACATGTACCCACCAAAGCATGAACAAGTTGTTCTAGCCACTTTTTTCTAACTTATCTGCCAAAAATCTCACAGAAGGAATTTCTCTGTAGCCTCATGTCTTATCTGGCGATTCCTCTATCTAGTTAGCAAAACACATATATCAGCTAAAACCAATTCTTTATACGCCGCTGACTAGATCTGACTGGACTGATGTGGCACAAAGAATTTCCATAAGTCATAACACAGGATTTTAGAGCCACGGTCCAAGGTAATCTTTTTATTTTTGTAATATTTTTATTGCAAGGTCCAGTTGTTATTTTACTCTTCTGGCTGTCTTTAGAAAGAACAGAATAAAGTTCTTTAGGCAATAAAATTTACATTAGTAACGTGACTGTATATAACTCAACACGATATAAACTTTTATCAAATCATGGAGGAAAAGAAAATATTTCTCTTAACCTGAACCTTAATTCTGTATTCAAATTAGGAAAGTAATATCATATATATTTATTTCAGTCAGGTCCAAATTTGGCCTGACATGAATCTTCATACAAAGAAGGATTTGTATGAAGGATTCTACCAAAACTTCCCTGACTGGGGGGGGGAGCATTCAGAAATGACAGAAAAAAATGAAACCCAGAAAAGTAAGGATACCATTTGAAATACTGTGACACCACATTGAGTATAGAAGGAACACAATATGCTTTTAAGAACACTGTTGAGGAATTTGTTTATAAAGAGAAAAATGAACAAACTACTTGTTATGTCACAGATATCAACCTCTTCGTCTTAGGTCCAAAGTATCAGCTGAGAGATCCTAACCATTTTACTTGGAAATCATCAAGCTTTCTTAACTTGGTGTTCTATCTTGATGGGTTTAACTTTCTTAGCTTTCACCTGACATTTATACAAAGATAAGTCTGCAATGTGCATATGTGCGGGTACACATGTGAAAGTGCTTGTGTCTAAGATACTGGATGCATAAACTAAGCAGCCTGTAATATTTACATCGGAAAATATAATTTCATTTTTGATGCTGATCATTTTCAGAGACATTTCCAATTAAAGCTGGGCAAATTTTGCACTATCTCAGCATCTCAGAATGGAAAACCTTTCAGTCAGTAGACCAGCAAGCACCACAGTTGTCTTGCCTAAATGACCCCACCCCAAAATGTGTTTAAGATCAAATGATGCCTTGTTTTCATTGAAAAGATTTTTTAATTACACTTATGTCACTGACAACAACCACAATCAAACTATTTAACCTTTTTTCCAAGTGTTGGGGTAAAGCTTTTTTGTTTTGTTGCTAAAATATGTACCATTTATGTTGTAGTTGACTGTTATTTGCCTGGAAAATATTGTTTAGAATTTATTTTGAATGGACCACTCTCCATACACTTACAAAGCTTTCTCTACTGCAGTGTGATACCTCTGCTGATAATAGACTCACTTAAAGGAATCACACTTTGTAACCTTCAGGGAGGGAGGATTTATTCTTTTGCCTTCTAGCACTAACTTTTATATGTACTTCTCTAAAGGACCATACCCCATGTATTCTTCCCAATGCATTACAACCAGGACTATTCAAAGATACGGTTATCTTTAATCTTCAACAACTGTATTTTTTCAACAGATCTACTAAATTACATGACCAGACTTTAATTATCTTTGGGATGAAACGCATACAGTGGTTTTTTGATTTATAACAGAACGTGATGAAAACGTGTCCAGACATTGCTTTGATTGTATCAGATACATGCTCATTATTCTGCTTCCAATGCAGATTTCATTCTCCTTTCAGTCACACTACTGAATATTAAGAGTAACTGGGGCGGGGGGGGGGGGGGCGGTGGGCAGAAAGAAAGAAAAGTAAAATCACCATGCTGAAAACAAGAAAGGGACGAAAAGTGTTGCCAAGGTAAGCATTTAGGAGCTGAGCAATTTGGCACCAGCAATCATCATCTTCACAAGTGAAACTGAGATGATTTAGTAATTATACCGCAGGCTTTCACGGACATACAGTCACAAAACCAAAAGACCCTGTAGCTGAAAACCAAAGGCAGTCACTTAATCTACTAGCAATGACTAATTAAACTGAAGAAAGCTGGATTTCACAAGGATTTTGGAACTATCTACAGCATCGCAGCAAGACGAGAGTCAACATTTCACTAGGAGATAGAAATAAGGAAGCAGCTGCAGTGCTAAGCAGCAGAACACAGTTTGTTGATTTGTGTCCCAATTATGTCTTTAGTACCTACCAAAAATGCAGAGTTTAAACTCAAAATTTTGCTCACTTCCTGTATGTTATTTTCTTTTTCTCTTAACAGAAATCTATTTATGCTAAACAAAAAAATATCATTTAATGTTAAAGCCAGGAAACGTGAAGGAGGAAAGGAGCTAACAGAGTAACTGAAAATAAACGTAAATGTCATTCACTGCTGTTCTAACAAGGTGACTAATGTTAAAAAAATTAACTTAACATTTCTAGCTTAGATATTAAATCAAAAATCTTTATCACACAAAAGAAGAGTACGGATGTCTTATACAGCTTTTATGAGGTACAACGAATATTGCAAGGAATAGTCTAACTTACCTTCTCATTATTCTAGCTGTCTAACAATAAATCTACTGATTTCAAGTATCAGATGTGAAGTCTTTCTACATGTACCATGTTTTCTACCTAACCAGTTTACCCCTAAGGCCTTTACAAAAATTGCTTTTGTTTTGCAGACAAAAAAAGACTCAAGTCTTATATTGCATAATTTTTGCATGGATACGATAAAAAATGAAGGCTAATTAATATAAAACTTATTCTAGTTCTTTCTTCTTTCTGGAATCTCTATAAAACAGAGATAATTTAATCTGTGGCCTTTGTCAACAGTTGCAAATGTATATCATATGACAAGCTCTTCTGACATTAAATCAGAGGGGAGTCCCCCACTGCATCTCAACATACATCTTGATGGAGGTGTTTTAGAAAAAACGCTGTTGCCTTCAGGTTCCATAATTTCCTGTCTTCCTTCTTTATATGATTGTTGTATTGGACTGCAAGTTCTTTGTATTTAATGTCTTCAGATAAAAATCCTGCACTTCACCAGAATTTGACATATTCCATATTAAGTAGGAGCTGCTTCAGTATCCTGTTTTCTGTTTCTAAATTGCCTAATAATAAGAATTCCAGAATCTGTTTTCCTGTTTGGCTATGGCTCAGGGTTCGGTGTCTCAGGAAGAAATTTGCAAAGGTGAGACACTTCTTGCAAGGTATCTGTTGCGGTGAGACATTTCTCCAGTAGGCAGCAATTGGTTATCTGTACAGTCAGGGATGTTAGGAACTTCTTCCCAACACTAAGATTTATTATCTGTTGAAAAACCTCAAATATAAAGATTAAACAATACGTTTATATCTGTATTCAAATTAAATCAGGCCCAAATTTCCATAACTGATCCTGGAACTGGCCAGTTTTAATTTAATTGGCTGTTCTGGACATTGTTAAACTCTTGGCAATACTTATTCACCATTCAGTGCTGGGAGTCAGAATCTGCAAACCATCTCTTAGGGTATTTTTTTGTTGTCTGTCAAGCAGCAATCAGTTTATAATGTATGAATGGAAATATATATTTATCCAAGCATGCATTTGTCTATACATACTATTTCTTTCTCTTTAGAAAAATTATATATTATATATATGTAAACACCTAAATTAAAAAAAAAAAAAAAAGATGAAATCTATTTGACAAGGCCTGAAGACATGAGGAAAACATCTCAAAGTAAGTGCAAACTATGTTTGTTACTAGTTTGTCTAACTGGTTCACATTAGATGTATGATAGGAGCAACTTCTGTTACGAAGAGAAAAACAGGTGTCTCCCATATGCAGTGCTGTATAACCAATATTGTAAGCAGTGGACCAGAGTCAATTTTTTTCCTGCTAAGAATCATAAACTTGGCGTTACAATCTCCAAAAAAGGAGATGTTACTATACAGTGGGATCATAAGCAAGTCTAAACCTTTATTCTATATATTCCTTTAATGTATTTGGGTTCACAAAGGATACAAGTTGGTAAAAATAGAGATGTTTACTGCTGTTGGTGCTGATGAGAACAGAGATGTCTTCCTGTATAAATATAGGGACTTCAGTTATTGTCACTTATGCTGAAATGATAAATCTGGGGGTTTTGTTTGTTGGTTTGATTTTTTTTTAAGTGTTTAAGCAAGTTTACACAGCCTGGGGGTAATTATTTGCTAGGAAATTAAATCTCTCCAGCTCTTCCATCTTACTTTCATACTTGTCAGCTCTTCCTATCGGCCTCCTCCACCTTTCAGAGCACTGCTAATTCACATTAAAGTCAAGCCTGTGTTTATGTTACACAAGGATTTTCTTCACTACAATTTGAGGAAATATGTATAAATAAATACTGTATCTAGGATTTTGCTTGTTCTTTACATTGAATACTGCCTAATTGAAGGAGACAATGTTATCTGCAAAAAGTGCTGTTGAAATGTTTTAAAATTATAGATATTTTAGTCTTCTGATAAGTTAAAATGTAATTGCCAAATAATTTACAGAACAAGTTGTTTTTACATTGCTTTATGGTTGTTAGCCAACTAATCACAAGACAGGAGAACAGTGATTCATATTATGTTAAACAAAATGCCAAGTTTATAAGGCTCCTATATTTAATAACTCTAAAGCTCAATTCCATTATTTTTATATAGTTTGAAATGATACTGAAATACTATTAACAGTAATGTCATCTGCTATCAAAAAAGAAACAAACAAAAAAAAAGAGTCTTTCCTTAAGGCTGCATCAGCAAACCAAGAAAACCACAATCTTTTTCTAAACTAATTTTAGACAGTGAACAAAGAGAAAAAATTACCATAAGAACGTTGTTGTGGGTAACCTCCCCTCCACCTGAAAACACCCAACAAAACCCTTGTAGTCAATTGCATGGTTTAATAGTAGACCCATTAAAAAATTCTGATCAGGAGCAACAGCAAAAAGACAAGTTTTTTCAGGGGATTTAAATATTTCTTGAACATAGAAAATGAAATATTTATCAGGGACACTCCAAAAGGCAAAAAGTATGTGACTCATATTAATAGAGAAATAAATCTGAGAATAATGATTTTGGACACTTTGGAAATTAAACAGTAATACATTTTCATTTGCAAGAAAAATAAAACAAGAAATTACTCATGATCCTATTTGTGAAGGTCAAAACTGTTTAAATAACTACATAAACATAGAAACTTAGTCCAGGATTGTCAACAGTAGTCATTGTGTTAAAGAGCCCATTTTAAATTGTGATACAATCTTGCTTTTGGACAAAGACTTACCTTGCAAACTAACTCTAGGCCAAGCAAGCACACATATTTTATCCTCTTGTCTTACTATCTGTCTTACAAGAACAGGAAGCTTTACTTTTCAGGAATGCTTCTGTTTAAGTGGCTAAAGCTTAAATGTTGGCTTTGTGAAGGTAGTTGATTTTATCCAATAAATATTTAATATGTCCAGAAAAATGCCGATCATTCTGTAAAAGCTTGTCTTGTTGGGAAATATCATCAAGGCAAGGGAGGTATAAAAGCAGAACATTTGAAACTTACAGAAATGGGAGGTATATTTGGTAACCTGTCTGAATACTATTTGGTCTTTTGTAAGTTCATCTTTGATTAAAATTCAGCATCAACAGCTTCAGTTTAAAATCAAAGTTTAAAAAAACAAGGGGAGAAGGATAAAATGAGCAATGAAAATAACCTTTTGAGTTTCATTTATTTCTGACTCACATTTAAGAGAGGAACTCCTACTGTGTAGAAGTGAGGTCTACTATCTATATAGCCAACATGATCATTGCATTTTTTGTTGTGTTCTCAGCAAAAACTTAACAATTTTGTTTGGCACTGCAAAAAACATCACAAAGAATCAGACCCAAACAAGAAGTGGGCCCAGTGAGAAATTCTCAGCAATGTGTCCTAGAAGAAATGTTTATGCTTACAACATTTAGATTTAAATGAATCCATCTTTCCAAATACAACTTCATTAATCAAAGGTATTCTTCCTACTCTGTAATGTATGACGAACAAAAAAAAACAAGTGGGAGAATGTATCTTATTTGTGTACTAGTGGGATGGGGGAGAGAATCAGAAGGAAAAAGGTAAAACTCGTAGCTTGAGGTAAGAACAGCTTAATAGAACAGAAAGGAAGAAACTAATACTGATAATAACAATAATAAAATGACAGTAATAATAAAAGGATTGGAATATACAAAACAAGTGATGCACAACGCAATTGCTCACCACTCACCAACTGATACCCAGTTAGTTCCCGAGCAGCGATCCGTCCCTCCTGGCAAGCTCCCCCCAGTTTATATACTGGGCATGACATCACCTGGTCTGGAATACCCCTTTGGCCAGTTTGGGTCAGCTGTCCTGGCTGTCTCCCCTCCCAACTTCTTGTGCCCCCCCCAGCCTTCTTGCTGGCTGGGCATGAGAAGCTGAAAAATCCTTGACTTAGTACAAACACAACTTAGCAACAACTGAAACCATCAGTGTGTTATCAACATTCTTCTCATTCTGAATCCAAGACAACACTATCCCAGCTGAAATCAGGACACCCAGCTCTTTACATCTGGTCAGGGTAACCAAGGTATGTACGTCTAGGTGGACAATTAGATGCAGTCAACAGATGGACAAAGAATTCACTGTAACTTATACTATTATATCAGTATCAGTCTATATCTTTTTCACCACGGATTTTAAGAGACTGTTTATTTTAAAAAAATATTTATTTCCCAGATGCAGCATGAATGCACTGACATTCTCAAGGTTTTTGAGGGTCTTAGGTGTCCAGAGCTCAACAATGAATCAGTACACTTTTCTGTACTACTAAATAAAAAAGGCCCAATTTTACATCCCTGATTGAAATACGGCTTTGGATTCTTGGTCCCACCCCTGCAATTCAGAGCATTAATTTTTGAAGTTTAGTTCACATCTTTCCTTTATAGGTTATATGCAGTGGCAGTAAGGAAAGTGGTGATCTGGTTTTCAGTAAAAGAATCACAAGCATTTATGCATCTTAAAAAATATATATTTTTTTTTTATACTTGGGTTTTGTTGGACCTTATGGTTTCATTCCAGGTAGAAGCACCTCATTTCAGTTTGCTACCTTAAAATTTTTTAAAATTGTATTGCTTAATTTATTGTAGTTGGCCAACATTTTACAGGTGGCCAACCCACTTTCTATTGTCTTTTCTAAGTTAGTTGTTCAGAGACTGTTATCGAGTCAGGCTAAAAGCAACCAGAGAATTCAGGTTTTTTCAGTTTTCATTAATTCAACAAGAATTGCCTTTCCCTACTTACAGATTTTTTTCCAGCTTATTTGGCTTACTTGTGAGTTCTGTTATGGGATTTAGAAGGTATCTGTATTGCTTTAAATTCATTTAGTAAACCCCAAGAGGGTTTCAGAGGCAAAGCTTCTTAGCAAAGGATTGCAGACTTATTGATGAGAAAAAGTTCAGCTAAAACTCTCAATGCCTGCAGTTCAATGCAATTCAGTTACTCAGAGAAGTTTAACTTGTTTATTTGACTTAATATTTATCAATTCATTTAAGTGGTAGTACATACTATGCAGTTAAAACTGTATATAGACACACAGAAATGTATAAATTACCTTCTGGACAGCCAAAACAAGATAAGCTAAACAAGGCAATTAAAGGAGACAGGTGTATCTAGATATATATATAATATGCTTTAATGTGAGAATTTGTTGTGCTGTTTAATCAATAGTTTAGAAACTAATATCCACAGTCATTTCTATAGGAAATATCTTTTTAGCAGAAAACCTAGTGTATTTAAAACAATCTAAAAGATGAGACCTCCATTTTTTACAATAAACTGAACAAAAAGTAATTAAAATACATGGCATCAATATGAAAACCAACCATCTGTCAGGGTAACAAAATGTTGTAGATAAAAAACCACAAAATTCACCAACGGTATGAAATACAACATTCCTCTTCAGCAAAACGTGTGCAATTTTGCAATTTTTCTAATTAAAAGAAAGCACAAGTCAGTATCTTTTTTTCTATATTTTAATTGCTACAGTGGCATGTCAAATTGTTCTACAGTACCAGTTAGGTGGATAAAAATAGTCATTAAATATCCTTATTATATAAATAAAGTGAGATTTGGGTAAGTTACTCAAGATTTCATGGAACATGGGATGAATATCCAAAAAAGGTGTAACATGTTATATTCTTCTTTGTGCTTAAGGTCCTTCTCAAAGTGCTGTCTTCCACCTTTCAGTCCTTGTGCATATTACTGAAAAATGTCTTTGTAACAAGCTGCCTAATCCTATATAACTAACTTGAGAGAAGTGAATTAAATCCTCATTTTCCAGACCAAGGCCAGCGCACTAGAATACCTTTTCTCTCATAGTTGCAGCGAAAAGAATAGGAGGTCTTAAAAATTGTCTTGCGCCAAAGCCAAACCACAATGCTAATGAAAGTGACATCAAAAGACAGAAATAAGAAAATATTGCTCATGCTTTATTTGAAGACTGAAACAATGAGTAAAAATCATTCATCAAAAAGGGTAGGCCAAAAAAAAACCAAGGGGAAAAAAAAAAAAGGAAAATCCCAGAAAAAGAACTAAAACTTCAGGGCAAGTTGATGTTCAAAACTCTTAAAATTTCTGGCAAAGGCCTACTTTTTATGCTGAGGTTTCCATAACTCTGGATATGCGCCATTACTTCAAAGGCCAACATTTTAACCATAGTAACAGAAACAGGCACCTTGTCTCCAAGACTAGAGCTTAGACATGATATCAGACTTAAGGCTCAGTTTGCCTTCTGCCTCACACAGATCACTGTTACTGTCAACCTGGAAATGCAGCTGTGTGTCTGCAATAAAATGAGCTTTTCTTTTGAACCCCAAACTCTGAAAGTCTGTGCAATGTGCACTTTACACAGTATTTCAAACTTAAAACATTTTGTGCACCTCTGTACTTTACCCCAGATACAGCTGAAAGCCCCAGAATTTTGCAGAAGGACAAAGTATACGACAGAAAAATCACAAAAAGACTGAGATCAAAACTTGGAGAAAGATCTGCACTTTTTAATTAAATAAAATTATTTTTTAAACATAACTTGATAAAATATATATAGAGGGGTCTATTCTTAACCCCAGCAAGGGATATTTTGATAAGAGGATGTAACTGAATTTCCTTAAAATTACTGAGGGACTTAGGGACCTGCTTAAATTATCTCTCTTGTTTAATTTGCCATTTGGACATGAAGAGCTGAATATGAATCTTCATAGAATTGGGGAACTTACTGATGGAAGAAAAAGCCCTTAAGTGATGGCTTCCCTATGGAAAACTATTCCACAGCCTAATGTATCTTCCTGTCAGAACGTTTTTCATGATATTTAGTATAGGCTTTTCTGTTCCTAATTCCATCATATTATTAATATATATCTTAATGTACAACATTAAACCCACTTCTAGCCTTCTTGACATTTACATAATTACATTCTTATGGACACCCTTTTGAGTCAAAGCTAAGGTGTCCCTATTTCACTGCTAAAGTTTCCTTCATTCAGTCTCTTAAGTATTTTTCTCTTCTTTTCCTAATTAACAATAAACTATTTCCCAGCATAGTCCTTTTGTCCCATTCAATTTCTTCTAATTTTTGTGGCAAGAAATGGAGGAGCTACTTCCCTCACAGGTGATGGAACTTTTGAACCATCCCTCCATTTCATAAAGCAAAGATGTAGTTTTGTGGAGGAAACCTCTGCGTAGGAACAGTCCCTTGCATTGGTTGCCCATGCTATAAGGCTATGGATGCAGCAGTCCCCCTTGCGACACAACCTTCTTCACCAGCTGCTACTGGAAGCTGACAGCTGCAAATATTAGTAGGCAGGCAATCTACATGGTGAGAAACATGTCCTGCACACTTTTCAGCTTTCAATTCTCTGATTTTACAAACTTTTCTTCTCTTACTTTGTCACTGCTCCCAAAACAAAACACCAAAACCCACCCAACCAAATAGCAACCAAAACAGCAGAAGAGTTCTGCATACAGAAACATTTTTTGATATATACTCCATCTTCTGGGATTTTTGTTGCTTACTAAAGGTTGCTTACTTTGGTTACTTGCTTAAGATGCCTTAGTTTCCTTGCATGCTCTGCACCAAAGAAACACAGTGGAATTTTCTAATCAAATTGTGATATTATTTAGATACGGAGTGTAGCAAACAAAGTACCTCAAAATCCAAATAATGGAAATGTAAATACAGCATCATGCAAATGAAGATGCAACCCTGAAGTCCTTACCTACATCAGAGACAAGAATCTATGCTTTTCTTGAGAAGGGCATATCAAAAGGTGAGATAGAAAGACTTTATACAAAGAAGGTGGCTTATTAAGAATCAATGAGAAATTCCAGTCACTTATGTCATATATATCTATCAAAAATATTTGCATTAGGTAGGAATAACTTGGACAACAACTTTGACTTCGTTATTCCCCATTTTATTGCTGTAGATGAACTTTTAAAATAATGGCTCTTTAATCCAGACTTAAGAGAACTAAGAGGCCATCCCTTAGACAGCCTCACTCTGAAAACTTGATCCTAATAAATAAATTTAGGAAATTTCTTTACTCTTTGAAATAAATTATGCCAAACAAGTGTCTCACTGACCAACACTGAGCCCTGCCAGTTGGTTTGGTATTGCTCTGAAGTAAAGCATGTACAGAGAAATAACAAAGTAATCATCATTGCTCATGTCCTCACAAATGAGTTAAACATGGACTACTCTTAGTTTTGAAGCACATTTAAAGAGTGTAAGAAGAGCCAGTAGAAAAAAAGCAGCAGGTTAGGAGACCAAAGGTAAAACAGGAAAATATCTGTGACAAAAAAATGTAAGGGCATATGAAATATATCTCATAGATGGAAATATTCTATTACTGCATGCTGGAAACAATTGCAAGGTCTGTACTTGATGCATTCTTAAACTCTTTTGAGAGATTAAAGTAGAGAGAATGAGTTAAAATACCAAAACAAGAAACAACTAGTTACTGAAATGTCAGTTGAAATGATTAGATGATCTGTTAATATAAATATTTGAAGACAGAAGAGTAGAAATAGCACATATAGGAGTCTGAAGTTCCTAAGATAGTGGTTAGAGAGCCTTTAATAAATTGCACTAACACTGCTGGGCCCCTGCTATTGTTCATAGCCCATAGCATTAAACTCATATCAAAACAAACAAATTAACTAGCACAAGCATAAAATAAATTAACAACTGTTGTGGGCTAAGAATCAGTACCAGATGATAATAGGCTACATCCAGGGATGGGAGTAACTGCTTGTCAAGCAGCTGAACCATTAGTACTACAGATGTTTCAAATATACCTATATGATGTAGTACATTTGGTACAGTTTTACTCCAAACTCTGCTCTGCTGTTTGTTTCTTTTAAAACTATTACAGAGATTGAAATTTAGAAGGATTCATTTGGAGGGAGAAAAAAAAAAAAGAATGTCAGGAGTGTAGTAAATAAAAATCACACCATTAAAATCTAATTACAGAAATTTACTATAAAACTTCCAATGTAATGTTTGGTTTGGTTTTATATTAAGGGTGTATTTTTAGATAATTTATATACAGTTGTTAGATTGTTCAATAACTAATTGTTTTGTTAAATTCAGGAGACCGGTTTCATATACTTATGCACGAACATCTAATTCACTTATTACCATCAGTAACAAATACCACTCCATAAATAAATACGACTCAAGTGCAGAACAGGCTTAGGACATCAATTAATCATTTATCATACGTAAGCTATTAATAAGTTCCAGTCAGTGAAAAAAGTTCTTAGGAAAAAGGAGCACTAGAATGGACATGAAGCAGTATATTTTTGCTAAAGATGTAACAATAAATCAGTAAAGAAACAGATTCCCCTTGTGCCCAACTCCCAGATGGAAAGAAAACTCAGACATTGACATTTATATGATGCTGTCGACTGGGTGCTGAATTGGTCACTGAAGCTGCACTGGGCTGAAGGGAAGAGCCAGGGCACCTCATCTGGTACTCTTCTGGTCCTTGTGTATTCATGCAATACAAATGCTTTACTCAGGGTAGAGCAGGTGGAAGCGCAGCAGCTACAGGAGCAAGCTTGCAGAGAGCCCAGAGAGTAAGCTGGCTGATCTCATTTTGAGCAGCTGTAGCTATGAGTGCTCTGAACAGCAACAGTAGCGGGAGGGCCAGCTCTGTGTGATGAAAGGGCTTTGGCAGTTGTGATCTCTGAACTAATTCCAAAATGTCAATGAAATGGCACATCAGGACTAAAAAGAGACTGTAAGGAATTTAATAGCTTAGGGGGGGACATTGCAACTTTAATTAGGCCCAAAAATAGATTTGGGGAGAAAGCAAACTAAGCTTTTATGAATATTAGGATAAGTACAATATTTTTGGTTTATTTTCCTTCCTCTGTGGAAACTGTTCTTTATAAAGAAAAGTTATTTACAGGGATTTCACAGAAGTGGGGGTCCCAAAATGAAAAACATTACATGAGAGGAAGAGAAGTTGTATGCACAAAGAGAGAAAAGGAAAAAAAAATCCATAATAATTATTTAAACAGATTTTTAAATCTTCTCAATGAATAGGGCATTAGTACAAAGAAACTGTGTGAGCATTATCTGTCTGTAGTTGTGTGACTAAAAGATTTCTGAAGAGTCACTGTTGTTTATGTTTTCCTTTACATAATTAAATAATACAGCAAAAAATGAAAGCCAGAATAGGAATCCTCAAATTTACATATTCTATGGGATGGAGAAATGGAATAATTATTGCAATGCTAGCTTTGAACAAAGGCAACCTGGATTCAATTTCCTAGTTGGATTCAAGTGTCCTATTTAATCTTAAGCAAATCAAAGCTAGAATTTTAAGCATTTGAGTACTAATTTGAGTACCTTAAAAAAATTTTACTAGTGTCTCTGGAAAGAAAGATTCAGGTCACCTGATTTTAGGCCTTTAATTTAAAGATGTGAGGTTCATAATCTATGAATTTATATAGTCACTGAAAAGAGGCATGCTCCCAACAGAGGAGCTTTTGACTAAACAAGGCATCTAGACTAAATCCCACAAAAGTAAGGGATATTTGGCAGTTATGACACAGGGTTAGATACTTTTGTGCCTGAACCTTTCTCTACTCATTTGTTTATTTTCTCATTTTTTTTTGTAAAACATTCAGTGAAGTGATAGAAGTGGTCAAGGATCTGAGAAAAAAAAGACTGAAAAATACAAGGATTTGTTATGCTAAAGAAAAGGATAAAAGAGGTGACTTAGTAAATGTAGATGGAATAAAGAATGGTAAAAGAATTGAGAGCAAGAGTTTGTGTTCCCTCTGCCTAAGACAAAGAAATAATCAACTATATAAAAATATGACAAATGGTCCACCAATAAAAGTTTTTCATATTGTGATTAAATTGTGGAACCCGTTGCTAATGAAAGTTGTTAAAAAAAGCAATCAAACATAGCAGTTTTAAATATGCTGCTTCAGGGCTTTAGAAAAATCTCTAGCTATGCAGCTATGAGCATATGATCAGACATTGCAACATTATTGTAGTTTTGACCCTGTCTATCTTTTGAACAACAGTATTTGAGCTTGTGTGCACTCTAGCCCAGATCAGCTGTGACCAACTGATATGGTTCAATAAACCCACTTTATTTTGAGTTTATCACAGGCTAACAGCTCAAGCATAGTCATAGCTAGCAGCTGGTCAGTTATTTGTCTGAAAACATTTAGTCTGTACCTATACCTTTAGAAATCAAATTATATTCAAACATTGTCAGTAAGGTATCCCTCTGTCCTTTCTACAAAGTTAATTCACCTTTCTTTGTCAGAGACACCAGGGTGAACTGCATGACCTTTGAAGCCAAAATGGTACAATATGTCCTAGTTATTAAATATTATGGCTATGAATTTTGAAGTGTTCAACATTGATGCTAAGCTTAATACCAGTCTGAGGTTAACATGAGATCTAAAAAGGTAAAACAGGTTTTGATATCAGACTATAGATATATCCTACAGCCTCTTGCTTCAGGCATACTTCTCTGAAGACAAGAGTACCAGCCAATAAGATGAGGCACAGACACTACTGGCAATCTAGTTATTAGGAACACAGACATGAAAGGTGTCATCAGGAACTACATGGAGACTTGCTTTCTTGCTATGTGAAATGACAAAGTTCACAAAGTACTCAGTCCTTAGCACTTGAGAAAATACACAAAAAAGTAACTCAGAAAATAAATTAAAAAATGAGCAGTTAAACATGTGAAATGCCTGCAGATCACACGGAGATCATTTAAAGACATAATACCTACACACAGATATTGCCTCATGCTTCCCCTGTACCACTTCCTTTCACTTCTTCCCCTTCTTCTATTCGCCAGAAAAAAAATTGAAGGCTATACTACTAGATATCAGAAAGATACATTCAAGGAAATGTAGGAAAGGAAAATAATTAACAACTTAATCTGTAACAATTTACATTACCAAAGGGCTAAGGAGCAGCTTATGAGTTTTTATGCCTTTAATAAAAGTCTTCCATATTGGAACCTATAAAACAGAAAGCCAGGAGAGCTGATAGATGATCAAGAGGTAAAAGGACCAATCAGTGAGACTAAGGCTAATGCCAAAAGGCTAAACTAATTTGTATTGGTATTCCTAGTGGTGGTAAGACAGTTCTCACACCAAACCTGGATAGGGATCCATTGTCAGAGAAAAGGCTCAGATTTTAAAACAACTAAAACCCAAACAAAACACAACACAAAACTCAATAAATTGAACAACAGTCAAATCAATAGGATCAGACAGTTCTGCAGCAATTTGATGTCTGTGTTTAATCATAACACCTAGTTAAATATCAGTTCCTATGTGTAAAGCAAACTCAGTGTCAGAGGAGTGAAAGATGGCAAATACCACATTGGTATTTAAGCATAGTTTCAGAGGTGAACCTGCCAAGTGCAGGTATGAAAACCTAATTTCTACACCAACCTATCTGACAGGAGTTATAACAGTTAGTACAGACATCCTAGGTAACCAACAGAGTTCTATCATACTAGGGGGAGGTGATGTAGGGATGTGACACTTCACAGTGTGTTTTTTCCAGTGATCCAACAAGCATTTTCATCTGGGTTATGGAGTTGATAAAACTTGCTTGGTCTTTTGAAAGATTTTGATGAGACACCTCACCAAAACAAATAAAGCAATTAAAGTGTTGTAGATATAAAAGAAAGTCAACTTCTAAATGAATGCTGATTTAAAAGATAGAAAGCAAAGGACTGGAATAAATGGACAATTTTCACAGTGAAAAGATTATTAACTGTGTTGATATCCTTCCATGTATTTCTTGTGAAACCTAGATAAAGAATATCAGAAAGAGATTAGGTAAAAACACAAAACAGATCAAAAATTAAAATTGAGAATAATAGCTTACATGGAATGCATAGCTCAGGAATTCCCAGATCAAATACTGACTGCCTACTACTGTAGGCCTTGTGTTAACTGTTTCTTCTGTGGTTTTCCTCAGCATTTCCAGTTGCCGTTCTTGAAGATGAGCTACTGAGATGGACTTTGGCCTGGAGCAGAGTTAGAGTTAAATTTTATAAACTGTGTATGGAAAACAAGAACACCACAAATCTAATGTCTAAAACTTTGTATTCACACTTGGTTAATTAAAGAGTGAGAAGAGCTTTTACTTCTGCATGTAACATTAATAAATTCCTCAGATGTATGATCCCTTGATGTGAGCTTAAGAAAGTATATTAAAAGAACAAAGTTAGCTGGCTCATCCAACTACTTAAAAGGATTTCTTAATTCATGTATATTGTGAAATATCACTGTTAACAGACAGTATCATATAACATATGCACTGAATTTTTTATGTCTGAAACCTATAGAAATGCAAAGAATTTTCTGTCCCAAACAAAAAATTACAATTAATTTTAAAAACAGTCTGATCTTAATTTTAAAATGTTATATCAAGTCACATATCCATGCCTTTTGATCTATAAGGAAAAATTTAAAACATCTCATCAAAACAAAAACATTTCTAGAGATTGCTTCTGTACTCAGATTTGAACAATAGCTACGTATTTGCTGCATAGAGATGGCAGTGGAGAACAGGTTATAATCCGCTTGTGAGCTTATAGCCACAGCTATAAAGTTATTACTATCACATACTAAGCAGCTGAGCTGGCCATCCTACACTAATAGTGCAGTATGATCACTGTAATGCAAATGCAGCCATATTTAACAGTCCTAATAAGAACCTCATATACATGAACAGCATTTCACTGGTATATTACATCAGAAACATTCATGTTGCTGATCCAAATATATTCTATACACTAAACTTTGTTCCAGGGAAGTGGAAAAATACCACTTGTACTTCAGCCTCTGAACCCAATCAATACCTATAGTGAGAAAACAGTAAGTTTTTCCAGTGCAACTTTACCCATACATCTTCCAGCAGAACAGATATCATACCTTCTGACACCCTGACTTGAATGAAATCACTCACATACACATTTCCTGCTGTTGACACCAGAAAGAAAATAAATTTCCTAGGGTAAGTAGATTTATATAGATATAAATTAATCATACTATGACTGTATCTGTTCAATCACTTCAATAACTATAAAATATTTCAATAACTTCAATAAAACCAAAATCAACAGCAAGAGATTCTTCAGCTAGTTCCAGGTCCACTGAAGTGTTCAGGTGATTTAAAAAAATTCTTTGTGGCATATCAAGTAAATGTCTGTGCTTTCCTTTCAATAATCCTTGAATCCATCCACAGTAAGTGGGGGACTCTCCAAATGCCTTCTAAATACACATATTAAGATTGAATTGTTCACTCTGGTCTTCATGCACTCTGTCAAAGAAATAAATACCCACATTCTTTATCATTGAGGCTTTTAGGAGTTGTGGGCCCTGAACTGATTCCCCAGTGCCTCCAGATTATGACATCATTCTCCACTAGTTTATTGGATACACCTTTTAAATCCAATTTAATTTGATTTTTCCCTCTAGGTTAAGACAGATATAGATTTTTCTACCACCTGTTCCACAGATGTCTCAAATGACCAAATGTTAGGGAAAATATTGAATCTCTGAACCTTTTTATTTATTTAGGAGGTGCAAGGTATTTAATCTTCCTCGGTATGTTGCAAAGGAGCCAAATCAATCACAAGGATGAACTTCTATAAGTATGGGCAATACATCAAAAAAAATGTTCACCGTCCCCTACTATCTTTAGATGGCAACTTTTGCTAATGTCTTGATATCCTGGGCAACTTCCACTATGCAAGACCTTAATTCCAAAACATAAAATACATGCAAGGGTCTGAAACTGAAAAAAACTCAGCAGTATAAAAATTATTGCATCTTAACTGGAGGAAATAATCACAACTTAGACATTAAAATAACAGCTTTCAATTATATTTTCACAAAAGATATAACATCATTATTTCTTTCAGGTAAATTGAATACTTACAGAACATCAAGTTAAAAAAAAAAACAAACCTTGAAGAGACCATAAATACTTTAGCATAACCCAAATTGCACATTCTTAACCATGTTAAACTGCTGTAATGAAACCTCAGTCATTAAAAAGTATTCTGAACAGTGCCTAACAGGTCCTTTGAGGATGCTGACCATGCAGGGATCTCTTGGTGAGGCAGAACTGACAGTGGCATTAAAATATCTTTATTTTGGGATACGAGAAACATCCCACTAAAGTGTTAAGATTTCCTCTAACCCTGATTTTTGACTGCAGTTCAAGGGTTTGACTCAGAGTTTTGTTCAAGATATTTGAAAACCTTTCACAAAGAATTAGCACAGAAAGAGAATCAAGCTTATGCTTTCTCAATGTATGTGTCAGAATCGCTTGGGGAGGAGTTAGCTATAATTGCTTTGAAAAAATATGCACAATGTAAGATATTTTGGCAGCTGATTTTTTAGTGATTCTTGTGCAGTTGTCGGAGCATTACCAAACTACTGTCATCAGCTACAATAAGGTTCCAAAATAAGCCAGCTGGAGTAAGCTCTGGAGTTTGCTTTAAAAGACTTCTCATGTAACTTACAATATTAACTGTGAGTCTTACAAACCACTGCTTATTCCTACACAAACATCAAGCTTACAATGCCCATGTTTAACAAGAAATGATTTTGTACAATGTATTGTATTCCTTACTCAGATTTCACTCCATGCTTTCGGTCACGGAAACCCAGAGACAAATGAGTGTTTCCAACACACTTCAAAATTATTCACATATTTCTTTCCTCAGATCATTAGCTGGATGAAGGGCTGCACCATCTATCCCATTCATCACTTCTGCTTAAATTGATAGGACAGACAAAAAATCCTGATTGAATGTAGTACTTTAAAAGATGGAGAATCACGCAGTCAATAAGTTTTTCATCCAACTCCAGGCCATCTCAAAGACTGCAGTAAATGCAAGTAAAAAAAATTATCTCCACGCTATCAAATCTTAATCTAAGCTTTTACAACTTGGAGGTAATTTTTTTCTCTCTAGGTTAGTCTGGTCTTCAGGTTTAGTGCAGCTGATTATAGAACTATGATTTTAATGTAAGAGTATTGGCAGCTTACCTTAATTATTTCTACATCCAATCCAAATTTGAAGTGGAATAATGTGTAACCGGACAAGCACATTTTTATCATGGCATTTAAAAGTCCACAAAGAAAAGCTCCTCCCATCATCCCCCTGTTTTTAAAGGTGCTTTGAAGAAGACTTGCTAGAGCAGCAACTGCTGATGCACTCATTGGCATTCTGGAAAGCAAACCCACCATCCTCCGCTGATGGAAAAAAGCATCTCTGCAGATTCTTTCCACTCTGGGCCACCTGATATATTTCACATTTTATATATCCTATGAAGAATGACATTCATATGAATGATAACTTTACCCTTTGATAGTCTAATCCTTCCAAATACACTCAAGATTTCACACACTTCAGCGATCCCCCAAGGAACAAACTGAAGAGTAAAAGATACTGCTTGAACAAGAATGCGAAGTGACAAATATAGCCATCATTTGTCAGAGCTAGCTATATCACAATAAGAGATTTCTCAAGAAGCTGTTGTGCCACGTTATTAACCTCACACGCTTAACATTCTCTAGAAACCTTAGATTTCATTCCTGGATGGAATTAACCCCACCACCATAATGTGCTCTCTTAACTACACAGGCAATATTTTTTTACACCCACAGAATCACAGAAAAAAAATTGTTTCATCTTTGCTACTTTATTCATAGTGCCAAGAAAAAGTGTTCTCTGTGAAGACCTTATTGCCAAAGAAGCATGTAATTCGTAACTGATTGCCTTACAAAATTCAGTTTATTCCCATATAGAGCTAGGATATGCCTTCCTAGAACAGTGACTTACTGTGGAATATGTTGGGCTAAATACCTCCAGAGGACATGGAAGCTTTGCCTGTGCTAGTTTACTCTGGCAGATGGAGCTTTTAAATATTTATTAAGCATTTGCTATACCCTTGCTGTGATGAAAGAAATCTTAAGCATTTCACTATGAATGAGCTACTCACCTAATATTGGGGGAAAAAAACCTGTAAAAATCTCAGAAACAGAGTTATCAATCCAAGCATTAAAGAACTAAATTTGTGTGACGCTAAAGAAAAAAAGCAGTAACATAACATTATGATAGCTTACCAGCTTTTTTGCACCTATTCTCTGCACAGGACATTTGTGATTAGATAATTGCGTATCTCATAGACAGCCGTTAAGTGTTTTATGTTGACAGAATTGATGCTATATTTTTAATTTGAAGGATATACAAAAAGGATATGCTCAACCACCTGGCCTTATAAAAGTATGAAACTTCTGAGGCTGGTTATGTTAACCTCCAATTCTATAACAAGAACATTAAATGTTTGACACGTGTCCTGATTTTGGCTGAAAAAAACTGTTGTTAATGTTTTGGTTTTTTTTAATGTCCACATTTAACAAAAAGAAGAGTGTGAAGAAAATATTATTATAAAATAAACATGAGTAGTTGCTACTTTCTAGATGGCCCTTATATAGTCAGTAGGTTACCACAAGGGCAGACAGAGTACACTGCAGAACAGTTTCTCTCTCCCACAGCTGAGTGCAGCATACAGCAAAGTTATAACCCAACAAAGGTAAATACGGATAGGCCCTCAGGCTTAACACATACTTTACTGGAGAAGAAAATATTTCAACTAAAGAGGGATAGATTGGTTAGCAGGTGGCTAACCAGCATGATCCCAAACATAACCACAGACATTTCTTTTTTGTAATTTCTATCTCAATTGTAGTTTTAAATACTTTGGAAGTCAAACAAGATGAAGTGATTTTATATTTCATGGGATGGTGCTCTCTAGTTGATCACTGTGGCGTTACAAAGCATTGGAATATGATCTAGGAACACTTATATATCTTTCCATAGAAATTCTGAAAATTAAAGTGGTGATTCTGTGATTCCTTAGGGGCCTAATTTACAGTTGCAGATCCAGGCTGACTTGGCAGTGACTTCTCTTTCATTACCGTAGCAGAAATTTATGTAGTAACAGCTGTGGAAGAACAAAAATAAAATAGAAAAGTTTGCAATGAACGTATTTGCACATGTAGGCATACACAAGCTTGTACATAAACCATAACTGCCATCATAATGAGCACTTCTATGAGAGAAATGATTGACATAAAAACAAGGCCTTCATATGTATCAATCAATTTCGACCTTTAACTGAGGGCTCTCTGGGAAAGTAAAAAATCTGTTTGGTGAAGTATTTTGTAGTTTTGAAATGTAATTTCATTACCCACAGAATGAAGCATTTAGAGAAACACTAATATACTTTGATATATTTTTAAGCACATTACATTAAAAGCATCAGTAATTTCATAAGTTTTATATGCAAGTTGGTGCCCTAGATAGACAGGTAATCAGAGTAGTGAACCATTAGAATGTTGTCTGTTATTACACTGGCATCAGACTCAAAGTATTAAAAACATAGCTTCTCAATCCCTGAATACGCAACCTGTTATAGCTACATTTTATCTGGAGGTTAAAAAACAAAACAAAACAAACAAAAACAAAAAACACCTTTGAGGACAATTAGAATAAAAATATATGTAGCTATAAGTGGATCCAACTTGCGTTACTTTCTACACAATTCAGTAAGGAATTTTAAATCAAATCTTTCTCAGTGTCAGACAGCAGTTTTGGATTTAAGCTCAGAAAGACATTGGCTTTTCACAGGATTCACAGCCCTACCAGTTAACTCTTTTGGGATTGTTGGATAACCTAGCATTAATAGTAAAACACATCTATTAATCCGCTATGTTCCCAAGTCTTAGTGGAAACTCAAGATTCAGTTAAAATGTGGCTTGAACATATCATCACACAATTTTTCAATAAATAAACATTTTTTAAAATGTTAAAAAATGGCAAGCATATCTGAAAATGTTTTTCCTAACTTGTACAGCATTTGCAGACTCCTAGAACTTTATTTAGCTTGCACAAGTCCTCTAAGTCCATCCTAGCACAGATAATAACAAATACCATTATAAGGTAGGCCTCCACTAACATTAGCAATTCTGTATCACAGCTTATCAACCTGCAGGTAGAACTTCTACAACAAGATGCTTATAGGAACCATGTTTATTAAAAAGTACCCTATCATTATTTTCTAAAGATCCAGTAAACAAAACAAGACAAAAGTTAGGAACCTCTAAGAAGTTCCTGCAGAATGGGCACAGCTTACTGTGGGTTTTGTTCAGTTAATGTGCATTTTGGCAAGAACAGTGAGGGTGGTAGGCAAAGAAGATGCTGCTTAGTTTTACTTTTATCAGCTAAACAAGGTCTCCTTCCCAGAGTCACTGAGCATGGTGGGAATCACATGGAATTGTAGGGTGGTCTCAGCTAGGGGAGAGGGCGCCTGGAACCTGCAGCCAGGGGAAACAGCTGGGACCAATAATGCTACCTGCAATCATGCTGATTTCCAAGAAATACCAGTGCAGCTATTGATTTATGAAGAGCCTCAGCAGTTGAAAAGTGGAAGAATCAGACTAATTTTTAAAGAACTTGATAAAAATGTCCCACAAAATATAGAATGCTAACGGTAAAACATGACATTTAAACCAGATATTTCAAAGTCTTGTAGCTTCGTGGAATTCTCATCTGTAATAAAAAACAAAATTGAATGTCTGTTTAAAATATATACCTAAATGCAGTCAAAGGAGACTGGAAATGTTAGTGATCAATTATGAACTGCATTTCAACAGCTGTTAATTTTAAAGCATTTCATCTGTGTATTTCTGAGATGCTTTCACCATAGTAAATTTTACACTCCTGTCTTTGTTATCCTTCAAGGATTGAAAGCTGGAAAAGATTAAAATTACCATTGATATTACAGCTATGCCTCATAGCAAATACAGCTAAAAAGCTGCAAAACAAATAAGTAAATAAAATCCACTCAAATAATAGTATTTTTTCATTTTAATACAACTTGGAAGTATAAATTCTACCATAAGAATCAGAATATGAAAAAGTCTCAGAAATGCCAAAAGTTAGGACATAATTTAATTATTTGGACTTAGTTCAAAGATGTATGAGCCTAAACATTAGAATAATAAAATATGTTTGAAAGTAAGTTTTGAATGTGACATAAAACTAAAAAGTCATACCAAACTCTCTCCATGCTCCTCTTATTCCCCTGCTTGAAAAGGCAAAGGACAGCTGCTTGGAATCTACTCTTTGTAAGAGAAACCCAGTATTTTGGCAGAGGCACCAAAACAAATAGGAATTATATTACTAATGTGAAGAGAGACCAAGCTCTGTTCTCTAATATGTGCCTTACTAACACACTATGAACTCATGCCAAGATGCCCAGTTCCTTCTAATTTCAATGGGAATGAGGCACAGCATGAAAATTTGAGGTACAAATGCAAAAGCATTACCATCTGGCCTGTAAAAGTATTGAAAGTATCTTTGACCTTCAAAAGTGGATGTGGTGATAGTTGTGAAAGGAAGAAAGAGTTCTGAATGGTTTTATGGATATTTTGAGGACTTTCACAATAAATGAATACTTTTTTAAAAGCTGAATTAAATTTACATTATAAATAAAAGCACTAGTTAAAAAAAGTAATATTGAATGATGTAATGAAATTGATGTTACAGATCTAACAACACATCACCATTAGTGTGGATTCATTTCCATGACATACACTTGCAAAATTTGAACCACGATGATGAATTTATTCCTATAAACTCTGCAATACAAAATAATTCATGTTTTTTTCTGACAAACAACTTTTGTAAGAGGGACATGGATGTATTTCTACATCGAAATGGCTCCCATACAAAAAAAAAAAAAAAAGTTTGTGCCCTACTGCTTCAGAGCATCTGTAGAGGCAACACACAAAGTCACCTAATCTGGCTATGCTAAATTACCCATAGACACATAGCACTTCTTATAAGCTATTAAAAAAATACTACTAAAAAAATCAGTTGGATGTCTACTTTTCTCTCTTTTAAGTCATCAGCCTATAGGCTTTTTTTAGTGTTAAACTGGAACTGCATTTCTGACAACAAACTCATGCTGTCCTTTGCTCATGCCTCAAGCTTTGACATCCTTGACTAGCCAGGCTAGCAGAGATTGTGTCTCTTTCCTCTCCTTTTAGCCTTACCTCAGAACAACCTGGTGGTGGAGTTTTCTTTGGTGTTCATATCTACCTTTGCTGTTCCAGCTGAACCCCACTTCCTCATGGAAGTTCTGGGAAAAGTCTGGAGTTCATGGTTTCTGCTCTCTAGCCTACACAAGATTGTTTGGTCAGAATTGAAAAAAAAAAAAAAGAGAGAGAGAACTTTATAGAAATATCTTTGACTATGTATATACGGTTCTTTACGGAACCCCTTGAAGGTGGGCAGAAAATAGTATGTCCTCAGTTGTTCTAACTTGTACAACTTTCCACACAGCTTCCTGGGAAGGCGAGAAATAAGTTAGTTCATTTGTCATCCATCTGATTTTTGTTTTTCATAATTTCTTGAAATATTTTATAACTATTACTGGTGAAGACATTAAACATTGTTTAGCTTGTTTACCTCTGCCTTGCAAACAGCTGTCTTTAGCCCTAGCAAAAAAATGAATGTGATTTCTTTAAAACAAAAATTTGAGCTTGTACTCATGAGTCTGGATTAGTTTAAGGCATCTAACCAACCTGCCTAAGACTTCAGAACCAGTCAAGAGAAAGCTGCAGAAAGCAATTCACCCACCATAGTTCCCAGCCTGGCAGTACCCAGGTCTCCTCACTGATCAGAAGACCTAGGGTAATTAATCTCCTATCTTGAATGCCTCAGTTCAGCAAGATGAATCTGTGCCTGTATCATATGTATGTCCCCTGCAGCATATATATTTAAAAAATAAAGATAAAAATCTCTGCCTAGGTTTCCAAATGTAGTTCACAGAGTTTGGATGGTAAGCCAAGTCTCCCTAGTTCCTACCTAGCTTTTACATGACTAGCAAAGAGTATCGTTTGGGTTCGTAGTCTAGTCTCAGCTTTGTGCATTGCTTGCTATCTTGATCAGCCACTCTAGCATTATATAACTGCATAAACGACTTCCTCACATCATTAGGCAGGGTCATGGACCACACAGTGCGGAAACCCATCCATGTGCTTTGTCCAGCCTGTGCCCACCCACTTGGCACTTAATGCTTTTAAAGAGCACAAGGTGATCTCAAAAGTCAAAGGCAGGGGAGGGGGGGAGAAGGCACACTTGTCTGTTTCTTCCCACAACTAAAATTGCTTTTCTTCCTGAAATGCATGAGCTGAAGAAACTAATGACATTAGTCCTGTCACTTTGACAGGCAGTACACAATTATATGTGCAGCCACAATTATATGAAAGCCAAGCAGCCTATCAGACTAAGACATCATCCTCTTCCCAAATACTGTCTCCTTAATTCATGCTGAGTGCTTAATGGTCACACCTAGTTACAAATCACCTGTATGGTCCAATGAAAACAATTAAATTGATAAGTAATATCAATGTTGCAGAATGTTAAGTCTTTTGGAAACTACAGAAAAGTATTAAAAAAATCCTAGCATCTTATTCCTAAAATAGCTAACTTCATTCTTTGTGTTTATTTCACTCTTTCCATTTTCTTCACCTATTTATTTTCTTTAAATTACAAATTTTGAATTAAATATGGTAACACACAGGAGCTAAGAAAAATCCCATGAGGATATTCACAGTACTATTTTAATTCAATAAGGTGGACTTGAGTACTAATTACTCTATACTAAATACAAAACAAGTACACTATTACGACACCTGAGGTGATTTTTAACTGCAAAAAGTGGCAGTAACAGCTCAGTCATACTACAAGTGTTGAATAGAAACATTAATACTTTTGAAGTAAAGCCTGGGAAGAGAGGAGTATATAGGTATGTCGTGGTTTAACTCCTCCCAGCAACTAACCCCCACACAACTGCTCGCGCACTCCCCCCTGGTGGGATGGGGAAGAAAATCAGAAGGGTTGAGATAAAGACAGCTTAATAGCGAAAGCAAAAGCCACGCACGCAAGCAAAGCAAAACAAGGAATTCATTCCCCACTTCCCGTGGGCAGGCAGGTGTTCAGCCATCTCCAGGAAAGCAGGGCTCCAGCACGTGTAACATGATGGTTACTTGGGAAGACAAATATCATCACTGTGAACATCCCACCCTTTCTTCTTCTTCCCCCAGCTTTACATGCTGAGCATGATGTCCTACGATCTGGAATATCCCTTTGGTCAGTTGGGGTCAGCTGTCCCAGCTGTGTCCCCTTCCAACTCCTTGTGCCCCCCCAGCCTCCTCGCTGGTGGGGTGGGGTGAGAAGCAGAAAAGGCACTGACACTGCCTAAGCACTGCTCAGAAATGGCTAAAACATCCCTGAATTATCAACACTGTTTCCAGTACAAATCCAAAACACAGCCCCATACCGGCTACTATGAAGAAAATTAACTCTATCCCAGCCAAAACCAGGACAATGTGGAACAGAAGTGTTCATACTTTAAAAAAAAAACCACCCACAAACAAAACCACAACTTGGTGATAAGATAAAAAACAAGTCAGAGAAACCTACTCTAAAATTCTGTTTAAGAACGATGGTAATTATTCCAGAGCATTATATATTTAACTGAAGTATTAAGCTTGTTAATGAATATACATGAAAAAATTGCTACATACACCTCTTCTCTGCCTTTCATTATATTAGCTTTTGTATGAAACTTCTTTCTGGAAATACAGGAAACTTCCAAGGAACCACTACACTGAGGCTGATAACTGTCACTGGAACTTCTCAATAGCATACATGTTTGCTATGGTCCCAACAATGTGTGGCTTCTGTGCAACAGTGGAATAGCACGGCCATAAACAACAGGCCATAGGCATTTGATGAGTTCTGCCTAAACTAGAGAAACTAACATATAAATGAAAACAGCTCAGGTCTATCTGCTTTGTCTCATGGATCCAGAGAAGTTTACAGATTACCTAATCTCATGATCCATAGATGTGATTGAAGCAAATTATATTGTGACACTGATTGCCAGAAGAATATGTTCTAAAAATCCCTCCTGGACTGGCATGTTTTGCTGCTGTTTGCCAACTATGTCATCACATTTTCAGTTATAGACTCTGAGGAAAAAGTCCCTTAAGTTTCTAATTTGTATTTTTCCTTTGCTGAATTCTAGGAATGAAACATTTATCAGGGTAAGCTTTCAAAACCTTATAAATGCATTCAGTCCCACTAAGTTTAATTTAATTCATAACAATAAGGGTCACAAAACTCTCAGTATTGCATAGGAGCTACTCTAATAAAAGGAAGCTACAGTTAATTGGCAATAGGGGAAAAAGCAGTCAAGGCACATGTTTAGTTCTCAACTATTGCTGTACTATGGAAAAGAATTATCTCATTCTTCTGCCATATGGGCATCCTTTTTGAAATGGACAATCAATCCAGTACACACTGTTCAAAGGAGATTTTACAAGGGCATTTGGTACTGAGGTCAGTATGTCCTTCACACTCTACAGCTAGTCTCCCTCACAAACTATGCCTTTTTCATTCACAATCACTGACTAGAAGGTGTGTGTAACTCATCTCTTCTGGAAAAGCTCAGAAAACCCCAAGCAACCACCAACAAAACAACTTCAATGGTTTCTAAAGGTATAGTGTTTTTTATTCTGTAATTAAGTAGTAATTTATGATACCAAGACCATTAAAAAGGAGGACATGTTTCACCTTTTCATCATACATATACTAATAACCTGCCCCAAAGACATTACAGTGAGCAGGAAAGCTGTAGCTGAATTTGGAAAAACTACATGAAAAATTGTTTATTTCTATGGTAGCTATGTGTCGGGGGCAGAGAGGAGAAAGGGGAAATCTCCTGCAGTCTTCAATATTAGAAACAGTTTCCAGAAGTTTTTATTGGCAAAAGATTATATATGGTGTACATCTGTTTATGAAATGGAAGCATTAAAAGCAAAACTAATATACATAAACAAATCTGAAAATATTAAAATCTGATCATGTGAGAGCTACCAAAGCCCAAATAAACATTTCATCTTATGCTAAGTATTCCAGTTCATTGTCCTGTAAGTGTTTATCATGTGCACATTTGAAAATCATGCAACCTCCTCCCCCAAAAAATATTTTATGCAATGCAGTGACTAAATGACTTTATCTTTGGCAACAGAATAAGCTTTAATAGCTTCCAGAAAATATATCACATACAGTTTTAGTTGTAACTCTCCACAAAAACTCAGTGCACATACTTTGCTGGAAACTTTGCTGTGCATCTGGAACAGCCACTGCTGCTACTTAAAGCAGATATGGTTTTGCCATGTACAAAAATAACATTTAATTGTACTGGTTTTAGACTATGCCTGCACTAGGAATCTGCAAGATTCTTGCCTCAAAGAGAAATGCCAACAGTGCAAATTCATACAAAGGCGGTCTATATTTCCAATAACATCACATTTGATGTGAAAAGAACTAAGTGATACCTTACAAATTTTAGATCATCTCTTGACCAGTTAATGTTGAAGAAACAGCTAAAGTTGATGAGGGAGGAGTCAGTAGCCACCCTCAAAATTTATGTGAGCACACAAATAAGGACTTACCTTTGCATTAGCTATCATGACAATAATAACCAATGCTCCTGCTTTCTGTGGTTATGGCTCACTATGGGTAAGGTTAATATACAAGCTAGATTCCTTAGGTTTTAGTTTACTTTAGAGCTTCCTTTAGTGGTTTTAGGTACAACTCTGAATATGTATGTACACATGTATGTTTATGTGACATGTATTGGCAAAGATCACCGATGTACCCTAGGTATTCCATAATAAGCTATAGATGTGAGATATATAGCATTCACAATATATTCTAACAATCATCATTATACATGAACCTCTTCCATTCTAGAAATAGTCTGAGAAGAGAAAGGAATGAGGAATGAGGGCATAAGTTTACAATTCAAAGGTTTGAGAAAGAGTAGCTAACATCTTTTTAAACTGTTAATGCTTTTAGCAAGTACTGACATACTACTATGTTATGTTTTATCATAGTCATTGTCAAGATGACTAGGATTTATTTCTTCTTCAAAAAAGTGCACATCATGCAGAGAGAGAGTTTTGTGATGCTTTTGATTCCTGCCAGTTTCTTATACTACAGCAGAAAACATACAAGGAAAAAACATATACATTAAATATGATGATACAGTATTGCCACCTGTCAAAATATCCACAGTATTCACTACAAGGATATGCAAATAGACAAATAAAACTTGATTGCATGGCTTAAACTACCTGAGTTGAAAGTCATCTTTCCAACTCAGGAAAATTACTAATAATTCCTTTAAATTAAATATTTAAATGTTCTTCATAACTGAAAAGCAATGAGATCATCACTGGACTTCACCTAAGTTAAACACGGTATTACTTGAGAAGGGAAAAAGTTAGGCCTAGTGCAGTGTATCTTCCATTGCCAAATCGCAGAATACTTATCCTAAAACATTCCCTAAAAGTAGTTCTTGAGCCTTTTCTCCAAATCTGGACATGCTCGCATAAACATTTAAAACACAGATGTCAGGGATATTTCGGGTCTTCTGCACCTTCTTCACAGGAACATAGCTTGTGATTTCTAATTCTTCCTTTGCAAGTACATATTGATTACAGGTTGGAAAGAAACAAGAGTAGATCATAGTCATCATGCTCATATCAACCACAATACAGAAAACTTCCATTTGGTGTGCCAAAACAAGAATATTCAAATTCATTAGTTAACTTTCAAAAATACTGGCCAAGAGGGAAAGGGAAACAATGAAAATAATTCTTAAAGGCGACAACAGTTGGGAGGAAATAATTCTTATCGGAGACAAAGCAAAAAAAGGGAAACATGATGAAGGGGGAGAAAGGTCAGAAACTTCAAATTTGTATTTTTTTTCCCTCAGCCCTTACAACTACTTTAACAAAATAAAACCCCAATAAACAAAAGCTTAAAACAGATCACATCCTTTCTAGTTTCTCTATCAGTGAAAAAGCCTTCTTAAATGTTTGTACTGATTCCTTCACTCTCCTTGCCATACATTATCTCAATTGTCTAAAGGATTCCTCCACTTTCAACAGTCATTTCTCTATCTGTCCCTTCCAAAAATCCCCCAACCCCCAAAAAAATCACACTACTTCCCTGAACTTATTTCAAGATATTTTTTTTTCAGTAATAACAACCAGATATTTATATTTTTCTTGGTATGCTTTGTGCTCTTCGTTTCTTCTATGGTAATCAATATCCCACTGATTAGCACAACTCTCCTTTCACATATTTCTGTTAATATCAGTGCCCATGCTACACAGAGACATCTATGTGCCTCCAGAATATCTAATTCCACTGTTAAAAAGTATGGCTTTGAGATGAAAAATGCTATAAAAATGACAAATATTATTTTCATTAAAAATTAATATTATTGGAAATAGTCTAAAGCTGCATGAATAAAACTTCCCAAAAGCCAGGTCACTCCATTTATTACCAAGTTTCAATGAATCTAATGTAATAACTTAAGTAGAAATATTTTAGAAGCTCAAAACATCTTGACCAAAGCTAACCTTAAGCCTGGTTCAAGATGACCTGCATTAGGAGGTCTACAGTATGAAACTAAAACTGAACTTGATGTAAATGTGACAACTGTCATTTGAATTAATTCAGAATGAATTTGAGCAAAAGACCTTACAAGTCATACCAACCGAGTTTAAAAGTTAAAGTTACTCAAGAAGGGTTAAGTCAAATTCTGTCTCTTCCCTTTAGGAAGCCTCCCTTATAAATTACTAAGAAAGTCACCATCATCTAGACCATACTCACCATTATCAGTGTCTATATTAACTTCAGAAAAATTAAAGAGGTCAACAAATTCAAGCCTGGTTTCAGACACAGAAAATGCCAGCAAATAATTCAATAAAGTGGCAGCCATTTTCTTCAGGCCACTAGTCTGAGATTATTTACTGACCTAAAGCCCAGACAGAAACTTTTAGAGTGATCCACCAAGCTCTTGAAAAGTGATATTACAGTGGGAGTGCTGACTGATCTTTTAGTACGGCATCTTCAGTGAGGCTGCAAAGATATTATTATGATGAATGGTGATTAGCTCTGCATAGATATGGAACTGCTCACCTAAACAGACACACTTCTGTAGCTGTAATTCATTGTGTTGACTATCTATACCATATTTAAAGAAAGTTTTTATCAAACCTCACTCTTGTCAACAAGATCCATTTTGTTGCAAAACAGTCATAATCTGTCAAGTGTTGATTTTCTCCTTCCTCAGCCTTTATCTGTTCAGATGAGAAAAATTAAATTTCAGAACTTGCTTCAGAAAATTCAGTCACTATAACGGATGTTTTGAAGTATCAACCCACTTCAAGAGATATTTGTAGACAAAGATACTTATAAAAATGTAGATAATATACAACCCCCCAGCTTCTTATTCTATCCAAGTCCCCAAAATGGACAAGCAGTCTTTGTTAGATTACTTGAAAGATCTGCTGCCATATTCATCTTACTCTATAAATGAAATGAACAGTGTAATAGTGAAAAACATTACCTTGATTTAAGCAACAAATACAGTTATTAAAGATCTTTTCTTTAGGTTACTGAATGTTACTTTTCTTGTATTGTATATCCAACGGTTCAGAATATTAGTCTACACACTGGCAATTTCTATTAACTCCCTTGTCCTTCCTCCTTCCTATTGACCTCAGCTGCAACCTCAGATTTACTCTAGACTTCAGCCTTAGCAAGGACATCTATGGCAGCCTCAGGCTGAAGCCAGCTAGAAGGCAGGCCCATTATGATGCAATCACAAAACTGCCAGACATAACAGACATCTCAGTCCAGGCTCTAGACTTTTAACCAGTCTCTACAAAAACTAGGCCTGAAATGATTTACTGGCTTAGCTTTAGTCCAGTCATGTCCACAAAGTGTAAAAGTGAGCATATACTGGAGGAAGGTTTCAACACAACCCAAAAGCTAGTCCGAATGGCCCCCTCAATTCAAACTGTATATATCTTTATAGTCATCTTCTGTATAAAGACTCATATTACCCAAGAGTCAAGGATACCTACCAGTATCATCTGCTAATATAAACAAATGAGTCACGCTGGTGAAAATTTCAGCTTCCCCCCATCCTTTTTTTTTTTAATCTACCTGATTTAGAGTCCATCTATGTTTCAGCAACAATGTTCTGTAGTTGAACCACATGTCTAACCTGAACTTGTAGCCTAATACTGGCTGCAGAATAGAGAACTACATTATGGTAAGCAATCCCTACTTACACAGCAACTAACTGCAGCCTGTGAAACTACCAAACCAGAGCTAAAGCTTCTTCCTGAGTGAAGCAGACTCTTCTGTTTTCTTATTACGTCCTATAGGCCTAACCCCTAGCTCAACTCTTTGATAGCAAAGTACAAAGTAGACAAGTTGCCTATGCCAACACTAAGTTTATGGCTGGGAAAAAGAGATTAACTAATATAAGAAGGCTTAAAACAATCTCTTAAATTAAGGGTTGGTGCCTTAACAGCTTTCTAGGCTCTGTTTAAGTACCCTCATGCTAAAAACCCATTGGTTAGAACAAACACAAGGTTAGGATGACAATAAAAGTAATTGTCATGGTTTAACCCCTGCCAGCAACTAACCCCCACACAGCTGCTCATTCCCCCCCAGTGGGATAGGGGAGAACATCAGAAGAATAAAAGTGAGAAAACTTGTGGGTTGAGATAAAGACAGCTTAACAGCGAAAGCAAAAGCCACGCACGCAAGCAAAGCAAAACAAGGAATTCATTCCCCACTTCCCGTGGGCAGGCAGGTGTTCAGCCATCTCCAGGAAAGCAGGGCTCCAGCACGTGTAACATGATGGTTACTTGGGAAGACAAATATCATCACTGTGAACATCCCACCCTTTCTTCTTCTTCCCCCAGCTTTACATGCTGAGCATGATGTCCTACGATCTGGAATATCCCTTTGGTCAGTTGGGGTCAGCTGTCCCAGCTGTGTCCCCTTCCAACTCCTTGTGCCCCCCCAGCCTCCTCGCTGGTGGGGTGGGGTGAGAAGCAGAAAAGGCACTGACACTGCCTAAGCACTGCTCAGAAATGGCTAAAACATCCCTGAATTATCAACACTGTTTCCAGCACAAATCCAAAACACAGCCCCATACCGGCTACTATGAAGAAAATTAACTCTATCCCAGCCAAAACCAGCACAGTAATGTGAAAGGTTAAGGTCAAAGTTTGATAGCATGACTCAGGTGGACCTTTGTCTGCTTTTAATGAGCCAAATATCTACTTCACAGTTTAGGACTGATACCAGTTTAACAAAATTAGTTCCATTTCATCTCACTAGAGGTCCCTATTAACATCAACTTAAATTCCAGTGCAAAAGCAGATTCTAAATACATATCTATATGATTTTTTCACAATTTAAATGAAAGCATGAAATTGCTGATTAAGTTCAGATTAGTAGTAAAACTTGGAAACATGACATGCTAATCCATCAACACCCTCAGTCATGACCATTTTCTCCTTAGTTTGAAAAAATACAATTACTTTCAATGCAACTTTTGTCTTGAAAATATAATGAAGAGGATTTTTAGGGGAAGTGCCCACATACAGCACTGAAGAAACAGATGAAAGGGCAAGTTATGCTGCTGTACATTTTACACCTTGACGAAAAGCAACAAGTTTTTAATAACTCAAGATTACTGACATTTGTTTCAGCTTCTTTGAAACCAATCGTGACATTTCTATATCAATTCATAATGAAAAAACACCTTAACAAACAATGTAGAATATTCTCTTGTTCACTTTGATGGATAACTTGTTCATTCTTACATTTATCTGGCAAGACTGTAACTACACTGCATTTTTTCCTCCCTGTCTAGTTCAGTCTTCCTCTGCTGGCAGACAGCCTTTCTCAAGCTTTCCTATTTCTGCGGGTGATGGACTAAAAAAAAAAAAAAAAAACCCAAAAACAAAACAAAAAAAAACAACCCAAAAAACAAACCACCAAACACTTTTGACCTGAGGACTACTGAGCTGCTTATTCCTTCTAAGAGGAATGTGAACTCCAAATTCAGAGAACAGTTATTTGACTTTCCCAGCTAAACAGGTTTCTGTTCAGAGTATTAGTCTTGTCCCTTAAGGCAGAGATACTAATCAGTCATCCAGACAACTAACCTATTTCCTCAGGTTACTTCCTTTCGTGCTTTTTATCTGATCTTCTTAAGGTTATTTTATGTAACGCATATTGTTGGGTTTTTTTCAGGCCAAGCCTGAAGTTTTATCAGCTGTGGTCATATGCCTTGAAGTGCAGGAGGCCTTCCAACAGTACCCCAGTCACTTTATCATGAACATATGATTATCACATCAATGCCTTTGTAGGAATTTTTACTGTGGGGAAATAAGAGAGTATGGGATAAAGCCTTAATGCCAGAAAAGATATGCAGTATCTATATTTTTTTTTATTTTTTATTAGAACCTACAAAATAGGGGTGCCCCAATCATGCCCAGATACATTCATGTCTCCCTTTAGATATTTATTTAAAATATTACTGCAGTTGGTGATGCTAAATCACCTGTCTCTTGTGCCAAGAGAACAGATTTGGGGGTTTTAAATATGAGCATGTGACATTTAGGAAGACAGATTGAAACAATATCAGATCTTCTATAAGATTTGTCTCTCAAAGCTTATTCAATGTCTAATACTGCTTAATGACAGCAACTGAGCAGTCAGTACTGGGCAACAGAACAAAAATTTATCTATCTTTCTAAAGTGCTAAACAGGTCTAAAAATGGCTAATTACTTCAGCTCTTCTGATTAACCAATTATTAATCAAAATATTTAGAACTAACAATTTACAGTTTGCTTTGTTACATCCTTGTACGTGGAGAAGTATTCCACGATGACTAGCTATATTCCACAATGGCTATTAAAGGGATAATTTTTATTCCATACTAATCTTAAACCTTTCTCACAGATTACAGAACCCGATAGCTTTAAAGGAAAGCATGTTTCATATTAAGGTATAGGTTAAAAATTTTTAGAAAGTTACTATCAGCTTCTGTAATCAAACTTAGCCCAATAGTTAACTGGAATTTATAACTATGCACTTTTTTTTTTAACTCCTTTTTTTAATAGAATATTCATACAGCAGTAAACTATGTTCCCAGTTATACAACTATCAATCCAAAGTAATTTAGGCAACCGTATGGCTTCAGGTTTATACCACTATTCTATAGATCAAAATCTTTGTCAGTATGTCCAAATATAATCCAATAAACAGATGCAAGAGGTAAGAAACCATTTCTTCTAAACACAAAATTTTAGCAACCAATAAAACTCCCTCAGGATCCTGCTGATTTTCCTTAAATTATGTTGGCCCCAGTGGCATCCCAGTTTTTCAGATAGCTAACTCAATGAATATGAACTATTAGCAATATCTTAGAGTGAAAAGGGGGGGGAGGAAATAATCAGTATTTCCAAGTCTTACGTTGTTTCTTAATCAGAAAACAAAGTGTTAAAGGTGTTTCATTACAACCACCCCCTTGATTACTTTAATAAAAAAAAAAAAAGTTGAACAATAATGGTTCAGAACAAAGCATTAAAAAACCCAAACAACTTGGCTTTCACCAAATTATTATCTACCCTGTTACATGATGCATTACTTGACACTTTACATCTTGCCAAGCATAATCTGTGAGATTTCCCTGAAGGCTTGAAACCTTAAAGGATTCTGTGATAGCAAAAGCAATCAGCAGTGAATCACAGTTGAGTTGGCACCTTCTAACACCCTGGAAGTGTGACAAGTCCGTAAGTTCTCCATGCTGCCTTGGAAAGCTGCCAGTGTCATGATTGTTACTTATTGTCAAGAGATTCATAACAAAGCTCCAATCTTTCCACAAGTTTGGAGAGCCAATAGGGAGTTCGAAATCACTCCACATGATCTTTCAGAATCTCAATAACATTGTTTTGACTGACCTAATTAAGTCATACAGTGATAGTGTACAGCTGATGCAGAAATACACTGTCACAATACATAAACATTTTTGTAGCAGTATCCTTTAAAAAAAGTGAAATTTGATAGTATTTTCATAGGGAAGGAAAACCAGCCATTACAGGAATCCACAGCTTCCTTTGAAAAGCCCAACATAAAAGAAATCAAATCTTGATTTTAGGTACACTTTTTGGTTCAAGATTACAGCAAGTAAACACACTCTTCTAACTTGGAAGTTGCATAACTTCTTACAAATTCTCCTGGCTTTAAAAATACTTCTCCATCCTAGATAGATGTTGGTACCTGAACTGTAGTAATTCCCCAGGATCTCAAATTTTTCAGATGTTCTACTTTTCATTTAGTATTTTTCTGCAGAAAAATTAAATTTAATCTAAAGCTAAAAGTTCCAGGATACTATGGAAATTCCAACAGAAAGATCATGTTGGATTGAGGTACCAGATAAGAATCATTAAAAAGACATACAAGTGAAATAGAAAGTATTGTTGCAGACAGGTTTTCTTGTGAACGAATGCTAAATCTTTGAACTTGTTTGATAGAAACTATGCTGCAAGTATTGACTGTCAGATAACTGAGAGAACAAGTTCTTCAACATTTCAAGTAAGAGTTCAGATGGAACTTCCAACAAAATGAAAACAAAGAAAAAAGGTTTGAACAGTTGTTTTTGTGGTTTTGTTTGTTGTTTTGTTTTGTGGTTTTTTTTTTCCTGGCCAAATATAAACCAGGTAAATCTAGTCTGTTTTAGCTTCTACTTCAGTTTCAATCCAGTGCAGCATTCTTTACTCATCTTCGTACGATACTGAAATTCTTTTCAATTATAGCACAAGAAAAGTAGATGAAGTCTCACCACATACTATAATTTATTTTTTTTTTAGATTAACTTGACTGCAGAACTAGTATATTCTGGGCTTTTTGTTGCAGTTTTTTTAATGATTGCTTACAGGTTTTTCTTCTCCTTTGTCTTTTGCTGTATTAGATGCCATATCAGAAGGATTGTAATCTACTTTCCCTTCTGGGTATAGGCTCTGAAGCATTTTTAACACTACACTGAAACTCCTCAAATACATTTGTATCTTCAGTAAACAAACTGAAATTGTAAAAAAGACTTACAGGCAAGATTCATTTTCTTGTGATTTAATTTTCCTAGAAAGCCTCTTTACCTTTGTTTCCCCTGTGCAAACCACAGAAGTAAAATATTGCATCATTTAAGGGATTTAAAATATTCAAGATACATTCAAGAAAAATCTTGCCCGTGACTGCATTTGACAGATTATGTCCACCTTTAGCAACTTTTTAAAAAGCTCTGTCAATTCTGAAAGATTTTTCTATAAAACTACTTTATATAATCTCCTTTAAGGTGGTTGCTGTTTGAACTTTTGTAATACTAGAGGGATACACAGAAAAAAACCCTAAAATCCCCGTCTCTACAAATCTTTGCAATTTTACAGTTCTATTCACCTAGCAGATTCAATGCCCTTTCTAAAGCATATCAAGGAAAAACTTGATATCACTGGAATAGAGTCACCATTATGACTAAACCTTATTTCCCTTATCTCTCCATGCCCAAATCAATGAACAATTGAATACTAAGACTTCTTCAACAATGTTCAGTTAGTACTAACTTATTATTGCAAATCACTTATTTACAGCAGTAAAAGTAGGATCTCTGAATCCTCTGGATACTGCAAATATATTAGATAACTTAAGCTGTTCTAATTAGGAAATATGGAAAATTGCCCAAATATATGGTTTACATAGGTGTTTAATATTAATTTTAAAAAAATTAAGTATAATAGAGTTCTATATTAGTAACTTTTTGCACCCATCCCAACTTCTGTTGAATTCTTATGTTTTTACATAGCTATCACAAACCCTACAAGTAGAAATACCTTGTCTATTTCATAATAAAATGGTATCTTCTCTAGAAACATTCTTTCAAGACAGCAGAGTGAATGAGTCAGTCAACCACCTGATCTTCCTTTTACTTTTAGTTAGGGACATCTGAATGTCATTGCTATGACAATTTTCATCATCTTGCATGAGACAGGAAACAGTTCATACACCTGGGCCTGACTAGTACCTGGGGTAGCTCTATCTCCTTATTGTAACATAAATGGGTAATATGATCTTAAATTAGTAATCACCAGCCAATCATGTTTAACCAGTCATGTGAATAATTTGCTTCTGTTCCACAGAGGATAGAGCCCAGACGAGAAATCCTTGCCCTCCTGGAATCAAATGGAGTCCTGCCACTGACTTCACATCCATATAAGAATGGAGGTGGTTACTGGGAGGTGAGCCCAGGAGTCGTGACCTGTAAATGTCAAAATATTAAGAAGTATCATGAATCTATTTTGTATTTTGGAAAAAAATTGTCATCATTTTCAAAGGCTAATAATTTTGAGTTTTACTAATATTTACAAAAAGATAATTGTTTAACAAGACTAAACTCCTGGGTCTCAAGTTGAACTGAGCATCCAAACTGGTAAAGTTTGGATTTCCCAGTCTGTGCCATGATACCCCAATACTAAATCTTATTGTTACTAGTGTCAGAATTGACCTTTGTCAAATACAGGGTTTTTTTAAGCTCAACTCATGTTGCCTTACATTGTTGACTTGACCACGTTTTGGTAAAGAACACACTTAAGATTTAGTGCTCCGTCAGCCAAACTGCCTTTTTGAGACCAACCAAATATAGCTAATCTTGTTGTGTATATCTTTGTCAAGAAAGCAGGAGACTTAACAGTATGAACACAGACCAGAATGGGCTTAAAAAAACCCTTTTGAATAAATTCCACTGTATGTTCACAGCTCGTACATAGATATATTTTTTTAAATGACAGTGCTAATATTTGAAAAGTTGCATTGTAATCATGTGTTATACTTAGCCAAACTGGTTAATAAATATTAGAACTTTTTATATCTTTCCAAACTGGGAAAAGGTAAGAGAGAACTCACAATGCTATGCTTTTAAGTAGTATTTTCAAGGTTAGTATAAGAAACTGAATAAAAAACATGTAATGATTACATATTTTCACAAGTATTTTTTGAATGTAGTTTGTGTCCTATATACAAATACACATGGCAGATCCCGGAAAGCAAAGTTGTAGCTTTTAACTGTAAAGTTAGCTCTGATAAGTTAAGCTAGGTGAATAGTTTAGATAAATCCAAATAAACAGAAGATATAAACATCATATAATTTTAATTAATTTAACAGAATTAGCCTGAAACCATCTGCAGGATCAAGGCTTTCTTAATTAGGTAAGCTTTAAAAGGGCTTTTACATCTTTCCCTTCATCTTTCTATTTTAAAGTTTCATGTCTTATTCTTTAGCAAAATAAAAAAACCCAAATTCTTTAATATATCCACTTATTTTATATATATATATTTTACATAAACATATCTCTAAATTTATCAGAGGCTAAATACTAATGGAGTTTAGAAAAATAATTCCTCATTCCATCCTGGTTTTCCAGTAGAAGTTGCCCTATCCTTTCCTGTGAAACTTCTGGTACTAAGAATAGGATAATAAGTTTGACAGATATTAACAATATCTCAGAGTCACTGCAATGATGCTATTAACTAAATTCTCTTCTATAAATGCACATGAATCTTATAAACAATTCCAGGAGAGAGAAGGATCTACTTTTAAGCTTATATGTGTTCACAATACCTTTCTACCGGTTTTACCAGTAACTATTTTTGAAAACTTCAACAAAGTGATTCTTGTTTTTTTATTGAAGTGTTAATTTATTGAGACATGTGAACATGATGTAAAGTCCAAAAGTCTTTTTAATGTATATGATTTCTAGTAAAACAGAAATATGTTCAACAAGAACTACTTTGCCATTAGCTGATTTTTCAGTCTTTCTTTACTTTTCCAATATTAAAAAGTAAATAGTGCATGAAAATTCATTTACTGTACACATTAGCTTCCAAAAGTAAAATCAGTTTGTATCACTCTGCTAATTACTAATGTGAGGCAGGAAAATTTTATAAAATATAATAAATAATATATGTGCATTTCTATACACTTGAGATTAAGCCAACATACCACAAGATGGCAGATGAAGGCAACTAAAGTGGCAACTTGCAGAAGAATATAAGTTTGTGGGTCAGAAAAAATAACTGGTTTTGAAAAGTTTCCTTAACTTTGTATTATAGGAAATAAGTTTTAGAAACCATCTTGCAAAAAAAATTCATGTTCACCTATTAATGTTCTTAAATAACACTGAGTCGCTAGAACTACAGCCCCTCAAATTCAACATTTAGACTCTAGACACAGTACTTGTAACTAAAAATATTCTTTGAAATCAGTAAGAATTTTCCCTATTCATCCTCCTAGCTGTAACTCCAGAAAAGATAATAAGCTCTCTGCCACCATCAAGCCTTGTAATGTACTGGGCACGGATTATGGAAAGCTAGGATTCTATTTCTTTATATGATGAGAATTTGAAACTCTACCTCATCTTCCACAGAAGTATGCTCAACCACTGGGCTATGATTATGTGAAATCAATGCAGTTTCTCCAATATCCACTGATGAAATTGTTTCACTCTGCATTGTTCAATATATATTAAGCCAGAGTCTGAGCATGATACCCTGTAGTTTCAACTAGTGTATAAAAAGTGGGAAGAGAGAGACAAGGGGTGCTAGTTACTGATTTAATAAGTACCTGATGTAAATTCACTTCAGCTGGGCTACTGTTTGGAGCTCTGAAATCCTACATCTCAGATTAGTGTTTTTAAAACATTTTGTGCAGGAGCACGGAAACAAGTCCATGGAGTAAGAGCCAATTTGTAACCTTCTCCGGGCTGCTCATCTGTTCTGGCATGGAAAAAATCCTGGGCAGGCTCCAAATCAGACCTTGTAGTGCTAAGTCATTTTACAAAAAATCATAGCAGTCTCATTATAGGAACATTCAACAGGATATATTAGCTGAGGTGGCAGTTTTCAGGACTCCTTTTGTGGTAACATTTCTATGTGACTTACCAAAAATCATGTACAGATTCTGCAGCATTCGCGTGTAGGCTTGAACTAGACCTGAATTCACTGTTTCTCCTTGATCTTTTCTACCTGACACTTGATGACTACCTGCACATTGTACTGAAACTATGTTCTGGATCTTTCACGTTATGCAAAAAAGTAACCTTCTGTTGCATCTAGATCATTCAATCTGCACATCCAAGACAGCCCAAAGTACCTAGCTTATTTGACAGGCAGCACCCAGACCCTATTCTCCTCTGTTTTGAAATTCATGCCTGTAATTTCTGATGGAAAAATAAATAGGACTGAATCATGAATGAGAAAGGTGAACGCTGATGAATCATACCTGTGAAAATCATATCACACAGCTGACAAGTCACATTCATTCATCCCCTGACCCTGTGATGGCCACACGCAGGACAGTTTTTCCATAGGCACAGTGCCCTAAGTATCCTGTTGATGGGTATTTTTCCTGATTCACTAATCATACATAAAGAATTTCTATCTTTCATTTGATGACTGTTCACATATATTGCAAAATAAGCTTCTGAAACTTAAACAATTGAAAAATCCCAATAAACCCTTAGGAACCAATGTTATACAACACCTTTTGCTTCAGGGCCAAGGTCTCCTATGTTTCTCTGTGGATAGCTGTATGTTTACATGATCAGTAATTCTATGTAGATAGATACAAACAGTATTATAACAGTTAAGGCTGTTATTTAGCATGGTGAGTCATGTCAAAAGCTAGAAAAACAGCCCAGCTGTAAAAAGCATACATGGGATAGCTGATCAGGTGCACAGCTCAGAAATAGATACCTGAAAAAGAGTTTACCTACATTCAAGTTACTTCAGAGAGGCAGGCAGCTGACTCCAGTTTGGTCATGACAGGATATATGCAGTTCAGTCTCTTCCAGTCAAATAGATGGTCCTGAAAAATAAATGCATGCAGACCAGGTAATATCAAATATAGGAATAAACATGAACTGAATGCCTAACATTAATAACATTCACAAAAACATAGGCAGGTAGCTGAAGTTAAGCATAACAGTGTAACTGCCATCTAGCTTTTTTCAGCTGTGTAAAAATTACTGGGAAATAAATATACGCAGCAGGAAACACCCAAATACAGCATTAAGCAGGACCTGAGTGCATAATCAATCACCAATAACATGTGCAGGCTTAGAATGATGAAATACTAAAACTCTTATGTAACATACGGTAGTTTTCTTATTGGCCGTTAACTATGATGCAATTCAATGTGCATAAAACAAGTGTACAGAAAGAGAATCACAGCATAGTATCCACGCTGTAAGCTGATTAAGCAAAACACTGGGATGGACTGATTATTACCTGATTAACAGCTGAATGTAGGAACCTGAGTGATCAAACCTGTTCTGAGTGGAGCACTATTTTGAGATAACTATATACCTCCTGGGAAAACAGGATCTGAAACAGGCTCTTGTGCAACTCTTTGCAGCTAGCAGGTGAGAATGGGAGGTTTGGTGTACCTAGAACAACAACAGTGATGGGACACTGCTTGCTAGTGACACAAGATGGCTACTGGGAAAGGCATACCAAATCAGCAACTACACATAGCCTGAATTCCTTTTTTGCCCTGATATAAGCCAGTTCTGTTTTCATAACCTACTGTTAAAGCTCAAGCACAATGACATAGTAGCACAACACACTATTTTTGAATTAGGACATGCTTCCATTCACTAGCCTGGGGCACAGGAGGGTTAAAACTGAAATTTCTGCACTTCCCCCACCCCAACCTATATCCCTATAGAAAGATCCTCAAAGTTCTCTCTTATTGACAGGGAAGGAAACCTGGTAACCACTTGGGTTTCGCAGCCAAAATTACTTTCTCCTTATTTCCAAAAGATGTCACCATTTTATCTTTTTGATTAAATATTGATTTATTTTTTTAAAAAAGCAAGGATCACAGCTTTCATAGCATTCCAGAGGCAAAAATGCAACTATACTAAAACAAAGACAAGTGAGACTATACAAAAAGACGGTGATAAATGAAAGAAAGCATTGTCAACAGAACACAATGGAGGCAGCAAGAAAAACATGGATCAAAACTATTACTCTGCCCTGTAGATTTGTCTTCTTGTGTTATTTGAATTAATAAGTTTGTACTGCATGAAGATTCATTTACTGCACATCTAGCTTAATTTATGTGTAGAAGCAATAGAGTTTCTTTTACTTGCCAACATCTCAAATGTAGGGGAAGCATCTGATTTTGCAGTTATTCCAACTCATTTCTAAACGTAATGGACTGTTACCTATTTAAAAAAAAAAATCCTGTAAAGAGAGATTTCCCTTAATTTTCCATACTATTCACAAAGTCTTAAAGCAAATAAGCAGAAATGAAGGCAAAAGAAAAAGCCTCGTACCCTCAAAAGACTTATCAGAAGACAAACAGACAATGTTTATTGATACAACCATGAATAGCTAAAGTATTTTAGTCATTTCAGATAAAGAGACTGCAGGATATTTTATAAACTGAGAGATTACTGCTTAAAATTCTAGGGCATTTTCAGTAAGAATTGAAGTTTTCCCTACTGATTCCAAAGCCAAAGCAGTATCCATTAAAAAAAAAAAAATTATTTCCCCTAGCATATCCAACATACAAGTATACTACTCTTTCAAAAAAAAATATTAACCAGGAAGTCTTAGGAATTTGTCTTAAGGTTAGAATACAAAGCCTTCACTCATTAAGCACTTTCTTGTTTCTAATTGCACAACACATAAATGCTTCAAATACTGACCAATATAGCAATTTTTAGGATGGGTAGAATGTTACCAGCTCATATATGAATGAAAAATAAAGTAAAATAATAACAGATCAGAAAGCAATAGTTGCAAAAGGCAGAAGAGTGAAAGAGGCAAAGGAGGAATAAAAAGTTATAATTTTTTCTTGAAAATTGTCAGGAAATCACAGCCCAAGGCTTTTCACCCAGAATTCAGACAAAATACAAACTTGGGGAATGGGAGGGGAGGAAGGGGGCATTAGGAGAACAAAGAAGGGGAAGGACGAGGTAATACTAGCCCAATAACGTTGAAGAACAAAAACATGACTGAAAACTCAGCTGAAATATCAGATTTTGGCATGAAGTCTTATTTGTCATAATTTGAATTTTCTATCTATTCATGTGTTGTTGCTGGTAAGTTTTCAGTCAGCTTTATAAGCTGATATAAAAAAAGTAAGTATACAGAAAATACCTTTTCTCAGTCACTGTTGTCTCTAGAAAAGTTTTTCATAAAAAGTAATATACTCTCAACAGTTTTCTGACTATGTGAAATATAGCAGAAAACCTATTTTTTCACAACCATGTAATACTAATGGGTTCATGAAAAAATGTAATTACTCCCATAAAGCTTTAAGAGAGGGAAATTTATTGCTTGCAGCATTTAAATGGTGACAACAGATGTAGTTCTCATTATGAATGCAGTTTTAGGAACAGTCATATTATTATTGCCAAATAGTTTTTCTCAATGACTCCAACTATAACATATTCTTTCCTCCTGTGTGTATCTGTGTCTAGAACCATGTACCATTCATTGAGCCAAATTTCCAAGCGGTTAGAATTTTATTCCTCACTAGCAAAGAAGGAATTAAGGACATCAGGGGCAACCAGAGGAGCTTCTACCATTACATCAGTGTTCAAAGGCTGAACAAGGAAAATGTGGGTCTGTTGCTGAATGTAGCAGGTGATTTAGGGACACTAGACACAAGCTGGGATATTATGACCTGGATAGGTGGACAATCTGATCAGTAAAAATTTGGTTGGACACTCAGGCTCAGAGGATAGTGATTAATGGCTTGTACTCTACCTGGAGATCAGCAAAAAGTGGAGTATCACAGAGGTGTGTGCTGGCAGGAGGCAACAGAGTGCACTGTTGTCACATTTGCAGATGATACCCATTTGGAGGAAGAAGCACATGCTTAAAGGAAGGCATATCATGCAGAGGGACTGAGGCTGGAGGAACAGGCCAACAGGACATGCCCTTCTGCAAGAATGAAATACATCCATGGAAGGAATGGGGGAAAAAAAGGTAATAGACTGGAGTTGCTTTGGCAGCTGCAGTGTGTTTACAGGACCATGAGGAGAGACCCCAAAGGTGGTGATCACTGATGCCAGGGCCCAAAAGCTCTGATGCCTGGGCACAGTTAGTAACATCCCTCTGGTGTCACAGATAACCTGTGACGATTCCCTCTTGATCAAGGAGAGATCTATACCCACCACAGTGGAGCGAACATGCTGGAAGAAGAGCACAAGATTAGCAGTATGGCCAAAGATAATGCACCTGCAACTGTCTGGCCTAGGGCTGAAAACACAGTCCTACCATCTGCAACGGCATCATCCACCAAACTTTAGAGCAACAAGTTTCCATAGAACCTTTCTACTTTGCTGGTAACATATTGATTAGAGGATCAATACCAGAGTACTTAATAAAATGCAGTAGGTAATTAGTACTCTTTTCAATGTTAAATTTGTTCTTAAACACTCCAAAGTATGAGGGCCCACTCAAGAAACACAGGCTTTAGGCATGTAAAGATGGACAGAAACATGTATTGCTTGGAATTCCAGACCAGGTGATCCTATTAATCAGTAGCCAAGAGATCAACAACATGAGGAAGACCAACCTCCTTGGGCTATTGAAGCCCATGCATATGATGAATTAAATGCTGATAATAAATGAAGTTTGTCTACTGACAAATCCTGTGAAATCAAAGCAGGAAACAGGAGGTGACAAGCTACTGCTTGGAACCCCTCCAGAGGGGAAGCTGGCACCTGCAAAGAGCCTGGACACTCCAGCCAGTCTGCAGAAGTAATGACCTTGAAAACAACCTTTAAACTTGCTCAGGAGCATCAGTTGCCCTGACTATGTCTGTACTGCCTTCTGGGTGGTGGTTAATACAATACAAAAATGGCTCAAAGATTGGAATCACAGTAACAGGCAGCAAAGAAAAGCTTTTTGGGCAGCAGAACAATGGAAAATAATACAACAGCTGCTCAGAAGGGACCTACTTTAATAAGTCATATTAATGCATATCTCCCAAACACAAAGGAAACTTGAGAAGAGAAGCACACCAATAAAGCTGACCAGCTAGCCTGACTTACCAGCATAGAGTTGGGATGGAAGCATAAAGGAAAGCTGGTTTTAGCCAGGCAGGCCCAGGAAATTGCTGGGCATTCTGGGAGGAATCAGACTTCCTACTGGGGCAGCAAATGCAACTTGACCTTGTCTCAGCCATAATATAAGCAGTGAGAAAGTGTGATGTCTATGGAATGATACGACAGTCAGAAAGTACAAGTGAAGCTGGGAGCAAAGGGTGGTAACGCAGCCAGCAGGCCAGGGCCCCATCCCGCAGTACCTGAACAAAGCAAGCAAGGCAGAGCCAGTGGTGGTAGCCAGGTTCAACCAAGAGCCCAGATGACCAAGCAAGTTCACAGCAGTAAGGTGGAAAGTCAATCTGAAGAGAGTAACTGGGATCAGATACAGCCCAGTTACCACTCAGAAAGTCCATATAACAAGACAGGTCTGAGGTCAAGTTGGGAAGCCAGTCCACAGGTCAGGGTCACAATCAGCAAGGTCTCCAGCTAGATATAAGCATGGTTGTGACCAAGCTGGAATCAGAATCATAACACAGCTGAGCTTAAATAGGACTGCTGGGCCCATGGGCAGGGCCTGTGGGTGGGAGGCCCCAGGTGAGGCTGGTCAGGTCTTATTAAGGTCTGTTAGTGCCCTCAGGGCCTTGACAGAGAGAGAAAGAAGTTTGAAGAAATACCTCATAATTATGGTCCCAGTTACACATTTTGCAGGGACAAGGTCTAAAGTTTGTAACAAATATGCATTGAGAGATTGGGTGTGATGTGAATGCCTGTAGCGCGGCTCCCAGGGGTGAGGGGAGGCATTTTCTCCGAGCGTATGTACACGCGGTTACAGTGCCAAGTCCCCGCTGTCTGGGAGGAAGGGCAGAATTTCTATGTGTATTAAGATTGTGATGATACTAAAAGTAAGGTTTATAATGGACGTATGTTCAAACAGTTCTTAAATACATTTCACAGCGGCTTGAGGAGGAACGCGCTGCGCACAGCCGGCAGCGTAGCAGCAGGGCCGGGAACTGCCGCCAGCCGGTCATGGCCGGTTCCGGCCGGCTCTGGCACCGCGGTGAACCGCCGATCGCCTGACAAAGCTGCAGCTGGGGCGGGTGGCACCTCTGCGCGGGCACGTGTGAGGGAGAGCAGCGTTCGGGAGGGCGGGAGGAGGTGGAGGAGATGCATGGAAAGGGACGTCGTTGAGGACGCGGCTGGAGATGGGGTTGTGGAAGGAGGCATTCCGTGACAGAGGAGGTGCGGCCCACAGGTGACTCACACCAGGGCAAGGACACTGGGACGGACTGGAGCCTGCAGGTGGCCCTTGCCAGGGCTGGGACACCCCTGAGGGACTGCAGCCCACGGAGGACTCATGCCAGAGCAGAGGAAGATGAAGCAGCAGCAAGAAGTGGCAGAGAAAAACAAGCAGACAAAGTACTACAGCCATGACCCCAGCCTCCTGCACTGCCTGTTGTGTCACTGAAGGGACTGGGAATGAATGAGTATAATGCATGGCAAGAAAAAGGGGAACTGAGACTAGGAAGGTGGGAGTAGAAGTGCTGGACTGAACTTGAGCCTTGGGAGAGAGGAGGAAAGCTGTTTCCTAATTGTTTGTTTTCTTTCTCTCTTGTGAGTTGGTAGGACTTCAGTGTTGAAACTTTTTGTAAAAGCTATGCTCAGGTACTTCTGGGTTGCTGTGGCTAAAGCCAGTTGGCTGGGCTGTTAAGGTACTTTCCAAAAGACAAAAAAAGGAAAAAAAAAAAAAAAAGGTAGTTTTTGAGAATAAGGAAATGCAGATTAAGCTCACTGCCTTCCTCCCCCAAAAGCAAAATCTTTCTAGATATTAGGTAAGACATAAAAAAAAGTTTTAAGCAGCTCACTGAGATTTTATTAGCGTCTTATCAAGTGCATAAGCATCCAGATCGCAACTGATGCTCATAGCCAGAGTGAGTTATTTGAATCTCACTTTCAGTGAGTTCACTGAAAGTGCTGTCATATCTATAACAAACAAACATAAATTTACCCAACAGTTTACCTGCAATCATTAAAAAGTATCACACGTATTTATGGGCCTCTTTCGCCAGTAATGTATAACAAAGTGGTGAGGAGCCTTGTGCATTTGCTTATGTGGATTGGGTCACAGGAGAGTAGACTCAGGTGCTAGAATGAGCATTCATTTATACAAATGTTGCATGAAAAACATATAAATGGGACTCAGTTTCACAGAACTTCAGCTTATTCCTTTTCTACATAATTAAGTATATAAAGGTTAAAAAAAAACTTAAAAGCAATAAATTATGTAAATAGCAGTGTCATTTTCCTTCACTGACTTTTCTGAATCAGCTTATAATTAGATTTGTAACTTTCACATCTTAAGTCCTAACTCCCACATATTTCAACTGGCTTTTTTACCAAAAAAAACCCCAAACAACTCAGAATCAAGAGTCAAAAGGATATTACTATGCCCCAAGCCCATCCTTTCACTCATCCTTGCATTTTTTCTTTAATGAAGAACAGAAAAAGTAGCCACACTAGCATTCTTCAAGTTATTATGTTGTTTTAATCAATATAATTTTTATCTATATTTTATATCTAATAGTATTATATAAAAATAAAAAGTAAGTAAGGTTCCAAATCTGCAGAATCTTTGTGGGCAAGCTGATACATGAAATAGTCTCCAGCATAAATTCTGGTACCAAAAACTACATTAGCTTTAGTAATCTTTCCTATGCACTCATTATCTGTTGGCTTCTAAAAAAGAAAAAAAAAAAACAAACAAGAACCAAACAAACCAAAAAACAACAGCAAAACAACCAGATATTAATGGATCATAATCCCAAGTCTATGTGCTGCAATTCAATTGAAAACGTATTGAAAGGAATACTTTTTCCACCCACTACATCAACACAATTACATGACTCACCTTTTATGAGAACTCATCCAGCCATAACCTGTTTTAGTAAGGAAGCCTGGAGAACGTGGGTATAGACAACAGGCATTTCTTTTACAAACCATGATTCTCAATGTTTTGGTAATTACTTTTAAAAAATTAACTTGGAAAAAAGTCAGAAACCCACAGTTTTATTTGATTGTTTTCTTCTCAGCTATCAGTAATCTGGAAAATACACACTTTAAGCAGTCACAATGCATTTTTTCCTGCCTACAACATTACTCTTACATTAACAACTGTCAGATTCTAACCATGAGGTCATCTATAAACTCATATAGTCTCTCTTATCCTTCCTCCCCCTTGCCAAAAGACCATCTACTATTCAACATTATCTCCAACCAATATTGGTCTGTCAATATTGTCTGGTCAGAGAAAACAGATTACAGTGATGGATATTCTAAAACCTCCCAAAGTAGTGTCCATGTATCGTATGTCATTGCTATTAGAAAATTCTGTTTATGTCTAATGTGAATCATCCTTGATGGTGTTAATTTCACTAGTCCTTGTACATGGGTATAGATAACCTGTTTTATTTCCCTTTTCTGCCGGCTGGAAGCAGTTTTAAGTGCATCCAAAAACTGTCATTAAATTCAGCTCCCTGTTTGTAACCCTGCCCTCTCTTCCATCCTGATTATTCTCTTTGATCTCCCTGGGACTCTTTACAGTTGATCCATATCTTCCTCAAAGTGCAGTGTCTAAAACAAACAGAGTATCCCATCTGAGGCTTTAACCTTGCTTAGCAGTGTGGAAGAACTACTTCACAAATCTTGCAGACTTCTGCAAAATAAGCCCAAACAGATTTTTCACACACTCACAGTGCACGTGCATGTACCGTGCAGCATGCCCTCCAGGCATAATGTATGTAAGGACATGACTTTAAAATTGTTTAAAAAGAGAGACCTTAACTTAGTCAAGTTTATTTCCAGGCTATACTTAAATTAAAAAAAAAAAAAAAAAAATTAGAAATCTGCAATTACTCTACTTCTAAATGAGAGCGAGCCAATCTGCTAACAAACATACTTGTATTATTCTGTTAAGCAAATACCTTCTTAAAAACAAAAAACCTCAATGTATTTTCCTCAGACTTGTAAGAAGCTTACATGAGCAGAGACAAAGCGTGAAAAGTTGCAGCATACACACATGTACATTTTTCATGTTGTGATCAATTAAACATGTTAGGCTATGATGAAGATCTTTATACAAATTTAACTCCAGAGGCTCTTATAGTTCTGATTTCTTTCTAAATTGCAGCTTCACAGCCTTGCTTGACTTTTCATTTTAATTTTGCATTGCATTGTCTACCATTGTTAAGTTTCAAAAATAGTGTTTTCTCCTCCCTTTCTGAATTTCAGCTTTCTCCTGACATTGTATTCTTTCTCAATCTGATACATTACCACTGTTGTTTTGACATGTCAGACATACGACGCCACCTGAAACAATTAAGTGCTTCTGTGCTCCTGAAGCAATAATTTGCCTTTCTGGCAATGGATTGAAGAGGCACTGCATCGCTTGATACAGTGTGTGATTCATCAGTGTTTTATGCATTGTTGTTAAAACATCACTTTTACATTTATAAGTGTTAACTCAAGTGACTTTATATTTCAGAAGTTATCGACTTCCCCAAACTGTCATGCCCATTAGGTGCACCAAAGCACCCTTCTTAACTCAACAGAGGCAAGTGAGTGTAAATGCAACTGCTACACAATCTACTTTTTTTGTTTGTTTTTTAGTTTTTAATTAACAGTGAGAAGGAAGGAAAAAAAAAAATAGAAGCAGCCCATTCTTCTGCTCCATTGTCCATGATAACATCCCCTGTTTAAAAAAAACCCACAATTAAATGTTACAGAAAGCAAAGCTCTCACTATGCTAGGCTATTACTCTGTCAAGCAGGGCCTTTTAGCAGGGCCTGTTGCAATAGGAAAAGGGGTAATGGTTTTAAACTAAAAGAGGGCGGATTTCAACTAGATGCAAGGAAGAAATTTTTAACTATGAGGGTGGCGAAACACTGGAACAGGTTGCCCAGAGAGGTGGCAGATGCTCCATCCCTGGAAACATTCAAGGTCAGGTCAGACAGGGCTCTGAGCAACCTCATCCAGGTTGAAGATGTCCCTGCTCACAGTCCTTGCAGGGGGATTGGACTAGATGACAGTTAAAGGTCCCTTCCAACCCAAACTATTCTATGATTCTATTCCATGATTCTGTGATTATTGATTTTAAAATGGGAAGAAATCTATTACATTACCCTAATTACTACCCTGGCAAGCATTAATGCAACTAGCTGGAAAGAGATGGCACCTAGTTCACCCTTCATTTTAAAGCCCTGTTTCGTTAAAACCCATAGAACTATAAAATCACTGTACATTAAAAAAAAAATTCCATAAATAAAAAGAAAAAAAAAAATCCTCACAACACCAGCATGTTTGAGCAAGGTCAGCCAAGCACTGCTAAGTCATGTGGTAGAAAAGCAAGCATGTTCTGTTTGAAATCAATAGCACAACTGGGTGCTAATGATGCAGTCAGTCTTTTGCAGATTATATTCATTCAAAGTCAATGATTCCAAGCCTTTTGCCCTAAAGGAACATTCTCAATCCTGAACATTTTTTGCAGATCACTCTGCATCAAAAGTTATTGAAAAAACTGTGTAGTGTTGCTCTGATGAACCATCGATCTCAGCATGGAACTGCAGCAGATCGCTACAGTCCAGAGTCAGAGCAGAAGTTAAGAAAACCAACATGAATATTACAGAATTTATTTTTCAGTAACCATGTTGTTGGTAAACATTTCAAACTATTTTGTTCAACTACTCCTTTCTTGACCAGTTAACCATATTAACATTAATACTCAGTAACAATGCATATGTTCTTTTATTTAAATAGTCACATCTTAAATAAGTTAATCACTCTAAGTATTATGACAGCTTTGATCCTTCAGCTCTTAGGAAAGACAGAACATAAAAATTTATCGAGTTTTGTATTCAGCCTTTTTTATGTCGCTCCCTGTGGTTAAAGAAACTGCCCTGCTCTATTGAGAGTTTCCTTTCCAATTTCAGTCACTACACTTATTTTCTAACAGAATGCCCTAATGCAGTACTCACGGGCACTGGAGAGGCTATTCAAACACAATAAAAAAGAAAAAGTGCAAATGTTGTGGCGGAAGCACTTGACAATATCTCCCAAAATAACATTTTATTGTAATGTACAGAAGCACTCCAGTACTACATCAATGACTGTCATTTCCAATATGCTACCTAGCATCAGTGCTGTCAATTCTAGTGACTCTGTCAAGTGTTTCATGGTAATTGGTGTGTTTCCATAAGCATCACATCATGGAGCAAAGGTATGGAGGAAAAAGAAAATGTGTGATCCAAGTAATTCTTAAAGTTCAAAAATTGGAAAGAAGGAAATGAGGGAGGGAGGGAGGAATGAAGGAAGGAAGGTAGAAAGCGGGGAAGAAAGGAAGGAAGGAACAGTGAAAGTCCCTCTAAAATACAAAATTTTAAATGACAGAATGAGGAAAATCTAAAATATATTCAGTATTTCATGAATATTTTTAGACTATCCACAGAAATGACATTTCTGTTTTTAAACAATTCATTTCTCATAGAAATTTTCATTAATTTTTTTTACTGAAAATAGGAGTAAAATTATTTCAGGGAACTACATCCTCCCAAACTTCCCATTTTTTTCCAGAAATATTAACAAGCTTAGGAAAAGATTAAAGCAGACTAAACAACACGTTACATATTTTTAGGTAACTATAAACTCCAAATGAGTTTTTAAAACTCTTCTTCACTTTACTGTTTATTATATGCACCTCAGACAAAAGATGGTAAGAGTGCCTGGAATTACAGGTTCATTTTGTATAAAAGTGGTAGCTGAGCAACAGATTTTTACATCTATCATTTAAATCAAAGTCCCTCGCCCCTAAGAGCATGTAATTTATTGTATACACATTAAAAACTAATTTAAACAGTCTTTATAGGTAGGTGAGATTTTCCACATGGTTAGCTTGAAAAGTAAAACACATACTGTGGGGATCCACTGATCTCTGATCTTTTTTCTTTTTTTTTTTAAATAAATGACTCTCTGCCAACCACCACTAAACCACTTTTATTATGACTGATTCAACAGTATGCAATTGGTTTCAAAATGTGTTACGTTCTTTTAAAATGTTTTCCCAACTCATGCAATATTCATCTTCAATTTGCAGTTCATCAGTTTATGTTTTAAAATGTCACTTTCAATAAATATAACACACAAACAGAAGAGACTTCTCTCTTTCTTGCTTCTCTACCACCACCATCTTCTTGTGCCTTGCCACTCTTTCTTGTATGTAAATAAAGTGTTTTTCTCCACACATTCTCTTGCTTTTTAGTCTTCCAAGTATCTCTGAACCAGTCCCTACACAGTACTAAATTGCTCCATTCTCCTGTCAACCATATATTATGTTTTCCATTCCCTCATCTTTCCCTCAGTGCTCTTCTTCCCCAAGTTCCTTGCATATTCCTGCCCAGTAACTGCTGGCCTGCACCATTTATTTGTATGAGGTCCATACAGAAAAGGAGGAGATGAAGCCACTTACATTAATGACAGTCATCTTGATATCATCAGAAACAAATGCAAGTTAGATGTACACTGCATATGATACAGACAAAAAGTCTGAATTATTACAAAAAGAAAATAAGTGGAGTACCCCAAGGACAATGTAAAATAAATAACAAGAGGAGTTCCTTTTCTTCCACTATAAATATGGGAGATATTTCTGCAAGCCCAGAAAGTTTTCCAAACAAAAATCCTTATGAGCAAGACTACTCATGAGTGTAAGCAGAGACATAGCAACTGATGTTGTATTGAGTCTTTGTTGGGTCACATCTTTCCAGAAAGCTTGCCTTGTTTAAAGATTTTAATGCCAATCATTTATTCCATCCTTATTTAAAAGAAATACCTATAGGCATCTACAAAGCAACACTTCTGAGGCATGTAGTCTAATTATTACACGGCATGCTTGATGGCTCAAACGTCTAAATTCCTAGTTTCATATTAAGTAGTAGAAGCCGAGGAGCATACTTAAGTACTTCTCTAAATTAGGACATTTTTTTGTTCAGATAATCAGCAAATGATAGTAGTCTTGGGTAAAACATGAAATATTATCATGTTCCTGTGATTACAGGCAGAGTACAAGAAATTAGCTCAAAGTCTTTAATGCAATTTATTTCTCAGAATTACTTTGGGAAGATTAGTTCCCTCTTACAAATTCTCATTACTTATCTACTGTACTTTGGTTTTTTAATCTGATTTTAAAAGGTGAAATTACATTTTATTCATTACAGAGCTACTGGTTTTAATTTTTTAAACAACGTTAATACTACTGCTAACTAGTTTCTGTAGGAGAAACTTCCAGACTTCTGAGTAGTCATTTTGGACTACGTGTTTCCATAATCCACTGAACAACTGCATAGTAAGTATTTGGCCTCTGTTCACACAAAATCAACGTGGTGTAGAGTTGTATTAATATGGCAGTACATGAGTTAAGAAGTTATTTTATAACAGTTATTTATTAGTATGAACAGATCAATATTTCTGCTGTGGCAAAGACCTTGGTTGTGTTAGACTTTTGTGCTTTTTTTTTTATTGATCCATATTATCTCACCTAAATAAACTACTACAGTGCTTGGGCCATTTTCTTATTTTCCTGAAAACAGCTGTTAAAGAATATCACCTTCTTCGTCTTTTCAGAAGATGCACCCCAAGCTTTCTGGCTCCTTGTCTTGCCCCCTTCATTGAATGGAAGAAATCAGCATGTCTAGCTATGCTTCTGCCCAGCCCTCCTACTCATCTGATCCTGGTTTCTATTCATGCAGACAGCAGGATTAGTAACAGTATTTTTCAGACCCTGATAGAAAACATCAATAATTTAGGATTTGCCAGGTTACTCAGACATAATTCACTGCAGTGTTTAATGACTTCTTTTATAAGATCATGGTAGGTTAGCTATTCAGCAATATATCAGTCACCCAAGCATTTTAATTCATTTACAGAGAATCACAGCAAAATTACTATATGCAGCAAGATAAGTAGAGAATTGAATTTTTTAAAAATATTTTAAATGCAACCTATATTGTATAACTCTGTTATCTGATATATTCATATATATTAAATAAAGAAACCAATCAAAAGCTCATATTGGCTCTAGGCCTATTGTAGCAAGCTAGTGCTTAATGTCAGTTAGAAATAAATTTATTTTCTTCCTCCCCATCTAAAATAAACTAACTCCTTAATGATGTTTAGCAGTTTCCATAGGAAAATATCAGCATAAGTGTTGACAGAGAAATCTAACTGGCTAACAGAACTATGACTAATTTCTACAACAGCAGAAACATTTATCTGCTTCCCTCAAAAATACACTTTGAAAGCGCATGCAGGGAAAGTCCTCATTGTTATTTGTATTTATATGTGCTAGTACATTCTTTAGATCTAGAACCATTTCTGATTTAGGGAAGTCATACTTCATTTCAGGCTGGCTACTTGCACAGAAAATGTAAGTAAATGTGGCAGAGTCATGATTTAGTAAACAAGATTCCAATTCATACTGTAGTCACATGAGACTGCTGATCAGGCATGCAGTGTGGACAAATTCATACTTAGTTGCTTTCCAGAATGATTAAGGAAATTCACTAAAAATATATAGCAAATCTAGAGAGAATCACAACAATAATCTTCAATCTGATGGCACAATGTTATTTCTTCCTCAGCTTCTGAACAACAGGAAGGGAAAACAAACAAAAATTTGTCATTATCATTATATTCAGCATGAACATAATAAATATTATCTCTCCTGGTGAGAAAAACTTGTAGTTTAATCCTTTGCACCAGTATCAAAGAACAGTTCTTCCCCTAACTTAACAGTGTTTCAAAAACTTGTTTCAGGGAAAGAAAGTGTACAGAACAGACTTGTTTCCAACCTGTTCTTTTAGGTGTTAGTTCATAAATGCATTACTATCTTGTCTTTTTGATAAATATCACCAAAAGCTTCTCTGTTAAAAAAAAAAAAGCAAAAAAAAAGCAGAATTTAATTGGATAATGAGCGTGTCTTTAGATTTGGCATCCAGCAGCAGTAAGACACTTTGGATACTTTTTTTTTTTAATATGAAAAGAGGAGCCTGCCTTTCAGCTGAAATTGCTCTGAAGTGTCTATGCAAAGCATAAGAGAGAGAGAGAAATCCAGTTCACTTTAGAGTCAATGAAAGATCATAGCATTAGAATAGCACATGCTTTTACCGAAAAAAAACACCAAAACACAGTAATTATTCTTGAAATCCAGTAACTTCCTTGCAAATTCATATTGCATATTGCCACTCCATGGAGTGCAGAACTAAATAAAGCCTGGGGATATTTGGATTCATATTCATGTAAGTGTAATATTCCCAGGTTCTTCCTTCAGTTGCCCTGTGACTTCCAGACCCTGATGGACTTCTCTGTCACTCAAAATGCCCATTGACTGGCTAGGTAAGCAGCAGCCAGCTCTGGGGCTAAATTTCACACCAATATCAGACAAGTATTTCTATGACTATGGTTTTTAGCCAGCTGTGTGGCTGGTTATCTGTTAGACTTGCACTGGTAGTACTGATTTCTTTCCTTTTCCTTCCATCCGCTATTTTTAGAAAGCCTGCAGGAACTCAGTTAATTGGGACTACTATTCTTCCATCAAATTCCTTTGAAATTAGCCCAAGAGATTCAAAATTTACAGGGAGGAATTATATGATTATATGATTTTTCTAAGCCTCACTTTCTTAAGAAATAGTCTAAAGAACATTTTTTTCCACAGATGAGCTTGCATGCTCCACAATTGCCTAAACAGCATAGTGTCTCAGCTTTCCTGTTAGTATGCCATTATTCCTCATAAAACCAGGCACAGAAGTTTGAACTGAGAGGGCTCAGAGTTCATTTTAGTTTCACATTAAAAGATTAATTAAACCTAGTCACTAAATCTTCAGAAAAGGAAGACAAAGATACTCTTCTGCATATTTAAAGCCTCCAGTGAGGGCAGACAAGAGTATAGATTTTCCCTGTTTTACTAGACTAATTCCTAAAGGATAATTACTAATATTACATCTACCACTGTGTGCAGTGACAATCTACCTTTAAAAGAGCTACTTGAGCATTTCTTTGCCTAAAGAGAAAGCAGCAAGTTTTAAAATTAGTAGCATACTCTACCGAGACTCAAGTGACAGATTCAAACCTTGAGAATGTCATGCAGCAGAAAGCTCGGTAGTTAGACAGCGACAGTGTGAGATGCTTCCACTGGCAGAAAGTGAAACAGGGCAGGCTCCTGTCAGAAGAGGAAAGAGGAAATTTGTCCTAAAAGTCACAAGGGAACCAGAGTAACAAAGTAGCAATGGGAACACCACAAGGCTAATAAAAACCTGGTTTTGGGAAAGAGGGAGTGTGGAGGAAGAGACATAAAACGTGTACAGCAACAGGAATGCCAAGGTAATTACACAGCACAATATATTTAGAAATCTTTCATAATATGATACACCCAGTATACATGCAACTCTTTTATGTCTGTTATATAGCAGGATGAGTGTCTACAAAAGAAAACAGGTCTCTAATTTGATAGATGTGATGAAATCATATGTAAATTATTCACCAAGTTCAACTAAATATAAATGGTCAGGCCCATATTTCTGTAAGTACTGCATTTCAATATAGGTTCTTAAAATTTTTCTGTAATGATAGTGGTTCCACATCTACACTGTCTAAGCCTACTAAGCATCCTTGTCATTTTTGCAGACCTCAGAGAAGTTCTACACAGACCAGAAGTAGAAAACTCTACAACCACTAAATAATTAAAACATAACTACTCAGTGAATGTAAATAAGAATCTTCCTGCAAAAAGACACTCAGATGAATGACTTTGGTTCCATACACACTGGAGCGGAAAAATATTTTCAGATTATAGTGCACTTCACAAATATATTCTGACTCTATGGTACACAAGTACACAGACATGAACCAATTCATTTTCGTCACCTCTATTTTTTAAGTTGCCCATTTTTCCTGTGTAATTTACTTCAGGTTTTGATAGTGGGTATTTTATATTATTTCTTTTGCATTAGTCCTTTCAGAAGAGGTCTTAGAGTAATCACAAAAAAAAAGTTTTTAATGTTTGTTTGGACAATAGGAATATAATTATTTTAATGACATGGTTATTTACTTTCTGAAAGTTACATGAAAATTGTATTGGAGAAATCATAAAAAGGGCCTTCTTGCATCTACCAAGTACCATGTAATTACAAAATAGTTGTTTACTTCTGTATTCTGCAAACTAGTTTAACAAGATTTCCCCACCTCTCCTTTTATTTTAATTAAAAGATATGTAATAAAATGCCTACATTTACAGATCCATTGAAAACAGTTAGACTTACCTATATACAAACTGAAAGCAACAGTCACTAATAACATTTCATATTTATAAAACTCCTTACTACTAAAAGGGGCTGTAAGTCCTTGCTAGCTATGCATAAACCAATACATCATCAGTGACATTCAGCCACCTCTAAACAGGCTGGGCATTAGTTGATGCATTGAAAAGTATACACAGTTAAGAGACATGCAAGAGTTATGGCCAAGGACTGTGGGACAACTCCGTGAGTGGTCCCATTAAACACTATGGGACCTTTAGCATCTGCAAAAGAATTTGATTTTCAAGGTCTGACAATAAACCACACTGTATGAATTCTGAAGATCAATGGTGGCAGCTGTTCACAATTTCAACAGTGCCTGATTGAGACATTTTGAGAACTCAGTATAGCTTTCAAGACGTTGAGACAAGTGAAGCATAGATTAATAGAGTAAGGGTGAAAGACATGCTGATCTTTGTGTCGATTTAAATGGATCAATCTGTCAGGCTCTGGAGACAAGGAGAAAGCTTCAGTCATTGCTGGTTTTATAGAACAGATAGTAAATGATACATTCTATGCCCAAGTCTAACATTGCCAGGATGAGAAGTTCTAGAGCCAGTAATGAAGTCAAATCCAGAGGGAGAGTGAAAAATTATTTTCTATGGTTCTATTTGAGGGAAAGGAGGCAGTTTTAATAGAAACTGGGATATGATAAGCACATGATAAAACTTTCAAAAACAGGACACCAATTTAAATGCCTAAGTATCAGCATTTACACTGAAAATCTTGATATTAACTCAAAAGCATTAGTACTTGTAAGAAATGTCTCTCTGTGCAGGCCACTCACAAACATGTTCACATTACTTAAAGAATAAGGTGCATGACAGTTATGGCAGTTATATTTAAGCTTGTTTCAGTACAGAAGATCTGCAGATATCTTGAAATGCCCTCCAGGTTTATATTTCCGGAACACTGTAAGAGCTGCCCTCAACTTGGGCAGTTCTAACATTCTAAATGTACTTAATTGGTGAATCTTTTTCTGCACTGTCCACCTATGTTCACTGAATAATCGTTTTCAAGACATTCATCAGCAGAAGTTACTCTCATCGCTTTGAAGAATATAGTTTCACCAAATCCAGTGAACCAACACAAGATCTGTCCCTCCTGGCACTGGTAAGCTACCCTTCTGCTCCATCTCCACTTCTTATACCTCATGGTGTGCTTCCACCGCTTACTTTGTGCTTATTCTTGTGCCCTTATCAAAGCCCCCTGTAAGGAAATTTAAGTCATTAAGATGACAGAAAGTTAAGTGAGCCACAAAAAAGAAAAGAAAGGGGCTACTGCCAATTAAATGAGTTAAATAATCTAAACACTCAAAGTGTTTGGTAAGTTCTTCACCTAACAAAAAGCAAAGGCTCATCAGCATAGGATGCAGAGGGGAAGAAAGAAAATAATATAAAAGAAAAAGCCTCTTTCAGCTGCAATGGGCTTTTACATCAACTTGGCTGCTAGGGCTTGATAAACAGCTTGAGATAATCACATATTAATGGGACTGATTTCATTCCTCTATAGATACATCCCACCTTAGAAAAGGAGGCAAAATATGTGGGTACTATATACATCTGGTATGGATAGTTGAACAGATCTTGTACATAGTATAAATAAATACACTGACTTCAAAAGAATCAGTGTCTCTGTCCATCCCCCTCACCAAGGACAGCAGATGTCTTCCAACTCTTTGGGAAGCCACCCTTAAAAGCCAGGTATCCTGACTCCTTCCTTTTTTTTTTTCTTTCCTTTTTTTTTTCTTCCTAGTAAAGCATAAGCTTCTTGCATTATGGTAAATATTTTGGGCACAATACTAATGGCAGCCATGTTAGATTGAGGTACCTGGCTCTAGGACTGACATTCTTAAATATGAGTTTGATGAGTAAACTCACTGCCACACTGACAGGGGGAGGTCATGCACCCTTCCCCTGTCCCCATCCACCTCCTACCCTGTTGTTTCCTTCTACCCTGTTGTTTCCTTCTACCTTGTTTTGGATCTCCTATGAGATGCTTCAACAACTGTTGTGCTCAAAGACTAGTTTAGCACAAAGTGGACAGCCAACCGAGGGATCCAGCAAGCTCCAGAGCAGCACAATGAAGGGGTAGGACTGTATGGCCAGAAGCAGGGAAGAAAGAGCAAAGAGATAGGGAAAGACTACAGAAACAAGCTGTTAGAAAGGCTAGCATACTTCAGTAACTGCAGAATCACAGAATGATTCACAAACAAACCCAGCACTGCTCTGTCCAGCTCCACACTAGCCAAGCACAAATCATCTTCACTCCAAAAGCTGTATTAACAATTTATCCTCCCACCAGGGATTTTCTGCTCCAGCACAGCATAGCTACAACTGACACAGTTATACATTTTTCCTTTAACAGCTGGCTTGCATCATGTAGCTTGAAATACAGGCAGAAAGTTCTTACCTGTCTGAGAAACACAATGCTAAGTACACCTTTGAATACCTCTGACTAGGATTTTTAACATCCACAGGCTATTAAGCAGGGAGGATGCCTACGCCACCTAATGGATAAAGTTGAAGACCATATAGACTGAAAAAATCTCTCCATCAGACTTAGATGCCTGCTTTAGACATACACCCTGGAACTGGTTAATTCATTGTCACATAATTTTTTGTTAGAGATGGATGTCTTAAAAAATAATAAAAAGGAAAAGCAAAAGTGCTAGTATTCTTGAATTAGTTTCGTCCTCTCCTTGTTTCTGAATTTATAAATCTTCAGTGCTTTGTGCTGATGCCAGTGCTATGAATGTTGTTAGTACATTTACAGGATTGGGCCCCTGAGCTTGACACCTCCTATTACAAAACAGATGAAACTTAAGTCTTTCTGCTGATCGTGCCCAGAACTCTCCCCACCAAGGCCAAGATATTTTAATACCTGTCTTCTGTCCAAAGTGATTTCAGATTTATATATGCACTGAAGTATTTTTGGATTTTCTGTTTAAAGTGTGCTTAAGATACATGTCTTTTCTTCTTAATTTGGCCCTTTAATAAATTTCAATGTATATCCATGGAAATCAATCCTTTGTATTATTCTACTCTTAAAAGCGTATTGATCCTGACTGAGAAACGGTTGTGCTTTTAGGAGTCAGTGATCCACACAACAGTTAATCTGTGCAGGTGCAGGCCTGTGCTGTGCTGCCTGTCCAGCGTGGCTTCAGGCTGTGCTGTGCTGCACAGATCCCTTGGCTGCAGGACAAATCCAGGCAACTCATTTTAACTTGAGGACCCTGCAGGCAGCTCCCACTTGGTACCTGCAATTACACCACCTGCCTGGACTTGCCTTTCTCTAACTGTGCAGCAGGAAGTTCTCATGAGAGCATCCTTTAGAAACAGAGTTGATGTCTTGTGAGGGTATTACATGATAGCTCAGATGACCAAACGGGAGAGCCTCTCTCTGCGAACAGCATCTGCTCTCCATAGCACTGTGGGAAAAATCCATCCAGGCTCCAACTGATGCTGCACAAATGTGGGGTACCCAGCATCTAAAGAGATGCAAGACTTTCCGCTATCTGTATTTCTCTTCTCATTCTGCCTTATTAAAGCAGTTATCTTATTAAGCCATTTGTTGTTGGGCTTTCCTTATTGAGATCCAGAAAGAGCCATGAACTAGCTCTCTTGCTCCCTCACTCTCATCACCACCACTGCCACCATCCCCCACTGCAGTGCTGAACACTCATGTAGTGTTTCCTCTTCGGAGTTTCAAACCAGTATACCTAAATGATTTTAGAAGCAGTTTCAAAGTGATACACAGAAGTGAGGAAGACAGATTTCTATTTTACACAAATGAGAGAATGGAGGTGGCTTCTCCCAGAAAGTGCCTGTTATAAAGAGGAGAAAAAAAACCCTTATGACAACCTTGTAGCTGAGTTTTTATCTATCATCCAAGAAAGTTTGTGGAAACACTGTAAACTTTGCATTGTCTCTACTTGTTAGTAATAGGCAACTATATGTAGTTGAAAACTGCTATGATAGTGACAGCTTGATGTCTGAGAATTGTCTTGCTATGGAACAATTCAGCATGATTTTTGAGACAGTACAAACACACAGCAAAATGATGATCTTCAGTATTTTGTCAGGTCAGAAAAGTTACTTAAATGGCCAGCATAATTCCCAGAAGCAAGGTTCTGCACATGGGTCGGGGCAATCCCAAGCACAAACACAGGCTCAGTGGTGAATGGATTGAGAGCAGCCCCGAGGAGAAGGACTTGGGAGTGCTGGTTGACAAGAAGCTCAACATGAGCCGGCAATGTGCATCTGCAGCCCAGAAAGCCAACCGAATCCTGGGCTGCAGCAAAAGAAGCGTGACCAGCAGGGTGAGGGAGGTGATTCTGCCCCTCTACTCCGCTCTGGTGAGACCCTACCTGGAGACTGCATTCAGCTCTGGGGCCCCTAACACAAGAAGGACGTGGACCTGCTTCACCGAGACCAGAGGAAGGCCATGAGGATGATCAGGGGACTGAAGCATCTCTCCTATGAAGACAGGCTGAGCGAGTTGGGTTTGTCTAGCCTGGAGAATAGAAGGCTCTGGGGAAACCTTATAGCAGCCTTCCAGTACCTGAAGGGGGCCTACAGGAAAGCTGGAGGGGGACTTTTTACAAGGGCATGTAGTGATAGGGCAAGGGGTAATGGCTTTAAACCGAAAGAGGGTAGATTTGGATTAGATATAAGGAAGAGGTTCTTCACTGTGAGGGTGGTGAGGCACTGGAACAGGTTGCCCAGAGAGATTGTGGATGCCCCATCCCTGGAACTGTTCAAGGCCAGGCTGGATGGGGCTTTGAGCAACCTGGTCTAGTGGAAGGTGTCCCTGCCCATGGCAGGGGGGTTGGAACTAGATGATCTTTAAGGGTGCTTCCAACCCAAACCATTCTATGTATTCTATTTTCCCACTTTTTAAACTTCGTAAGTTAGCTTTCATTTAGTGACTAGGGTCATCTATTCTCCAGCTCACTTGTTAGAAGCCTTTAAGAAAAAAATGCACTAAAAAGCCACAATATTTAAAAGGTTTAGCTTAGTGACACCTCATGCTTGTTTACAGATCTTCTGCAACAATATTTTTTTGTGTACAGATTCGTGTAATGGGAGCTTTTAGAAGACTGATAAATCACACCAGTTTTAACTATTAAAACAAAAATTTACTATATTAATTCATTATCAACACACTACATGCTAATGTTTGTTTCTTACACATTAGCAACACACATTCATTCTGTATGAAACTGTTTGTTTGTAATACCTAGAATATAAATGAGTTGTGAGGATACAAAGACCACAGAGCTGATGCTATTTAGTTAGCAATGACAGACACTGTCTTTGGTGGCCTCAGCTGCAGAGGTTGAGGTGATCAAACTTGAGAGCTCTTGAGCAAGAGAAGTCTAAACTGAAGTGGGATTGTCTTCCTTCTTCTCCAATCTCATGCACAATGTTTTTGTGCTACTGACCTACCCATCTCCCAGGCCTGCTTCTGATACTGCTTATCTTGTTCACAGTTTTGCCAACCATTCTTTTTTTGTATTCAGCAAAATATTCTTCCCATTTGACTTGTGTTTATCTTGTTATTTATCTTCTGAATTTGTACTTGTTTGCTGCATTTTACTTGCATTCAAGTGCAACTATATAAGTTTTTGTTTGCCCCTTTCAAAGTCATGTTGTTCATAGTTATATAAAATGCTTATACATCGGCATGCTTATGTCATTATACCAGACATTACAAGCTCTTGGCTTTATTCCCTGCATTATTTATGGGATGTGTTACACTAATTCTAATTGCGATTCCAATTTGTGAGGAGACAAAAAGTCCTCTGAAACTATCCTCCCTGACATATACAGTATGGGGCAGGGACAATTAGCCTTTTTCCTTCTTATACCCCACTCAAGTTCACCATTAGCTTAACAATTGTCTTCTGAGCAGCAATCAAGAAATAGCTCTTCCCTGGCTAGACTGTTATACTCCAAATGCCAAATTTTGTGCAAATGACTGGAAAGTGTAGATGTTTATCAATCTGTAAAAGTTTGAGTTTCACTGGAAAATTAATTGGAAAATGAATCATTGGATTCAAAAGTTCACTGTGAGTCATGAGGACAAAGATTTGGACCACTGGTGTGATATAGTCAAATTGGTAAGCTTGTTCATGTGATAAAAAATGAGGTATAAATCCAAATAAGTTGTAAGTTCTTTAAACTGAAACTATCTTAACTTGCTGGGAAAGGTGATGCCTAAGTTCTAAGGAGAAATAGATGATGGGGTGAGTAGTGGGATTGTAAAAAGGGAAGAGAAAGAAGAAGAACTTGGTTCCTTTTCAAAGTCAGTCTAACTAGCAGTCCTGATTTGACTTTCCCCATGTATTAGGTCACGGTGAATTAATGATGAAGAAAATCAGAATAGTACTTTTGCTCCCTCCCCTGTTCAGTTAGTAGAGAGAAATAAAATTCTCTAACAAAAGTATGAAAAGTTAATACACAGGATTATTAAGTGCAATGTTACTTAAAAAAAAAAAAATCACATAATTTTTCAGACTGAGGAGTGAACTTATCAGATAAACTCATTTGTGCTGCACCCAAACAACCATTTTCATTTCTCCAGAGTGCAAAAAAGACCAAACTAAAAGCCTAGGAAATCTGTTAAACAGTAAAAAAAAATTCCTTAAGACTGTGCAAGTTCATTCCCATAAAGATATGTCCCTGATAATAAAGACACCTCTTATAAACGTTTTATTTTAAAATATATTTGTAGAAGAAGACCATCTAAGAAAGTGTCATGTGTCACAGAAACTAGTGAAAACAAAGATTGGAGATATGCTTATTCTGGTATGTTTGAAACAGGAGGAGGATGAAAGCAAGCAAGAGAAGAAATGAAATCTGAAAGCGCTTCTTGACAGCCAAGTCATTAGATTTCAGGCAGACTCCATGGAGGATGTGCTGCAGAGGTAGCTGTTTCCAGGAACAGCCAGGGAGGACAAGCACCTTCTCCTCCAAGGACCTGTCATTTCACAGCCCAAGCAACTGAGAAACTGACCAGCAAGCCTATGGATGAAAATCAAGCCCCACCTATAGAGTGGAGAATTCAAAACGCTCAGTAACAATAGTCAGGCATCTGCACCTGGCAAGAAAAGGTATTCCTGATGTGTTGGAGAACAGCAATGGAACTGATGGCAGAGCAAATCCAAAGATGCTAAGCAGGACTTTATAAGCAATAAAGGTTTTAAATAAGTTTTACCTAAACTTGTAATGCCTACATTTATCAAGATCTTCCCTCATTTTAAAATTAATTTTAGAACTCCCAGTTTAATAGTAACATCCCAAAATAAAAGAAAAATATTTTAAATATTAAGATCTGTTCTTTCAATCATAACTACTGGCAAAGCACTGATAAACCACTATAAACAGTGAATTTGAGATATTTCTAATTCTGCATTATTTTAATACTCAGCATTCATAGAGTATAGAGCCACCAATAAATTTCAAAGCCGATGCTAATGCAATTTTGAAGACAGGTAAGGGCTATATTTAAAAAATAATTTCCATTTCACTGTTAATCTCTGATTTTATATTGTTGAGTCTATCAAAACAGGAAATGTTGACTACTGCAGTCAATGCAATAATTAGGTACCTGGAATTAAACATGCACCTCTCCAGAGACCAGACTGAGATCTTGACTGGAACAGCCTTTTAGTGCAGATATTAACTCCTGCACTAAAGTGTAAGAAGTTTCTTTTGATAATTATTACTTTTTTTTTTCCTCTTCATGTTTATTACTTTTAGTGGTATGAGATATCAACTGAATTTAAGAGAAGAACAACGTTTTGTTTACATGTTTTTATACCGCGCTAATGACAAACAAATCTTATTCTTTCACCCCGTGTAAAATCATCAAAATGTGTAAAAAGTCTGTATTGTGGGGTTGCCTTCACTCTTGCTTCTGGGTGCACTCTTGCACAGAGCAGTTTTAGTTACATGGTGTCAGCAAGGCTGCAGCTTAGTACAAATATGTTTTTTCATTACTTGTCATTAAAATCATGTAAACCAGCGAGATAAACAGAACAAGGAAACAGGTTTTTGACTTGGATAAAACTGAATACATTACTCAAGTAATGCAATAGAAGCATATATTTTGTTTTGTTCATCTAGACATTAGAAGCATGATTATCAAGGTCTCCTGTTGCAGGGACTTAACAACTGAAATCACTGCTATGTCTACAATGTCAGTAGGTATCCACCTTCAGTATATCCATACATTCATAAAAGCCATACCTTCAGATAATTACTAAACCAAAGATGGTGTTGTGGTTTATCCCCAGCGGGGCAACTAAGCCCCACACAGCCGCTCACTCACTGCCCCCAGTGGGATGGGGGAGAGAATCAGAAGGGTAAAAGTGAGAAAACTCATGGGCTGAGATAAAGACAGTTAACAGGGAAAGCAAAAGCTGTGCACGCAAGCAAAGCAAAACAAGGAATTCATTCAGCACTTCCCATGGGCAGGCAGGTGTTCAGCCATCTCCAGGAAAGCAGGGCTCCATCATGCATAACGGTTACTTGGGAAGACAAATGCCATTACTCCAAATGTCTCCCCCTTCCTTCTTCTTCCCCCAGCTTTTATTGCTGAGCATGACGTCATACAGTCTGGAATACCCCTTGGGTCAGTTGGGGTCAGCTGTCCCGGCTGTGTCCCCTCCCAACTCCTTGTGCCCCCCCAGTCTCCTCACTGGTGGGGTGGGGTGAGAAGCAGAAAAGGCACTGATTCTGTGCAAGCACTGCTCAGCAATATTGAAAACATCCCTGGGTTATCAACACTGTTTCCAGCACAAATCCAAAACATAACCCCATTCCAGCTACTATGAAGAAAATTATCCCAGCCAAAACCAGCACAGATGGAGAAGAGAAAACTTACCTAATAATGTATAGACAAACAGATAAATTCTTCCTCTCATTTTAATCAACAGTTTAATACTAAAATTAAGGTGCCCTAAAAGAGAGTCTTACAAATAAGCAGGTCCTTACCCATCCTATTTCACCATTTGGTAGAAGGATCACAGAGGACTGATAGGTATTCAGGGTGAGACATTTGCATAATAAGGGAACTACCACTTCTACACTACTTTTCATCTGCACATTGATTTAAATTTAAACTCCACATAAAGGACATTGATGTTCTAATCCCAAAGATAAATATATCAATAGCATTACCAAATTCTAAGTGGAAAGAATTTTACAGCCTTCTAGTTAAGCATAGGTGCGTATCTTGGTCACTGTCTCTCCTGGTAACAACCACTGAGAACTGAGGAGGAATCCCATTAGATAAATCCAAACTTGACAGAAAGTAATGATCTCAAGACCTTACTTATAGGAAAAGATGCAATCCTTCGCTTAACTTTCAAGTATTTAATTTCTTCATTCCATTAGCACCAGTCCATCAGTCCTGTGTGGATTTTGCTTCAGTTAATTAGCCTCTGTCATTAGCCCAACGTGTGATTTTATCAGATGAAACCAACTGTTCAGATTGAACACTTGAGCAGGGTGTTTTGGGCCATAACTGTGAATTCTGAACAATGACAATGAATAAAGCCTGTGAGAGCTGTTCAGGAAAACACCCAGCCCTGTGGCTCAGAACTGTGCTATAATTGCCTCTACTATACTCGCTTTGACCAGAGAGAAAAGTCTTCTGGAACTCCATCTCCTGATTTTGCCCTTTCATTCAGTCAAGAGATTTGGCCATCATCACAATAATTCAAGGACTGAGCTACAAGTCAGGTCACATCAGAAGTGGGCCTAGAACTGAGACTTACCATGATCATGAGTGGAACACCAACCGAGGTGTAACTTTATCAGTGGTGCAACCACTGTTTTGGGGAGAGAGTCCTGCAGAAAAGTTCTTAAGGCTTGGACAGTTCTGTTGTCAGCACAATGTCTAATGTGAGCCTATTGAATGAACAAACTGATATATCTGTTACGCATCTAAGCTCATATGTCTTGAAGAATGCCTAACTAGTAGTACCTCAGAAAATACTGTCAACACTTTGACAAATTCAAAATCTATACTTGCAGGAGTACAATTAGTTTTAGAGTAGCACCTACCCATTAATAAAAGTAATCTTTTGAGTATTTATACAATATGCCACACTCTGGACATGAGAAAAGCAGGAAGGGTCAAAATAGAAAGCAAGTATGATTTGACAGAGAAGGAATGAGTTGTGCCTTATAGAAACTGGCATCAGTTTAATTCAGTCCACTCCTTCCCAATTTGTCAGAAGAGCCCAATGTTTTTCAAGCCATCAGTCCTGTATAAAACTTCTTGGATAATCACAGAATGTAACAAAATAGAAAATGTAACTAATAGTACTGGACCTATTTAAACTACTTACACATACAATTTAGAATGAATACAGAACCACAGAACTGAGTCCAAGCCTGTGCAAATTAGGACTAAAATAAATTAAATTATTTAAAAAATACAATAGTTTAAACCTAATTGAGACAAATACAATTGAGTGTTCACTGTATAAGAGAAAATGGGAATGGCAAAGAAGAGAATCTAGGAACTAAATAAGATCTGAGAAACAGTTAAAAGCACAAATTCACAAGTGCAAAAACTGTTAGCGTGGCTGTGTTACAATTAAGGCTAGAGGAAATATGGTTGAACTGTAAATACCACAGGAAACTGTTACAAAATGCATGGCTTTCACATACCTTCACTTTGCTTTTCTCACTGCTTTTTTGCTTTTCAGATTTTTGCGATGTAGTTTCTTGTAATCCCAGTGTGGGGCAGCAAAACTCAGAAAACTGAACCTAGGCCCTCAATGAAAACCACAGCTATAACGACTCTCAGACTGATAGACCGCTTCTCACTTTCTCGTTTTGGACCAATTCAACATCTTGAGCAGAAGGGTTTATTTAGAGTATGTATAGCCTACTTCACTAGCTGTCAGAGTTTCCTATGTACCAGGGACATGTTACAGAAAAAGCAGCTGAGAATTGTACACAAAATTTAAGAAACTGAAATATTCACTGCAATCACGTTGTTACATTTAAGTTTCTTCTGCTACATACATAGTGTCAATAAAGAAATAAAGTTTTTTAATAATTCATTTTATTAGTTCAACTTTTAATTTATTAATTTTTTAATCCTTCTTTCCCTCCTGAAAGTTCTTATGTATATTTGAACTTGTTGTCTCCACCCTATAGCCATTCACTATTAGTAGAATAAGCATTTTGTAAATTCGTACACAATGGATATAACAATCTTTTTCATTTCTGTGATAACTTTCCAGAACATCACTTCTATTCCTTAAGTGAGCACAGTAACTTTTAGATAGTGAGTTATTTGAATGTGTTCACTGGAGGACAAAGAAAGATGGGAATGAAAGGAAGTGTTCGTATCAATCACCCACAGAAAAAGCCACAGTGTGTTTCACGAGAGACAAAGCAGAAAATCAGAGTAAGGCATATTATTGCACCAGCAGCCTGTAAAATAGGTGTATTCAGTGACAAATTCTGTTTTGTTTACATACCTACTTCATGTCTTTCAACTTACGTTAGATCTCCTATTACAGGGAGAGATGTGTCCAATGCTAGAATTTGAGAAAACACCGGGGGGGAAAGTATCTACTATTAAAAAGAAAAAGGAAAAGCCCAGCTTGTTTTACAGAATCAGATATGTGAGAGAGATGATAGGAAAAACTATTCCTCTCAGAAGGCAGGTTTGTTGAAAAGAAATACTATCTGAAAATGTAATTATTAAGACTATGGTCTTAAGGAAAATGTTTATTTCCTATCTTAGGTTTGACAAGTGTGTTGAATACCAATAAGAACAATGAAAGTGAAGGTGTCACATTAGGTACCAAATAATTTGTTTAAATACAAACGAGAAACTTTGTCTCAGATTACTGTAAATTAATGGGATTTTTGCTCTTTCAAGTAATATGTATTTAAACCCTCAGAAAAACAACACTCTTCTGATAAGCAGTAGGCTATTTGATGTAGCTTGGGGCATTCTATCAGGTCCAGGCATTTTCTCAAATACTGAAACACCTTCCTACAGTGTGTTGATAATAGCAAAAATACTAGCATTTTTTGAATGAAATACTTTTTTTGGTCTGATTTTCTTTACTATGAACTATTTTAATGGACACCAAACAAAGATATCATCTTCAGCTGAGATGCATAAACACAGTAGGTTTAGATATCTCCTACTGACATTGAAATGTAGCCAGTCAGTGTATCTGCTTACAGACACCTTATTATTCACTGTTAAATGATAATCATTTGAACAAAGAACATCTTTTTGCATCTAAGGAAACCTGCCTGAAAAAAGACAGCATTGTTGTGATTTAGAGATCTTCAATAGGCAGGCTGTAACAATGAATTTCAGGCATTCTCTAACAAGTATCATCTTAGCTGAGATAACTATGAATGTCTGCATCGGAAAGGATGCTTTCTGCTTATATAGGGCATGTCTCCAGACCAGGAATAACTCAATACTAGTCAAGTAAGCCTCCTCCTATAAACCAATGCAGGTTATTCTTCAGTTATATTAATCCTTAATGTTATGTTCTTAAGGTATATATTAACAAAACAAACAAAAAAATGTAGTGTTAGCATTTCAGTGAGTAGCATCCAATACCTGAGTATGAGCCAAATCCATGCTGCTGTTTAAAAATCATTATTATCATAAAATATTTTAGCATTATTACAACACACAATTCTCCAAAATTTCTATGCTTTGCACTACAGCTAGTGCAAAGAAACAAAATGCTGTAAAGAAGAGATACTGAAGTCCAATATGATACATAAATTGTAGCTGTACAACAAAAGAACTAGAATGTGACTGTACAAAGACACTGTACCAAGACACAATGACTGTAAAATGAAAAGACTAATGAGGAGAAATATATGTGGTCCATCAAAGGACTGATGAAAACTCTTATGAAATACCTTTCTACAGACTAGAGAATACTTAAAGGATCTTTAAAGATAAATAAAGCAGGAACTGTACATGAGATTTTCTAATGACTGGAGTGTGAGAACTTGGTGAATTGATTATAATAGCTGTTACACTCGTTTTTTTAACGGTTATATGTACTAAAGAGGATGAAAACCAGTAAGCTAACATGAGAAACAATGTATAAGAACTTATTAAACTCTTGAAAAGGAGAATGATGGCTTTAGAATGAAGCTGCTAGATGATGAGAGCACTATCCTCATCTCCTCTAAATGATTAATTTAACACTCTCCTAATTAAGCAGTCTGCATAGTGAATCCACTGTTGTCAGGCTGAGAGAGACCATGCTCTCTGAGAAAGACTGGACCAGCTAGAAGCGGACTGAGAGAATAAGCCACTGTGCTTTACAATGACAGTATTGATTCAAGTACATACCTACCACCTGTCCTCATAGTGGCCATGGCGACATAGCAACTAGCAGAAGAGTGACAATGAGCAAGCAATTACTGGCATAGTCATGTTCAAGAGTAAAATATCATGGTATGAACTTTCACTTTTATGGTGAAAAAATTAATTAGTTCTTAACTAAAACACTTCCCTAAAGGGTATCCCTAAGATGATTCTATTCAATATATATCTATCTTTTTTGAAATGCAAAGGAAATGGACTGTAATAACAGCTTGAAATAACTGGTGTCAGCCAGACGGATAATCACACCTTAGGGAAGGGTTTGTTTTGAGGGTTGATTTTTTATTACCATCCAAGATCAAGAGCTATGATTTTGAAATGAACCAGTCTGATCAAAAGGCTGAAAGATGCAGTCAATGGCTGAAATGTGGGATACCTCTATCAATTGTGTAAATGCCATTTCACTCTTGATAAATTTGTTCTTATAACACTGTCTTGAATGCATTAACATTGTCTATCAATTCAGTTAGTATAAATATAAACAGAAAAGCAGAAAACATGTTTCCTTAAGTGCAAGCGCTAGGGAACATGTATGTCTGTATTTAAATCCTGGAACTTTGTCTTGTGTGATCTGAGGTTAAGGCTCCTTTCATTCATGAGGGAAGGGACCAAAGTGTTGCCTCAAGCCTTCAAAAGACTGATTAACAAATAAGGAGGCAGTGATAGCTTAAAGAAAAAAAACAAAATATGAAAAGTGTGGTATGCTTGCTATTCAAGGACTGCTTAGATTATGTGGACTCAAGGTAAAGCTTATCTAGTTTAAGACTCTGCTTACAACAGAGGATGCTTAAGGAGTGTTTGGATAATAGTCAAGGCACCAGAGAATGGACATTTCAGAGTCACAGACTTGCTAATTAAGCACATACATCCTCCTTGGGCGGGTTGGCCCCTGGTGTCCACAGATGAGGCATGCCCATAAGAGGACGAAAGGAGGAGGGGTATTCTTCCCCAAACGACCACCTAAAACCACCAGAGACCCCCAGGCAGGAGGTAGAGGACTCTGGGATGATTGCTCAAGAGAACAATATGTCATGCTTGCTCAACAGAATGAATATGCAATCGTTAGGCGGAACATACATATTAGACAGGTGTGGTGCTTTAACTGTAGTGTATAAGTATGGACTGAAAACCCCAATAAGTGTGCTCGGTTTGTGGAAATCTTCCACCTTGCACCCTGTGCAGAATAAAGCCATATCTCCTCTCTAAACATACTTTGTGTGTTTCGGGAATTCCTTTCTGATCAGGTAACAAAAGTAAGAGCATTTCAATGGTATATGGAAGTATTTACTAAGAGAGAGGAAGGGAGGGGATTCAAGCTACGCAATTGTTAGATTCCTTTTGAAAGGCATTATGCCTGAATGGATGAAACTTCAGCTTATTGTATTGCAACAATTATATTTTCAGCTCGGCTTAAAACAAGCTTCTGTAGCCTCTCAGTACTTTTTACATTGGAAGAGAGAGTGATATTGACCTGCCTTGTGTTGAAGTGGTGCTCAGAAAGAAGGTATGAAATGGGCAAAACTGACAGTCAGTGGAGGTAATCTTTGAAGAGCTGGTCCCCTGCTTTCACTTCTCCTGTTTGCCTCTGGGCAACACCATATGTGAATAACTTCTACCTGTGTCCTTGTTCAACAGATCACCATTGCATTGTGAAGGCACACAGGAGTTGTTGCTTGTATTCCCCTGAAATGTCCATTACACTTGAGAGGTTACACTGCCTGGCTGTAACCTTTTTAAGGTCAGCAAAAACCTGTTTACCTGGTGAGCTCCAGAAAAGAAGCAAGATGCTAATTTAAAAATAAGCATGCATATAACATGCAACACACCAAATCCTAGGCCAAAATTAAGGACTCTCTTCAAATTTCACTTACAATTTTGCTTGCTGACTTCAATGAAACTACTCCTGATTTGGTCCCTTATAACAGCACTGTGAACTGTAACACATCACTGTGGAAGGTTCTCATTCTACGTGCTAAAATGAATCTCCCCACAGGCATGCTTAAGGCTCTTTTGCTTTAAGCTTCTCTAGCATTCACCTTAAAAGCTGCAGTGCTTTTACCCATACCAAACTTGCTTCTAAAGCACCACCAGTAAGGGGATAAAAGATAAGGAGACTTAAATACTATCTTGTGTGCACTGGGATCCAGCCTTTTCAAGAACTTTGCCTTTTCCAAAACAAGGTATGACAGAATAAAAGCTCTTTCAAAATGCTAAAACATGGTAAAACATCTGCACTGTGCCTCTGTCTTTAGTTTCTTTACTACTGTGGAAACACTGCAGAACAGAGATTACAGGGTGGGGGTTTGTGTGTTTTGGTGGTTGTTTGGGGTTTTTTTCTTACACAAATGATTTCTCAGAGATTTATTTTCTTTTAGATTTTTTTTTTAATGAACCAATCCTACTGGTTGATTTTGAGACGCTGCAAGCTGCTTCCAAGGCTTCCAACCATAATGTCATAAACTGCCTCAATTTTGAGGCAAGTGCACTGAAAAGAAAATCCTTCAGGAAAATAAAACACATGCTTCTCAGACTGTCGTCTTGGGCTATGCCAAGCTGTCACATCTGAATAAATAGATTTTGGTATGCAGATCTCTGGTGAGCACTATGATTAGTTGCTATCTGACTGATTTTTGTTAGTTATGAAAGTCACATATGGCTTCTTTAACTGGATGACAGTGACAAACAAGCCAACATGGAAGAGCTGTAAATCTCAAGAGGGAAATGCAAAATTCATGTTCAATGTTCAAGACTAAATTTTAAGGTTTTAAAAAAATTCATCCTAGTAAAGTTCAACAACTAAAATATTTGGGAAAGCTAGATTCAACTGTCAAAAGGTTGCCTCCTTCAGTTTTGATTTTGAACTTTTACTGATTCCTTTATCTAAGATAAAGGACCATGAAACCTCCATATTCCACTTAGGAAAGTTTTCATGTGGTAAAGTAGTGAATATAAGTTTACCCTGACACAAAACATTCTGTGAGTACTGGTAGAAAAGAAGAGTGCAGTTTCACTAATGAAGCTGACGCACTGTCCTGGTTTCAGCTGGGACAGAGTTAATTGTCTTCCTAGTAGCTGGTATAGTGCTGTGTTTTTGAGTTCAGTATGCGAAGAATGTTGATAACACACTGATGTTTTCAGTTGTTGCTAAGTAGCGTTTAGTCTAAAGTCAAGGATTTTTCAGCTTCTCATGCCCAGCCAGCGAGAAAGCTGGAGGGGCACAAGAACTTGGCACAGGACACAGCCAGGACAGCTGACCCAAACTGGCCAATGGGGTATTCCAGACCATGTGATGTCCCATCTAGTATAGGAACTGGGGGGAGTGGGGGCTGGGGATCACTGCTGGGGGACTAACTGGGTGTCGATCGGTGGATGGTGAGCAATTGCACTGCGCATCATTTGTACATTCCAATCCTTTTATTATTGCTGTTGTCATTTTATTAGCGTTATCATTATTAGTTTCTTCTTTTTTGTTCTATTCTTATCTCAACCCATGAGTTTTACTTCTTTTCCCGATTTTCTCCCCCATCCCACTGGGTGGGGAGGGAGCAAGTGAGCGGCTGCATGGTGCTTAGTTGCTGGCTGGGGTTAAACCACAATACACACTCACACTGTGTCAGCTAAGTTCCCGTGTCCTTAACAGAGATGAACAAAACATAGGGACTAGCACACGAGGCCCCGGCATCTCAGTGGCATTTAGATCACCTGAATATAGCCCACAGTGCCTGTACTATGGAGAAGACAGCTGTGCCAGATGCAATCCTTAGAAAATGGTCCAAATGTCTGTTTTACATCGTTTCAGATACTAATGAAAACGATAACCAGTAGAGACAGTGGAGATTCAAAACTAATTTAGCATTTGAGCAACTAAATTGACACCAATCTTTAAGAGACACAGCAGCAAATCTTCAACCATTACTCTTACAAGTAGAACAAGCAAAAGGAGACACCCATTTTATGCACAGATTTTTCTACAATACTGTGATTAACACCATGTCCACTAATGAAAATTAGAACTGAAAATAATGCTTAGTTAAGTATTGGCACAAACAGAGCATACACAAGACTACATATCCCTTTTAGTGTGAAACAGTGATATCAGGTTATATGTATATTAAATAGCTAGAAATATGATACTTTCCAAAGCAAGACAAATACTATTCTTGGTCATAGTACATGATACAGAACACAAACAGAGCATACACAAGACTACAGAAATTCTATTTACTGTTTTAGAGTAAAAGCATTTACAGAAAAATTCTACATATCCCCACAACAATCATTTAGTCAGCTAATGTATTACATAGCAGCTCAATGCAATAGAGTGCTACTTAAGAACCAGTTGACATAAGTAAATTTTAACCCATGCTTTCAATGAGACCATGTCCTTTACTCTCAAAGTCTTGTTAAAGTTGATGTTCCTCCCAGTACAGGCAGAAAGTCAAAGAATCTAAGATGAAGGAATAAGAATCTATTACCTTTCCAGTTTGGTCTTGAGAGCATTTGTGATAATCAAAGATGCACATACCCATTAATAAACTCTTCTGACAGTATAACGCCTATAAAATTAAACAGTAGAAAGACTCCTTCTTGATTAATGTGATTTATATACTACAGATTAATCAAGGAAAGATTTCCAGTATATTAATTAAACTGCCATCTATCATGTATGCTACTTATCACACATTGTAACAGCAGCCAACTCCCTTGATGTTATCAGGAGCTTGACATTTTCTGTAATTGCTTATGAGGTTAACGGAAGTTTGATTTTGATGAAGTCAGTTCCTAGCACAGAAAAGTACTATTTGTCTGCAAAATGTTCTACAACTCCCTTTTTCTTACTGAACAGAGAGTAGGTGTATTCTGGATCAGTGTTATCTACATCAAGATCTGTGGTTTGTTTGGGGCATTTGATGACTTTCTCTACAGACAGTCTATAGCTGCTCTCATCACAAGGATCTCTGCTGCTTTTCAATACAGACAAAGCTTCCAGCTTTCACAGGAATGCCTATGTGTAATGGAAGGATTCCCAGGAAATGAGACAGGCACAGTGACAGCGTTAATGTTTTTGTGTGCCATTTTACAAATTGAAGCAAGCCAGATCTGCCCATGTTTCATGTTAGATGAAGATCTACTATTCCCCATCATGCAAACTCTTTAACAGTGGAAAATACGATTTGGTCATGCATAAAAGCGTAAGATTTAAGACCCTAGTTACTTTATTAGAATCAGGGTAGATGCCAGAAAGCCAGAGTTTCAATTAAAGTCTACTGTGTCAGTCAATTGCATCAAATTTCTCAACATAAAAAAAATATTATCTTTATACTGGTAACATAATACATGGAATATATTCTCAAAGAAGAATTAACATTACCGTTCATTACTTGAACAGCAAAAAATAGCATTTGATTAATTTTGATTAACTGGCCTAACATGATCTGTTCCTGTGTGTACAAGCAGCCCATTTTCTCAAACTGTTTTAACACTAAACTCAGCTGGCTAGGAGTTTTTCCAGCTGTCTGGAGGATAGGACAACTAGAAATAAATTTCTGATTGGACAAAAACAAAACAATTTTTTAGAAAGGACTACATTTCTGGCTTAAAATATAGCATCAGAGGAACATATCTGGCAATAACCCAAGTGACTTGTTTTGACACTTCTTAAAGTAAAAAAAAAAAAAGTAAGTAAAAAATCAAATCATTTCAGTGTGACCTTTTCCCTTTAAGTTTCACAGAATTTATATTAAAAGCAATCAAAAAAGGTCAATATTGAAATGAACCATTGCAAAAATTCTCAAAATTAAGAATTTCTGCTGAC